>NW_020187446.1:1044042-1057515 GCF_900000015.1 Plasmopara halstedii | reverse complement strand
GGGCAAAGAGGAAAATTCCTCCATCCTCACAGAGGATCAGTCGAAACGACTCAGGTGTTGATTGACTACAAGTGCTACCAAGTGCAGCGGGGCTGTCGTAGCTAAGCGCTTGAGGAAGCGTACTTTAGGTCACCGACCTACTTTCGTTCTTTACAAGAACCCAGTATGAGTTAGCGGATCGTAATCCGCTTACTCCAAGAGTAATTATTGCCTTCCCAAGATTGACTCTTTGATTTGAATTCAAAACTGAATTTTATTTATATTTTTACTCTAGTTTTAAAATTTTAGTTTCTCCTGAATAATATATATATATATATGGTAAAATCTTAATACATGCATAACTACTTGCTACCTAGCCACACTTCGGAAAAAGCCAAATACATGACTAATAGCTTGTGTACATGTGATGGTACCGTATTCTTGTTTGGGTGTGGTCACATCTTGCACATCTCGTGTGACACCCCCCCTGTTATCAGGGTTCGTGTAACCCCGTTACAAAGTGCCTTTTAGCTCTTTGAGTGAAGTATCCGTTCTACTTTACTACTCTTTGTCGACCCACCGGCCAGCTATTTGCTCCACATAGATGCAGACCACATTTTGTTCATCAAGATGTGGCCCGGCGACAGACACCGCTCCCGCGGCTGGCTCCCGTGAGCTGACCACAATTGCACTCTCGCCGAGAGTCTCTACATGCGTTCGAACGTTAGTTGGGTCAGTTTTTTTCGGTGTGGTGTCCGAACTAGATCAACTCACTGCGCACCCTTAGCTGCTCAGACCCACGCCGATGCTCTGTAGTGGATAGTAGCTCGGCTACAGGGGATAATATTGGCAACTTTCAATTACAGAAGAGCATTTGCATTCGACCAGCTTGTATGAGCGGAATCGTAATAAAGCTTCCTTAGCCCGCGTTGAACGCATGATGCATTCGTATTCGCTTCGAAAGTTATGTACATACCTCAATTGAACTTTTTTATCAGCAGACGCTCATCCCTTACTACATATGAATGTGTCATCCGCCTCGCTATGGCATCAGTGTGTTGCTTTTGAGCACCTTGGCTTTCAAACATTGCATTGCACGCTAGACGCATACCTGCTACAAAGTGTACCTGGGTTGTTTTGCTTCATAGCTACTAATCACAACGAAAATACTGTCTCACACACAATTTCTCAATAGAAAAATGAAAATCTTATCTATTGCTTCGCATGTATACACCTTCGGTCGACAACCACGGTTCCCAATAAGTAACAGTCTGCACTCGCGCAACTGGCGTCAACAGCTTCAGGTCCGAAACGCCAGCTGCCATGATGGCTTCGCGACTCACAATACCACGCTCCAAATTCATGACTCCTTCCATAAACTCGCCACCAATTGCAATTCTCAAGTAAGTGACGCACCGGAAGGCAGTAGATATCTGCATCGCGTTGTTTTCGTTCTGTGCCGGCCACCAATAGAATTCTACGCAGATTGAAGTCATTGTGGTTTCTTGCTGTTCTAATAGATATGCCACATAATCACCCCCAAACTCATACGATGATCCACCTAATAAGCTTGTCAAGCCGTTTAAGGCGATTGGAGCAACACGAATCTGTGCATCACAAAGAAGCTGCAGCCAAGCATCTTTCTTCGGCAGCACTGATGCATATGCTTGTATCTACACAAATCTCGCCCAAAGTTAGACGAACAGTGTCTGATCAGCTTCACTTTTTGATACGCACATATAGAGTGTGCAGGGGGTCTCCGGCACCTGCAAGCGTTATTCGCAGCAGTTGCGAAAGCGCATGGCACGATGACCATATTGACGGCACATCCTGATCTTGAACGCCAGTCATATCCTCAATGCACCTCACTTGTGCTTCATGGGGATCTCGACGCAGTTTTCTTGTGTGGTAGTTGATTATCAAACTATCTTGTCGTAGCGAATAGTCGGCTTTCCATCGCCATGATTGGATGCTCGCTTGCTGATTTGGACTATACAAAATCTCTTGTACCCTGATTTGCTGTCTCTATTGTAAGAATTATTTAGTTAATTGGTCTGATATTGAAGGTACGTCACAAAGAACGCACCAAATAGCCTTCTCGCACTTGGGCTACGAATCCCTGCCATCCTGCAAGATCGCAACACGCGATATACGCCTCAAAATCTGTCGCGACAATTTGTCTTTTACCAATGACTACCTCATTTATCGTGGATTGCTGGAGTTTATTTCTTAATCCAGAGCGCAGCTCTCTTAGACCAGGATCACTAAAAACAACGCCCAACACAGCATCACTTAGTTCCCGCACACTACGTATGCTCCTATAAGTAGGCCCCGACTTTCGAAGAAAGTCATCGAGCGCACCCCAATATCGTCCAACGCATGTCAAGTAGGCAGTTCGAAGCCTATTACCGTCTCGATATACAGCACCAACTCCAATGGAGTCACACTTCCCTAGCAGCAACGGTTGACACGCAGTCAGCATGGACTTTACCAATTCAATTGTCTCGCATGAAAATGCCCAGACGCACACCTCAGCAACCACAAGCAATACATCTTTCTCCTTAGTCTGGGACGTATCATCTGCAAAAAAATCTGTCGAGCTTCGATGTTCCCTCGTCGCAACAGTAAGCAAAAACTTTGCTAGATCTGCAGCTTTGGCTGATGCAGCTTGCCAGTGCTGTGAGATTGCACTTGTCAACACGAGCTCTAGCCTAACTGAATGCTTGATGCCGCAGAAAGATACGTGAGATGCAAGAAAATAAATGATCGATAGATCCGAAAGCTGCTGCAGTTCATTTTGTTGTTGTCTAATCGCGAAATTATCTTGCTGCTCAATCCAGTTAGGAGTAAGATCCGCACTATTGTCTGCAGGTGACAATGCTTCTGTTGTTGAAAAGGGTGATCGTGGTCGAATGACCTCATTGTGAGATTCTCCCTCATCGTATTTTGTATTATCTTTTCCATCCTTTTCCCTTTTACGCTTGGACACGTGCTTAATGCTCCGCCGACTTTTATTACCACGAAGAAGCCACTGGTCAAAGGTTTGAATACGACCGCATCGTGATCTTAAGGCGGGTGATTTCTGCATCCGTAATCCAGTGAATTCCCACCCTTCTGATGGTTGGAATTGACAATACAGGTCTTGATTAATGTAATTTTCGTTTCGTGATGCGAAATGACGCTTCAGTTCCAGTGAATCAACAGTTTCAGCCGATGGACTATTACAAAAACTTTCCTGGCACTGCTGATTAATCGCAGTATATTCTTGAAAAGCTGTCGAGATTTTACGCTGCACTAGACGGCGCAAACTTGTATCAAATACGTAAGCTGCATCTGTGCCATAGTGTAACATCATTGATGCTGTGGTATACACGCCCACAGGACAAGAATCTGATAGATCAGTTGAAGCATCCAGTGTTGAGCGACGATACGAGACAACTGTGAATGGCGGCGACTTTACTATGCACAGCAGCTCTAGTCTGGTTGCATCTTGTTGATGGAAGCTTTTAAAGGATCCTGATACTTGCATCTGATAGAAAACATAAGCTTTCAGGACATGTTTTGTTTCACGCTGAATTATGTTAGCTCCACTCTCCCAGTGGTAGTACCACTTAGCGTACGACTGGCTATTTAAGACGAATGTAGCTGACTCGAGCTGAAGGCACTCGTCATTTTGTATCGATCGTAATGAAGGCTGTTGTTGCTGTATGCTCTCTTGTCTTTTCGCTCTAATACATCGTATGCCTTCCATCCACGAAGCTTCCGGGTTTTCTTCACTCTGTGAAATGCTACGCAGGTATTGCAACGAGAATGCGCCATCTGAAGATTCGCCATCGACTTCAAAACGAGCGAAAACATGAACATTTCTGATGTCAAATGGCGCGAAATATTGGCTATCCTGGTCACATAAAACAGGTTGGGAGACATCCGACATAGGATCGAAACGCAACACAACGTCGAGCGACGACCCGCAATAACTTCTGTCCATATGATCTGGACAGCAGTGAGGAAAACACCTGCAGACGAGCTTCAGGGTAACGGTTTTCCATCCATTGTATGCACGTACCGTAAGATCTGGCCGGTGTTGTGGTAACAATAGCAGTAGCAAGATAATTAGATAACTCAGATAGCTGTACCTGACACTAAGATACAATTTGAACGATTGATGCACAAACCTTCGTGCCCCGATTTCGGTTACTCCTACAAGGTGATTAAAAGCAGAACAATCAGATAAAGAAAATGTGATTCGACACGACAATAATTTTGGCAAGAGTGTGCTTCAGATCACATGGCTTCGCGAAGGGCATTAATTTAAATATTGTGGTGCATTGCTTCGTACTCACCGCGTGTATTTTTCCTTGAAAAGCCGAGGGTGCGGGCAGTTGGCACGCAGAAAGACGCCACTGCATGCTGGCAACGCGTTCGTCATGCCAATTACAGTACTATCACTGCTCAGCGCCTCTTTGATTAATGAAAGGTGGGAGATCCGCGACGAAGACAGGCCGTTTTTGAGAGACACATGAGTGTGAATAATATTGAGATAGCCGTAAGACAACAAACGATATTTTATTCCAGCTAAGTTCGCAGCAAATTGAATTATACATCACAACGTCTAGACATGAGCCTCTTCCTGGCCAATGCTACATCGTTTGCAGTCTCAAAATAACGATAGATTTCTCACACATCTACAATGATGTCGGTCAACGCTTCCGTTATGCGACTAAAACTTCGTCCGAATTTACAGGAAGCACCAAATGATTCGTGCTTTCTCCCGGAACCGGGTAATAATGTTCCAACAATGAGTCATCCTATATATACTCAGGCTTCTTGAGTTCTCAAAGGGCTCATGACGTTGATGTGGACACCGCAACAAAAGAAAAGCACACGACTCGATGCCGCGTGCTTTCAGGAAGCGGGTAGCCATGACGTTGATCTCCACTTTCTTTATCTGAGATGTGAACCGATGCGTGGTACATTTTTATCTACATGTTCTACATAATACGAGTCAATGTGAAACAGCTTCCACAATAATGAACATGATGTGGGTTGACGCCGATCCTCAGTATTTACTGCAGCTGATAACGTAGCCCGGACGAATGCATTGAAATTAACAACCGAGAGCGACTTTGGGATACTTGCTTACAATCGAGATATACAACCAAAAGGTCCGCCCTTTCCTGCAAGCTTCGCAACGGATCAACAAGAAGCAGGAAAGCAACTTTACTTTCTAACAAGGGCTCTAGTGCTGCTTTACTATTTCTGCCGCGATGGCCGACAAGCTCATGACTTGTCTGCACCGATTCGAATATTTAATGGATAACTTTTAGCTGTGTGCTGTCACTTTTGCTTGCAGCGCTGAAAGCGTAGTCAGCATTGTGACAGTTTAGAAAATCAAGCACTAATCGAAACACTGTCGTGACGTAGAATTATTGGGGGCACGCATATGAAAGCTTGATTTGCAATGCTGCTGAGCGGATGGCTGTAGCAGATATTTAATCATGACCGTAGTGCTATAAATTCAAATTCATACGATATATTCAGATCTGCATCTCGTCTTAAATCAAAATATATTACTAGCAGCTCAAGAAACAAATTCTTGTTTAGTTCCCACAGACTATATATAAGATTGATATCGCAAGTACAAAAAGTTAATTATGGTTTGCACAGAAAAATGCCATCAAGCTCGCTGGCTCTCTTTTTTACTGGCATAAATGCTCGCTTTCTCTACTTCATGCTAGTTCTCTGTTATCGGCGTGTGAGCTTTGTGATGAATCTTGGCTATAGTTCACCGTGCCACTCAAACAGCTATACATCGGCCGTTTAAGCCCCCTTCACCATCTTGCTGCTAGAAACTCCAGCTATAAAGACCACTGAATCAAAAACCGGATGTGACGCTCAACAACTTCAAATTCCACTGTTTTAGATCGACAGCAGAGTTACAATCACATTATTTTGGCGTGATATTCTGCTACTACGTGATCACAACGATCTCTTGGTTTTGAGTGATGAGTAAGCTTTCACGACATATTGGTCCACTTTCTTGTCAGTTGTGTAATCATAGCCATGAGAGAGATTCAGGCTGACTATCAGAAGATTTAAAGCAAAAGTCACGAAGGTTTTTCTCCTCGCATCCGCTGATTTTTAACCAGTACAGTCATAGTTCAAATTACAACCCGCTGATTTCAGCGCGACCAAAATCGTTGTTGTTAACTGCAAGATCGAGCATCTTGCAACAGTGACGCAAATTGGAAATCTTCCCTTAAATCAACAATTTGATCAATTTAAAGCCATAACTAAAATTGATTTCGTCACAGCGCAATGACAAGTGTCTCTGCTTGCAGTTCCAGTACCCTCGGCATGAAGATGAAGCTGTCACGGATTATACGCCAAGGCCGCCAATGGTTGTCTGAGATCGGTCAGCTCTGACTCCTGCAAGGTCATCACAGAACAAGATGCTTGTCTCATGCATACTAACGACATACTGTGATCACATTTCAAATATAATTACGCCTATATGCATGCACGCAGCGGGACGCATAGACCGTCTCAGCCTTTTCTGCTTCTAGTGTACCCACCAAGAATTGTGAAATGCGCCTGTCGCCAAGGTTAACGCATGTTCCAGCTGAGGAAACTTTTTTACGATTTCAACATCAGCTGAGATTCATCATGAGGCTTAATAGTTGGTTATTTTGTATCGCTATGATACTGTCATATGCAATAGTAACTGTGCCAGTATATTGACAGAAATTTTAAGCCGCACTCGTCACTTGTAGTACAAGGACAGAGAAGTGACTCTTATATTGTTTCCGTCAGTCATGACATCCGTCCTAGAAATGCCGTCATCACTAGTGAATTCCTTTTTTCAAACGCGAGCTACGTGGGCAAATTTTGCACGGCCGCATACAGCCGTAGGATGACGTAATTGTTGAGCTTGGCCTTGTATGACAAGAGAGCAACATTTGCATAGAGCGATAGCAGCCAGTAATATGTATCTTCCACCATCGGAACATTCGGAACATTACCACTCTTGTACTGTATAAAAGCTTATAAAAGCTTGTCCACCTACTCCTAAAATTCTGTTTTTCCTTCCTAGAATTAGGCGTGCGACACATAAAGTCGAGGATTTTGAAGTGTTCAGTTCACAATTTCGCCTCTAAAAAACAACCCTGCTGTGAGTGGGTATATTATAGCCGAATAGATACTGCTGTGGTTTACGCCAACGTTGTCGCGACGTAGTCCTGTCGAAAATATGCCGTACGTCGAGGACACAGACTTGCCACTTCTCCAGGGCAACTCACGTCGTCAGGGTGTGCCACTCGTTAAGAGCGACTGTAAGTAGCAACTACCTCCTTTTCCTCCCTTGTTGGCACGTAACTCACTTTTTACTCTTGTCAGTGCACCTCATGAACGACATGGATGAGTACGTTTGCTACGGCGACCGTATAGCCTTCTTGTGTGAAGGTCAACTTCTCGCACTCACGCGAAAATTCAATCTGACGTACCAGCAGATGGCACTACTTGCCGCCTCGACACTTGCAACTGGCGGACTAATGGGAATTGCTGGATTTTTTGTCTGGCGAAAAGGACTTTTTCGGAAGCGCTACGCTGCGTTGTTTGGCGATGAAGTGTATAGTGAAGAATCATTCTCAGAACTCATCAAAGATCAAGCTACTATGACAGGAGACCAGTTGCCAATTTTAGGAGAAAACAATCGTTCGCGCAAGAAGACGCTTTCAAACGCCTCTAGTCGCATTTCTACGACGAATGGCGTGACAGGAGAACCTGATGCGCCAGTTGGGGGATCGAAGGCCGCCCATGGCTCTGTGGCATTTAAATTGTATGAATTTGACCCAAAAAAACAGCAATTGATCTTTTCTAGTGTTGGTTTGCCAGTGAAGTTTGGGACACCACTTGTTGTCGTACATGCAGAAACTGGACGCGCAATTCGGTTTTTAATCCATCGAGGAGCAGTGACGATAAGTAAACCACCCGTTAACTTGGCGTTTCATCGTCAGGTGCGGGCCAGTCTTCTTGCCATGGAAGACTCGACTGTGCAGTTGAATGCGATCAAGCGATCCAGACCACAATCTGTCACTGTTTCGTCGAACAACATGCATAATAACAATGTTGTTAATGCTATGGGAACCTTACGCGCAACAGTAGCGGACCCCTTGGAACGAGTTGAACCAAAAGTAAGAAACCGGAATGAATCGCAACATTATTCCCTCGAAGATAATATTGTTGATCAAAGTCAAGATCAAGGCCACAGTCATCGACCAGGGCAAGTCTTGAGCGCGCTTCCCCGTGGCAAAAAGCTACAGACATTAAACAATCCGCCTCTTTTCAACCGCCGACCTCGAAGTCGAGTAAACCAGCAGTCGAGTCGATCCATACAGCGCCGATCTCAACGTCATAGTCTCGATCTGTCGAGCACTACTGCTGCTGCTTTTCAGGCTGCAATTAATGACCCTCGATCACAACCAGCTGTAGTAACGAACGAAGACTGTACGTTCGAAAGAACGGGCACAAATAGTACAGACACAATAAATGCCTCGTCATCACGTCATCGTCATCGTGCTTCGAGTTCTTCTACATCAGCCGTTGGCGGTACAAATGCGTTTTATCGATCCATTTCTGAGTCGTACATGAACATTATCTCGGATCTCACAGATACATTACATCAACAACGTGATCGTCAACGTGATCGTCAGGAACTGCGCCGACGTCAAAAAGCACTCATGAAAGACTTACCAAACATGTCATTTAATAATCCATTGGGCAAGTACTATGTGGCGACCATTGAGCCGATGCGACACCAGATAACTGGAAGTAACTACCGTCTTCCGGTTGCACCAAGTGACGAGTATTTGCGTTGGGGACAGCCCATGTCGGTGGTCGCAAAGTTTAACAATCGAGCGTGTGGCATTCGACCACGTGAGTATTACAAAGATAGCGATTTGTACCTTACAACTGAAGCAAAACCTACCACAATGGTGCCATTGCGTGAAGACGGCGATCTTAAGTGCATGGCTAAGGAATCCACACGATTGCTTGCACATTTGGAACAACGACACGTAAGTTTAAGTGTGGGTACGTACAATGTGTGGATGTTACCACGTAAAGTGAGTGCATTTACCAGTGTGTCGCCCAAGAAAAATACGCGTGCACGTTTGATTGGCGATATGTTGCCTCCGTGTGACATTTGGGTTCTTACTGAGTGTTTTGATTATCGAGCGCGTGATATTTTACTCGATAAAATGTCTGATGCTGGCTATTTTTTCTTTTCCCCCACGGTGGGACATAAGCGCGTCAACAAGTCGAATATGCGTAAGCTGCTGAACGGCGGCGTGTTGCTTGCAAGTAAATACCCAATTCTTAGCGTGCGTGTCAAGCTGTTTGAAGGTGCGTGCGCCGGAGCCGATAAACTGGCGGATAAAGGCGTGCTTTATTGTAAAATTCTCAAAGACGGTCTTTTAGTGCACGTGTTTGCAACCCATCTACAAGCGTGGAATGACCCACTTTCGCGAACGATGCGTAAATTACAGATGGAAACAGTTGCTAGATTCATGCGCGCTATGGACATTGACGAAGCGAACGACGTGGTGTTGGTCGTAGGTGACTTGAATGTCGACTTTTGGCTAAACAAGACGAATCAGGAGTATGACGAGATGCTCAGCATTTTTGGAGCCGTAGACTCATCAGTCGTGTGTCAGCATCAACTGAATTTTTCGGAGAAGAAACAAAGCGCTGCTGACTTCAAACACACACGTAAGTACAGCTTTGATCCTCGAGTGAACTCGCTGGCTGCTGAAGGTTTGAGTACCGATGGAAGTCTCGAGCTGCTTGACTATATCCTATACTCGCGTACACATCGTCAGCCCGAGACGGCATCTAGTTGGGTTCAGCCACTGACAACGTCGCAGCCATGGATGTGGCGAAAGCAATCTCAATTTAACTTGTCCGACCACTTTCCAGTTGTCAGTGAGTTTACCTTTGAAATGTAAGATACGACTGGATGCTGAGAAGGGGATGCCATGGATGTAAGTTTCATGTTGTAAATGCTTGGGAAATTAATCGCTTTTAACATTAGTACAGTATCGGGAATTTTTAAGATGCCATAAACGCCTCAGATTATTGTTTCCCTTCTGACAAAAGAGCCATACATTGCTTAGAGGTCCAGGTTCTGAGCTCCTGTAGGTGTTGCGATCAAATAAGAACATCATAGTATCCGGTTTTACACTATACGTTGTGAACGTTGTGAGGCACTTTGACGGATGCCAGCATTGAGGAAGAAATTTATGCCTGATAAGCTCAAAATATGTACACATTGCCATTTGCCTATTAACAATGTGTTAATAGGCAAATGGCAAGATCATAAGGAGTCCTTTTCTTACAAATCAGTCACGAAAAGATCCACGATTTATTGTTGATGCGCAACAGAGGAAGTGCACGACCTCGCGCGCGGCTCAACCGCTTGGCGACAGACCATATAATCTTATTTTGTTCAAGTAGAGAGAGATATTATCTTATGAATAGCAACCTTTCTTTTGGGCCATTCGTTCTTCTAGTTGTGATGTTTCTGGATGTATCTCAATGGGATGCAATTTTGAAAGGAGGGACTCTCTCAAAGAGAGTCGAGACTCACATCCTGGACCAAGAAATGTTAGTTGTATCATCAACAGTGTAGATGCCGTATATGTCTTAATTAATGCAGAAGCGTCGCGCGATCACGTTCGATGTGCAATTGTCGACAAACGCAGTCAGCTCGTGGAGACATTAAAGTTGCTGAGTTCGGATACGATATCTGTGATTCTCGCGAAGAGAACATAAAAAAACTTCTGAGCTATGCTGTTGGATTTCATAACTTGGAAATAGTGTTCTCATTCTCGACTTGGATTCGAGGCTTGATACAATCGAGGTATGTCGCAGTCTTGATGCCATGAGCTATGCATCGACTGAAATCAAAACAGTTTTCATGCCACGTTTTTCTCCTCGTGGAGATTTGATGAGCTATGATTCCACCTCTGTTACGAAGCAGAAGTGGTTCTGCTGGGAATGAAGATGCGATAAATTCGATATAAGACATGAATTGATCGGACTGCTGGGCTCCGATGTTGCCGAATAGTTTTAGCAACGATCGGAAGGCAGAAGCAGCATTTCAAGAGGATACCCAAAACAGAGATCGTGTATTGCGGCCTCTGTGCCAGGAATGGTAGAGGTGGTTGATTTATATCCCAGATGTAAGTTGCATACACCAAATAGGAAGCGGATAACTCTTTCTTGTTACAACGTACAAGTACCGCTGATTCAGCAATACCGTGTGACATGCCCCCGTGGTGAGCAGTGAAGCTTCACGGGTTTGTGTTTAAACCCATAATCAGTCATGAATGGAGTGACAAGGATAATGATAAAACTCGACTTCTCTCCTTGTTACCTCAAGCAAAAGCTCGGTGATCGCCCAGCGAAAAGCTTAGCGTGCTGAACGACGTGCTGCGTCTTCTCGTACACAGGCCCATGATGCTAGGAGCATATTTGACAAAACCACGGCACCGCGACTTGTTGTGGACATGAATCTGAAAACAATCGTCTTTAATGCTGCTTTCGTAAGGTTTACATGACTCTCGGATGTGTCTTATTCCAGAGGAAATGCCACCACGACAGCAACGACAGCTTCGGCCGTCAAAGCGTCCAAAATTTAATAATGTCAGAGGTTCTGCTGCCAAAAGCAACCGATCGAAGGATGTGTCTGTCGTTCACATGCAGGAGTAGTGAGAAAGAGAGCAAGTGATCAAGCTCGGAGTCTGTAAATTGTTTCGAGAACCATAACAATGAGCTACCGTTTCGGTGACAATAGTCGAACTACGCGAAGTTGATTAAATTGTGTGTGAGCGCTAAAAAAGTAAAAATGCATCTCAAAGCGATTAGTCGAAACCTTATCATTGCTAGCACGAGGGTGTCAAAGCTCTTTTACGCTTCGTTGTAACTCGGAAAGTCGTTGTAGCCCTTGCCGCCCAGTGATGAATCATAGTATACGTTGAATTCAGCCTGTGGAGCCAAAGGCCAATCATTCTGGAAGCGCTCAGCCAGATCGGGGTTTGAAATGTACAATCGTCCAAAGCCGACGAAGTCGATGGCTCCAGTGCAAATCGCACCTTCAGCACGGTCACGAGTGTAACTATTGTTGGCCATTACAATTCCTTTAAATGCCGTCTTGGCATCAAACGCAGTGGTGAGACGACACTTGTCTGTATTGCCAAAGCCAAAGCCGTCTAATATGGCAAGATACCCCAAATTATACGTACTTAAACGCTCCATTGTGTACTTGAACATTTCGTAATTATCCTCACTACCCATGCCCGCAAAAGCACCATTCGGTGATAGTCGTACACCAATGCGATGCGATGGCACAGCCATCTTGACAGCTTCAACAATTTCCATTAAAAGACGAGCTCGATTCTCGAACGAACCGCCGTATTTGTCCGCACGTTTGTTTGTACACGATTGCAGAAACTGGTCAATTAGGTATCCATTAGCACTGTGAATCTCCACACCATCAAAACCTGCCTTTAATGCCAAGCTGGCACCATGACGATATGACTCGACAATTTCTGGAATCTCGTCCGTTTCAAGTGCACGTGGAGTCTCGTAGGCTTGAGTGACGTAATTTATATCACGTGTGTGGCCATTTTCAAGACGCAAAGCCGATGCTGAGACGATTTCACCCTTGGAATTGAAGCTCGAGTGGCCTTGACGACCCATGTGCCACATTTGTAGAAATATCTTCCCACCTTTCTTATGCACACGATCGGTCACACGTTTCCATCCTTCGACATGTGCGTCTGTGTAGCAAGCAGCAGCGTGGTACCATCCGTAGCCCTGTTCCGAGATTGCAGTGGCCTCCGTGATGATTAAGCCAGCACCAGCTCGTTGTTCATAGTAAATTTCATTGTTTTCCGAAGGAACACGATCAGCGTTAGCCCGACCACGAGTAAGTGGACCAAATACGACGCGATTTTTCAGCTCGAGGTCATCACCAAGGTGCAGTGGAGTAAAAAGCTTGTACTCGGCGGTAAGTGCGGCCATAATTGCAAGTCAAAGTCCTTTCGAGTATGTCGAAAATTGAAGAATGAAACTATTTGTCTCGTTGCATACTTGACATGAAGCCATGATTACCTACAAAAGTAGCCAGAAACGAATGGTCGGTTGCGTTTTATGATTGTAAACGCTATATCGTAGACCTCTCGTCGCAGATCTTTAGATTGGACTAGCTATATCGAAGTCTGCATAGTCGCGACACTCGAGACGGTAGGAATGCAGAAATCGTTTGGCAACCATTGACTGTACGCTGAAGTGGGGTTTCGAAAACTAGCAAGCGCATATGAAAAATTTATAGAGTCCATAAAGCATTTATAAAAACCACCTTGGTGATCACATCTTCAAAGATTATTTGCTATCCTTCGAATCTAGATTTTATGGCACGATTAGAATTTGGAT
>NW_020187446.1:1041753-1044032 GCF_900000015.1 Plasmopara halstedii | reverse complement strand
TTTTTTGTAATCTTTGCTTCCTCCCCGTTCTTTATACTTCTACTACAACTGTGTCAGGGCTAGCTCTGTTAGTGAGAGCAAATCGAGGTTGGATGAGCCTTAATCCTCAGCAACCCAGTAATTAACACAGCTCTTTGGATCTCGGCTTTATACTTATGCAGCTTCCCAGCCTTGTTTTTAAGCTTGTAAGTTCGTTCGTCATTATACCGCTGGACAAAGCCCTAGGCTGGCGGCGTCTTTCTCGTATATATTTCATATTTGTATTTGTAACAATAACTTAATGTGAAAGTTCAGTAAAAATAACGTCCAATTGTCTTCTCTACTCGCAATTTTTCGTATATTCGTTGATGATCTTCACAATTTGTTGTGATCATGATGTACTTTCCATTCTTACTCCATCGTTCAGACGAATTTGGCTCATCTTTCCAGGTGGCGACTCGCAAAGCTTCGTCCACCAGTCTCGACTGGGACATGTGCCAACTCGACGCAAAGCTCTTGCGATAGGCAGTCTAGAGGTTTAAGCCGTTCAGACAGGCTTATGCCGGTTGTGCTCGATCTAAGCTTTTCGATCCGGTATGTTTGAGCTCATTCCTGAATTAACTCTCCTCCAAAGAGGACAATCTACTGAGCAGTCTGAAGCGGGAACGAAACTCAACAACAATGGTGAAGCTCTTCTTAGCAGCGGTTGCTACAGCAAGTCTCTCACTGCACCAAAGTTCGGCGGCAAGAACGGTTGCGGAGGACAAAGACTCTTACGCAAGAGCTCAAGCCATCGTTAGTGAGCTCTCGTTAGATCAAGTGATCGGTCAAATGACGCAACTTGATATCAATACTATCATGACCAGTAATAGAACCCTTGACGAGGATCGTTGTCGGGCGAACGCCAAGCAATTTGTTGGCTCTTATCTCAACACGGCGTGGGGTGGACCGCTCAATGACAAGTACGGTTGGACTGCCGCCGAATTTCGTGCTGTCATTACACGAATCCAGGAGATCAATATGGAGGAAAATGGCGGCCATCCGATCATCTACGGCATTGACTCGGTTCACGGAGCGAACTATGTTGACGATGCAATCCTTTTTCCGCAAATGATTAACTCTGGTGCAAGTTTCAATCCCGATCTGGTGCATGAAGTGGGTCGTTTCACCGCTCTTGAAACTATGTCGGCTGGTATTCCATGGATGTTTGGACCGATTTTAGATGTCGGCCAGAACCCACTCTGGGGTCGCCTTTTTGAGACTTTCGGGGAAGACCCGTACTTGGCTTCCGTGATGGCTGAAGCTATTGTAACTGGTCTTCAAAGTTACAACCAGAGTGCTGCTTGTTTAAAGCACTTCATTGGTTATTCCAAAACTCCTCATGGAAAAGACCGTGACAACGTCATCATTTCGGACTTCGACCTCCTCAATTACTTGGTCCCTCCGTTTAAAGCTGCAATTGAAGCCGGCGCGTTGACAGTTATGCAATCATACAGCTCAATTAACGGTCAGCCAGTAATTTCTAGCTCTCGCATTTTAAAAGACCTCTTGCGTTCAGATCTCGGTTTTGATGGCCTTTTGGTCTCCGATTGGTCTGAAGTAACCAACCTTGCCGATTGGCACCGTGCAGTAAAGACCCACGAAGAATCTGTGGCCTTGACTCTATCAAGAACGTCATTGGACATGAGCATGGTGCCGAATGACTTGAACTTTATTAATCAGACACGGATGTTCGTCGAGAAGTTTCCACAGTACGAAGATCGTCTCCGTCTGTCTGCAACTCGAATTATCGCGACGAAGATCAAGCTTGGACTCTATGGCAACCCAGTACCAGGCGCGGAGTATGTTGATTCGGTCGGTAGTGACGATGCAAAGAACGTTGCAATTGAAATGTCCCGAGAATCCATCGTATTGCTGAAGAACGAGAATAATATTCTACCTCTTCCCAAAAAAGCCTCGGTCTTTCTAACAGGACACTCGGCTGACAACATTGGCTATCAATGCGGCGGATGGACTAAGGCGTGGCAAGGGTACTCGGGCAATGTGATGTTCCCGCACGGTGTCTCTCTGCGTCAAGGATTCGAAACTTTAGTTGGCAATGATTCGTTCCAATACTTTAACGGACTATCTGTTAACGGCACGATCTCAGACGAGGATATGGCAACCGCTGTCAGTTACGCCAGTGGGCACGAGTACACTGTCGTTGCAATTGGTGAGCTGACCTACACTGAAAAGCCTGGCGACATTGACGACCTTACGCTTCCGGCCGGACAGATTCAGTATGTTGAGGCTCTTGCCAG
>NW_020187446.1:1007860-1041743 GCF_900000015.1 Plasmopara halstedii | reverse complement strand
GCAAGGACATCAGCTTGTTAAGCCCGTCCTGCATGCCCTGGGGCAAAGAGGAAAATTGGTCCATCCTCACAGAGGGTCATTTTAAACGACTCAGTTGTAGATTGACTACAAGTGCTGCCAAGTGCAGCGGGGCTGCCGTAGCATAGCGCTTGAAGAAGCGTACTTTAGGTCACCGACTTTTGGTTCTTCACAAGAACCAGTACAAGTGTAACGGATCGCAATCCGCTACCTCCAAGAGCTGACAGAACCTTAACACAAGGCTAAAAAACTCTCTTGTTTAGAATGTAAACTGATTTATTTGTTTTATCTGCGGCAAAGCCGCCCAATTTTGAATGTAAAGATTTTCCTAAATATATATCGTGAAATTCAAATACATGCATAACTACTGGCTACCCAGCCACGAACCGTATTCTTATTCGGGTGCAGTCACACCATGACCATCTCGTGTGTCACACACACCTGTTACCAGGGTCCGTGTAGCCCCGTTACAAGCTCGAGGCCCACTCAATAGTGAGATGCGCGCCGCTACGGGCAACTCTTTCGCTTCTCCATGAAGGATCAAAGCCAAAAGTGCGTAGGTCGTAAGCAGTTACGGCGCTAGTGATATTCTTCAAGTGGGTCCTCAAGTTTTCAAATGAAAGCATCCTTTTTACTCCACCAGATAATGCTTACGGGCCTGGTGTATTCGCTGGTCCACCAAATGTCCAACGAAAAAGTGGGTCATCCTTTAAGGATCGAGAATGCTAGCGGAGGCCAAACCGGGCTGAAGTAGCTAGTTATTTACTATCGACATCGCCACGCTCAGACCAAAGCAACTTTGTGGCAGCGTCAAAGGCAATCAAGGGTTTGCCAAACCACTCATATCAAATGAAAGCAATTCGGTCCAGCACCGCGGTTCTGCCTCACATCCGCGGATTGAGAAATTGCTGTAAAAAATCATCACTCTATTTACAGCCCATATCCTTCTTCTGACTGAAGTACATCTTCATAATATTTGAGACAGAATCATCCACCGCAACACAAAAGCAAAAATAATCGTCATCGTCAAATTGAATTAATATTTTCCATCCATCACACATTATGTTTATCTTAGTGCTTGCATACCATAGCAACGACGCTTGAATTGCATCTGTTTCTTCGACTTTCCAAATAAATGAATCTATGATGAAGACAAATACCACAGACGGAATGCAAGTGTCGCATATACCTTTTTGACTAGTACAATCAAGCTATTGTATACTCGCGTGGTGATTGTGCTGGTCAACAAATCTGCTTAAGAAGCCGCGACAAAAAATTCGTCACTTGCGATAATGATGTCCATCTTTGAGTTATGTGGGATGCAAAGGTGTGAGCCGTCTAGTCAAACATAAAAACCATTCAATGTGAAGGTCGAGGCCCTTTCTTAGAACTCCATTTGATTTAATCGACATATTGACGTCGGTAGCTTACAACAACCGCAGTCATCAAGAGTCGGTGTATTCGCGGAACCGCAAATACCATCGCGGTATGCTGGCTAAGTATACTCGGCAAGTGCACACATAAAAGATTATATTTCTTATTGAATTTTGGAGTATAATAGTTTCTGTCTTGTAGTGATGCAGAAAAAATAACTTTTGTGCGAGAAAACATAATTACGCAATGCTCAATACGCATGATGTTCATAATTCGACTACAAATAAAAAAAAATCGGTGATAAACGCATCAAAGAAAGAGTCGAAACCTGTTATCAAAATCCCATTTTCGAGAGAATAACGAGTTTTATGTCATACATAAAACTTGAGCTCTCATTTATTATTGTTATAGCCTCTTGTAAATTTAAAAAAAAGAGAGATTATGAGTAGCTGACTCTCAAAAATAGAATTGCTGCATCTCTTAACAAACACCTGGCAAAGCATTACAAACTCATGATACTCTATAACAATACAATTGAGGCCAGAGCCAGAACCGTCGACAAAAAAACAGACGAGATGACGATTTTAGCAGAGCTCGAGTCGCCACGACCAGATGAGGTTGAATCTCTGTCTGAGGGGCTATCAGTCGTCGCGTCACCAGTTCCACCATTTTCACCCACTGCTTTCTCTAAAGTGGGGAAACTCCAATCACTAGGTGCCTTTTCGCAATCTTCCGATGTCGAATTGCAGACTGTACATGTTGAGCCATAAAGCTCGCGCTTACACCCAAACCTAGAATTGCATTGTTCGACGTTTAGATAGCATGGCGGATTTTCGGCCGCAAGCTCTTGTGGCGACGGCAAAGGCAGCATGTGTTTGATAATACTTGAGCTTAGGCTTGAGGTCTCGATAAGTCCACTTGTAAGGTTGTGATAGGCCTCAACGAGCTTCGCAGCACGTTCAACATTAGCTTCCTCGTCTTGGGGATTTTCCCAAAACGAAATTCCATCAATCCAGACTCCATCCTCAGTGGCTTCAAATTCAACGCCGCCATCTTCACAAAATTCTTCAAAGTTGCGGTACGTTTTACCTGTAGTATTACTCACCATCGACGTGATCCCGACCAAATCATCGATTGTAATGAAGCCTAAAACGCGGTAGGCAAAGGTGCAGCTTACTCCATCAGGCATGACACCAATGTCACAAAGTCCCTTTCGAGAATTCGCACGACATTCGGATGACTTGTCCGTCCATTTCTGTAAGGAACATGAATTTGGATACGAGTACCAGACATTGTTTGGGTACGGGGCACGTGGGTCGGTTTCTTTTAACGTACCACCTACAAACGGTCCGACTTCAGGTTCCCCTTTGTCACCGCTAAAATAGTAGCAAGCCGTAGGAATAACTTCTTCGCCTGAAGATGTAGTAGAGCTCGGTGTACAGCGACCTGCGTCCATGGCTACCATCGTACCATATTCGTGTTGGCTAGCTGTCTCCCCGTATAAAGCGAGTGACTCGTTCGTCTGAGCGATGGCAATTTCGTAAAAAACAATGTAGGCCATTTCATTCTTGCGCGTGCAACGATCCTCAGACGAGCGTGTGTCGTAATTGATACCTTCGGCCTGAATGTACATGAGTGCGCCCTCCACTGACGCTGTATTAACCGTGTCCATCAGCCCTACATAAGCATCATTGGCGTCATCGTAATAGCCCGACACAAAACGCTGCAGCTTGTCGTTCCAGACGGGCATGTCACTTTGTACACGGGCTTGAACTACGTGCACGGGTGACATGTGGTATGAGTCTGACGCGACCGCAGATGACTTCAATGAGCTCATGAAATTGTTGGCTGAGCCGGACGACGTTTTGTGTTTGGTTTTGGACTTTGACGTCGAAGTGGACTTAGTGGAGGGGGTACTGATTGACGTGAAATTTAAAGTAGGTGCATTTGATGGCGACATACTTGCAGTCGCTTCACTTGACGATTCCTTGCCTGAATTTACTTCGCTAGACGACTTTTTGCCGGAACTCGCTTCGCTTGATGGCGTTTTGCTTGAACTCGCTTCGCTTGACTGTTTCTTACTTGAACTCGCTTCACTTGAAGTCGATTCACTTGAAGTCGATCCACTAGAAGTATTCTGATTTGACGGTGTCTTGCTCGAAGCGGAAGGACCTGATGCTGTGGTGGTGGTCGTCATGGATGTTGGCGTTGAAGATGTTTGAGTGGGCGATTTTTGCTCGGTCACGTCATCTAAGTCGGGTGTATCGTTTACGGCGCTGGAGTCATCAAAGTCTGACGTATCATCCGACAATTTTGCACAGAAAGCCACGGAGAAAGCTGCTAAAAGAGTTAGCGATGTGAACGCCTTCATTCGACCTACACTCTACAGACTCGAATGCAGAATGCACACAATCTAACAGACAATGCACACAAAAAGGTAGAATTGGAATTGAGCTGCGATGGACAGGAGACGACCCTGCACTTTAGTCGTCTAGTCTTTACAAGTCAGTCCATGTTGTCCGGCTGGATGAAAAAGAAGGGACACAAAAGGAAAAGCACAATGGGACGACAGATGACCAGACCACTAGTCACATGAATAGACCAGTAAAAAGCTTAATTTTCATTATTGTTTTGACGAGGCGATTCGAGACGACAATTTTAACAATCGCCATGCTCCGCAACTGCCCTTAAAGGGCGATTGGAACATCATTACCGACGCAATAGCATTAGCACTTGATGCCAAAGGTCGAATATAAATGCTTAATGCAATAGTTTCAAACATGGTCATTCTGATTATATGCATGGTCGATTAACTCGTTAGCTAACCTTACATGAATAGCTCTTTTGTTGAGAAATTCTACTTCTAAGTTTGATTTTTAATTTCTTGTGAGAATATTGCATCATTTTGTATCACATCACCCACTGTACACAGATTATCGTATTCTTAATACATACATTAAATGATCTCTTTTCGGCCTCTCACTATTCTAATCCTTAATGACATGCTCTAGACTCGGGTCACTATTTCTCGACCTTGAACTTTACTTATACTTTGAAGTCCTAATTGCGGTATGTCAGTCTTTGCAGTACTTCATGTAATTGGCTTCAGTGCTTGATCATTATATACGCATTTACTGACAAGAGAACAAAGCAGGATTAGCATGCCAGAGCATCAGGTGATGCAATTCAAGCGCCAAGGCTAGATCATAAAATTAAAGTTTGCAATGGTCATCGTCAATATGATGGCGATTTCTGTGCTTTTGTTTACTTATTTGCTAAATCTCTCATCATTGCAGTGAGTATTCATAATTTTGCTGCAGCCAGTCTACAATGCAAGACAAAATTATGACGAAAAATGATGCTTTTCGAGCATGCGGAAGTAAAAGGTCGCGAAATGATTATCTGCAACAGTGTTGCCATGTACCTAGAAAAGTTGGAGCTTAACGTCTTCACTCAACAAAATACAAAGGAAGGACGTGGAGCGCGGATCCCCAGTACTTTACACTTGCTCAAATTATAAATCATAGTGAAAGCCACTTCAAATCAGTATTTTTATGTACGTTTTATCATATTATTCCTATATAGCATAACCCTGATTTGTTGTGCACCACGCACCAAGAGATTTGCCTTTAAAAGTCCGCGTTACTAACACACAAAAAATGAACTCACTGTGGTGTGCCACTTAATGTCCAAACGATTCGTTTCTAAAATTATATATCTAGAATGTAAACAAATACTAACTATAATGTTTTAAGCTTATATAACGTATATACATTCAACGATTTTGAATTTTCAGTGATGGTCACAATTCATGGTGGCTTCAACATGCAGCAAGCAAAATTGATGCAAGATAAACAGAACATACGAAATAGAGTTGACAATATTATTTATTTTCCGGGAGTAGATTTTTAGCAATATTTAGGAGACTGCTTGCTATCTATAGTGACAAAATCTTATGAAATACGTAACGCGAGTAAGCAGCCCTCGTGTCGCGAAGACATCTTAACCAGGTACATATCAGCAAATTCATCGTGGTAGCTCACTTTAATTCAAGGAATGTAATATGTTCGTGTACATACTCGTTGTACGTTTTTCACCGAGATGAGAATTTCGCTTCCAATCGCAGATCATTCTAGTCACAAATCCATCGAGTTTACAGGCTTAAAAAATAGATTAAAAAGCACATCGGGGTGCCCTAAGTGCAACTTCCAAGCCATGAGATGTTTCCACAAATGCTTATTAAAGCGCACGACTTGAAGAGCCGCAAACTAGACGCAACTCCACGGCTAACGTGTAGCCAATGTCAAACAAACGTTGGCGATCTCTTCTCTCATGAGAATAGCTGAGTATAGGTGCATTGCATCTGCTTTGTATTAAGACCGCAATGCCTTGACGACTTTCATCGATTAAAGCTTCTAGGGCCTGAACGCTCCCAGGATATTTCGCGTCTGCTGCGCGCGCCATGCCCGTTATCCGAGGCGTGAAGTTTCCCTTAGTGATGACAAAGGTCGGTGCAATAAATTATGAAGCAGTCTGGAGCGGGGCTCCCGTAGATCTTTGCTGAGAGAAAGCTATGCTAAGGTCCGTGATCATAAGTTCTTTACAAGCACCAGCGAAGTGCAGCGAATCGCAATCCGCTGCCTCCAAGAGTGCTTAAGAACTTAGCCAAGGTGAATAAACTCCTCTGTTCAAAATTGTATCTGTATTTAATGGTTCAAGTTGAGGAAGAGCCGCCAATATCTAGAACCCTAGATTTTCCTAATTAATATAGTAATACCTAATTAATATAGTAAAACCTGATTAACATGCATGCAATCCTGCCACGTAGTGGCTTCTTGTTACGGTGTAGCCACACCATTGTGTGATAACCCCAACTTGTGTATTCCACATCTTTGTACGGTCACATCATCCTGTGCGGCCCGCACATCATACAAGGGTACGTGTAACCCCGTTACACTCTCCCCCATAAAATTGTGAATATCCACAATTCAAATTTAACTGTTGCCTCATACGAGGCTCGCGTATCTGTGATACCGTTACGTTCCTACGAACAACCATACACATTCTTCGCTCAGTGAGCCCTGTGTCTACGACTTGCAGAAAAACACCCAGTCTTGCTGCTAGCGAGGGCGCCCGCGGGCTAAGCACTTCTTCTTCTTCTGCACAGGGTACATCTCTGGACAGTACGTCCACGTCTACACGGGGAGCACATTTCCCAGCATGGTATGACGAGGAGGATGAGGTGCGTCAACGGCGCGACGTGAGCGCAGGCGTACACCATGTCTACTCCCCGACCTCTCGACTTCGGGAAGAAGTGGTATTATTACCAATCGCCTCGACGAGGCACAGGAGCAGCGGTTGGAGGCTGTCCAATGGACGGCTCTCATGCGCTCGCATCCACGGTCAATCCTAGACTCTCGCATAGAAACAGGCTTTCGTTTGGCAGATCCACCGACTGAAGCAAAAGACACGATCACTCAATCGTTAGGCGTCTACATAGTCATACCCATGGTCACTACGCAATCTAAGCTTGACGAAAAAAAGTTCTCCTATGCTCGCTATTTAAAGCAGCATGAAATTTCAATGGATCGGTACTGCGCTCGACTGCGAGCACAGAAAGGAGATGCTCCTGTACCAACAATGCGGACTATTTCTGTGGTCCACGTCATTGGCACAACCGCTGCAGATGGTGAGAAGCTCATCGAGCGATGGGTGCAGCGGCACCGAGAAATTCTCTTGCTGTCTACTGACAGCGAAGCTACATAGAAATGAATGTACGCGTCTAGCGCCATCTTCGATTTAAGTTTGCCAAACGCAACACGCAACGCCGACTTCCTGCGTATCGTCGCCCTGCGACAAATGGAACTATCCATCACGCTCCCGCGAGCTCTGTGGTTTCTCACACGGGTGCGTCTACGACCACAGCAACTCAGTGCCATAGTTTGAGCTCCGCTCATGACCTTTCGGCTTCCAGGGCTACTGCCAAAAAGCGCGAAGCGCACGATGACGCGAAGCGTCATGATCCTTTTGGTCATAAGCGTCCACAACGTCTGGGCAGGATTGCCGAAGTGGCACCTCAAACTCCCACGAAATATTGCGTTTGACCCTGTTCACGACGTCGACCCACACTGTGTTCCACGTGGTAGTGGACGCCACCATTCTCATCGAGAAGAGTCGGTGGCGGGCGATGACGACTTGGGTGATCGCCATCCGTGACTCGCGATGCTCTTCGAGCGTTGGGGGACAAAGGCTGTCGGATCGTAACTCCACCGAGCATCTTTCCGAGGTCGATTACCGCTGTCCGGAATACCTCGAGAGCCTGAAGCACTTTGTGCAACCGACTGTCTCACGTTGAAAGCTAACTCGCTCTGTCGGAGAGGCTCCTGGCCGTCGAGCAGACGAACACGTCACTTCGTGCTGCGGTGGAGCGTCTTGTGCCGTTGGAAACGAGA
The DNA here is from genome assembly GCF_900000015.1 of Plasmopara halstedii. NCBI lineage: Eukaryota > Oomycota > Peronosporomycetes > Peronosporales > Peronosporaceae > Plasmopara > Plasmopara halstedii. Next base: position 1,033,899 of record NW_020187446.1, on the reverse strand, counting down.
CTTGTTGCACTCCGTGCTCAGAGCCAGTTGCTGGTTCAGCTTCTGGGGAGGCGAGCGCCTTTAGGCGCCACTACGGTTCCAACACTTCCGCGTTCACGTGCGCTGAATCCCGGTACAGCTTATGCAAGCCCACATAATTTTCCGGGTGGGTGCACAACCTTCTCGAAAGGAAACTCAGCATATACGAAAGGTCAAGAAACACCAGGTCCCCGCTCTTAATGTGTTCAACATTTCTTCTTCCTTTTTCGTCTGCATATTCATTCTGCATGTCTTGGCTTTCAGCCATCGCGAATGTGTCGTAAGACACTCAGTCAGATAGACAGTAAGTCTCCGACTTCTTTACGCACAGTGAAGGAGCTTGCATCAGCTAGCCGTTTGGCTATTCCTCCCCCACCAAGCCCGGAGTCATGGGTTGGCGGCGTCAGCGGGACGCGAGGATTAACAAGCCCGTTCATGTTGAACGGTGTGTAGCCGGTAGAAGAATGCAGTGCATTGTCATCATCATCGGCGCTGAGACGCCGAAGCGCTGGAACGCTATATTGCCGCTGAAAGAGTTTGCACTAAACGATTTTCGTATCGGTACCTCGACTATTCACCCGTGTGTATGACAAGATCACACGGGGTGTAGCAACTGCTGGAGGTCTCAAGAAAATATTATTTGATCGTGCCCTTGCATCCAAGTTGGCAAGCTTATCAGACGGCTACAAAACCCACGCTTTGTGGGACACGTTAATTTTTCAAAGGTTCGCATGGTTCTTGGTGGTCGAGTAAGACTTTTTTTTTCAGGCTCTGCACCCTTGAGAACCGAAGTGAAAGAGTTTCTTAGAGAATTTTTTTACGACGCGATTCTCGCGCTCAATCTGACCATCGGACTGCGGATGTTCCACTGTTGACATAATTTACTTGGTGCCCAGCACCCTGATGATTGTAGACCAAAACCTCACAGTAAAGGGTGGGTTTGCATCCGAGACAATTGACTTCGAGAGTACGTGCTGTCAAAAGACAAGATCGCCAAACAGCATCGCTGTGCCCACACCGTCGACGGTGTTCGAAACTGGAGCAAGATGAGCCATCTTGCTCAAACGGTCCACAAAGACCACAACACCGTGTTGCCCGCCAAGTCCTTCTGTAGGCCAAACACAAAGTCCATAATCATGGACTGCCAACGCACGGAGGGTACAGGTAAACTGGCCAGCGGCGCTGCCGCATTTGGAGACAGTTTTTGACACGCCACACACGTGTGCACATATGTGCTCGTCTATTTGTACAGCTTGGGTAGCAACTCACCGAGCTGTACGTCCTCTCACGACCGAGATGACCACTGAGTAGGTTGTTGTGGGCCCCGTAGAGGATACGGTATTTCATATCCTCATCGTGAGGAACCACAATTCGTGGCGTAATAGTTGAATCGGTGCTATAATACAGCAACCCGTTATTCAACGAATATCGATGTAACCGTGCGCGCAAACGCGCCGACAATTTCTGGTTTGATTTCCAAACTCTTTGCTCTGGAGAACCTGCAGCACATACTATCACCCGCATATGCGGCGCGGATCAAATATAAATGTCGACGTCACCATCGTGATATGAGCTAGCTCATAGTCCGGTCTGCGTGACAATGCATCAGCCAAAGCATTCTGCTTTCCTGGCTTATATATTTCCTTAAAAAAAATTCTGCGAAGTAGTAGAGCCACCTAGCCATCCTTTGTGAGAGGTCAGGCGACTGAGTGGCAGTGCGTAGTGACGCAGGATCTGTGTAGATCACGAGCGGCTTAGAGCCAAGCAGGTGCACCCTAAGCTTGACAAGAGTATACTTTATCGAAAGTAATTCTTTGTCGTGGACTGGGTATTTCCTCTCCGCAGCCTAAAGTTAGCGATTTTCGAACGCGATCACCCGATCTCGCCCATCGGCGTCTGCATGTGGCAGTGCACAGCCGATGGCAAGTCCGAAGCGTCACAGACGACATTAAAAGGACAATCAGGGTCTGACACCACCAGTGTTTGTGCATGAAGAAGGCTGTCTTTGACCCGGCCAAAAGCCTCCCGATGCTCTGTGTCTCAACACCATTCCGTATCCTTGTTTAGAAGATTCGACAATGGCCTTGCCATTTCCGCATAATTTCTGCGCTATATTGTGCAAGTAGATGGCGAGGCCAAGCCACTTGCAAGTTCTTTTGAATTCTTTTGACCCGGCCAGTCCATAATGGCTGTGACTTTAATGGGATCTCAGCGCTTGAAACGTTTCACCAGTGCTTCAGACCCCACAGGTTAGCCCTCATCAAGAGTCCCTCTTGTGTACAGAGGATGAATCGTTGGGCGGGTCCGAGCCTTTTTTGCTGATACGCTTTCAGTCATATGCGCTGGCAAATGTGCCAAAGCGAACCTTTTCTTTTACTCACTGAGTGGCGAGGGTAAAATGCCTAACCCGTTTTGTGGCTTCGCGTAAACGTCGTCAGACGTCCAGCTAGAGCGTCGTTCAATGCATTACTTGGGTACGTAGCAGAAGTCAAAGACATATCCAACCAATTTGTGTTGTTAAAACTCTGGTCATCTCCATGTACAGCTGCCGACGACATATTTGAAGCTGGAGCAAAGTCAAACGCCTTAGTGAAGCGCGTTCCGCTGTGCAACTCTTCTTCGTCTCATGGGACACAAGATGCAGCAAGTCATGAGTATTGGCACCACCTGTAACGGGTTACACGCACCCTTGTATGAAAGAGCGGGTCGCACATGATGGTGCGGCCGTGAATAGGTGTGGATTACGCAGATTGGTGCGGTCACACAATGGTGTGGCTACACCGTGACAAGAAGACCATACGTGGCAGGATTGCCACTAGTAATGCATATTAATTAGGTTTTACTATATTAATTCGGCATTACTATATTAATTAGGAAAACCTAAGGTTTTATATATTGGCGGCTTTTCCTCAACTAAAACAATTAAGTACAATCTCTACTTGAACAGAAGAGTTCATTTACCTTGGCTAAGGTTTCAAGTACTTTTGGAGGCAGCGGAATGCGATCCGCTGCACGCGTACTAGTTCTTGTAAAGAACTTTAGGTCGGTGGCTTTGGCTTAGCTATCTTTCAGTAATGAGCTAAGGCAGCCCCGCTGCTCTTGGAAGCACTTGTTGGTCAATTTACGCCTGAGTCGATGCGGCTGAATCTCTGTGAAGATAAAGGACTACTCCTATTTATCCCAGGGCATGCAGGACAGGCTTAATGAGCTGATGTTCCTGTTGGCCCCTGGGCGTTGAGCACCTTGCTGCGCAAGGGCCCGACGCAAATAATGCACGCCTGGAGATGCTTCGAGCTATAGATATGCTCTGCTTTACAGCAGAAGCTGTCAGCGTCGACTGCGTCTATGACGCCACCGTCGACGACGGATGATACCTTTCAACCCAGTCGGCCCAAAGTGAGCGTTAGAATCTTTGAGAGGTGAGGATGGAGTGAATTTTCTGCTCTGAGTGAAAGAGGCCGGGATGGCAATGGCATCCGCCATGCTCCCGACCAAGCAAGAGTGCGTGGTGCTAGCTATATGCTCGGGGGGCGACCGCGAGAATAGCCATTAACTTCGGTTGAAGCTGCTTCCCCTGTTTTGATGAAGCAAAAGCGTCATATCTCGTGCGATCGCGTTTACTTGCTGCCCGACAGGGTAAGAAAGAGTTGGTGGACAATATCCAAGAGCTGCGATCTCTCATTGCCGGGATAAAAGCCGATTCTCTTCCCGAGGCGGTCGCAATGACCGTCTTTATGGAGGGCCTCCGCGCTGGCATGACCAGAATATTCGTTTTCCGTGTGCATCCGGCTTCTTTCGAAGAAGCGGTGTATTTTGGCATTGAATGCCTTATTCAACTTCTCGGCACGATTTAGCTGGAATTCACACCATCAGAGCTCGTCGAGCGGACCTGAGCCAGTGAATCTCGGCTATGCTGAGAAAGAGGAGGGAGAGCTTCGAGCTGCCGTACAGCGATTAAACATCCGACGGTATTTTCTCTGTAGAGACACCCGTCACCTTCGGGCTAGTTGTCCCCCGCGCAAGGCTCGTGAAGGTTTATCAATCCAACGTCTCGCTTCTAACTAGTCTGGTATGTCGCGGGGAAACGACAAAGCCCAGTAGGCGCGAGGCGCCCGACAGGGGCAGAACTGAGTTATGTTGAGTCTCATAGAGCTAGAGGGCAGCAGGGCCAAGCCTTGAAGGGCTCCGTGCTTTGAACACGTATAAGCTGTATGCTCATGCTGCTAAGTGCATCTTCGGCGCGGAAGAAATTCTCTTTTTAGGGTGCTTCATCGGGAAGCGTGACCTTCATGCGTATTGCTCGCATTGTAAGAGCCATCTTAAAATACCTCGCCTGATGAATGCCGGTAGATCAAATATTTAACCACGACGAAGCTGAAATCATAACGTAAAAGCTTTCTCTGTGCGATGCGCACAGCAATTCCGTTTTTTCATAGCACGGTTAGTGTGGATTGGTGTCGCCAGTCTGAAGACGTCCACTTGGGAGAAATTGAGCAATTAAAACATTTTATGAAGCATGATAACCAGACGTATGTCGGAGCACAACCACTATCCATAGAGCTTAGTAAAAAGAGTCCGGTTTGACGAAGCATCAATATTTTGAGGGCATGAGAAATTAAAATGTCATTGCTTTGATCCTAGTCCACACTCAGCACAAGTGCGTAGCTCCAGCAACTCCATGCGAGGTGGTCGCACTCAAGTACAAGTATTTAAGTGTAATGAGTATAAAATCAAAGCATTTGACATCTTCATGAAGGGGCACCCTTCCGGTGTGGCTCGCATCAACATTTTCCGCAATTCCGCTACCCCTTTTAGAATTTGGCGGCTGTTGCATTGAATTCAAGTTTTTGCATCCGTACCTTGAGGATCAATTGTAATCTAATTGCGGAGATTCTTTGATCGCAGGGTGGACCTCAGCTAAGCAAAAAAAAGAGCCAGTGAGCTCTTAGCTGCCGAGCAGCTCCGTGTTCTAAAAGTTGTTCTATTTATGGCAATGTCAAACATCATTGCCGAAAGGTGACACTTGTTCTCGGTCAAGGATAAGAAGAATCAAGCTTTGACGCAGCGTCAATCGTTGAACCGACCAGGCTTGTACATAGTATAGAATGTGTGTTCGGCGGATAATGGGTACGTCTTCGCGGGTAATGTATCGCTGTGTATACTTACACACGATTGTACAGCGTAAAAACGAATTGGAGATAACCAGTGCTGTGTTAAAGTTGACAAGAGAATACGAGCTCGTTGTCGTAAGCTTAGTAATTCTTTAGGGCAGCGTTTAGTGAGAAACAAACTCAATAATGTGTTCATGTCCATTGGCATAACTCGAAATAAATCACAGCATATACACAATGTCCAAGGCTTTACGAATAAATCAACGACCCGTTTGGATTCAAAAGACCATAATGAAGAGCGTTCGCACGGTTTTACACCAGCCATAAACGCTGACGCTTCTGTTGTGTCCCAACACCATTAATAATTTAAATAGACTGAAGGGGGCTCCGTGACTTATGGTATATTTCGCACTAAAAATCAAATAGTGGGCCAGACCAACCCACTACATCAAGTAAGTGACACTGAAATATGTAGTATCACCATAAATCCGGCGGGATCTTTTTAGAAGCTACTTTTTCCAGTGAGGCATTCCAATAACGGAAATATGTCATCCCAACGACACACTTGTCCGCATCGGCGTATAGGGTGATTCAATGCATGAAGTCGAGCTCGCGAGTGTTCAATGTATCCAATCTGCCGCTTTTTGCACGAGACGGGCGACGAGATTGGCTAGTGAGTTTGCACAATGCTGCTCAAATAGCTGTATTACTCTTTCTCCATTTAGACGGATCCAGAAGTTTTGTGTCACATTTAAGATGGACAACTGCATTCATGATATAACACTGAGAGAATTTAGCTCGAAGTATCATAAACATCACACAGCTAGTTAGTAATAACAAAGGACCAAATCAAGAGTATTTTAAGGTACACCGTGCCATGTTGTTCTGCAGCACAATCATTTAGCAAATTCAAATTGTGGATGTGATCAGGTGATCCGGACTCCACCTGCAGTTAACCTTCTTACCTGTTGCGTCATCGACGAGTGAAGAAATGCTTTTATCTCTCAGTCACTTGCTTTGAGCTTTTCGCGTAAGAAGTTGCATTGGTTCGATAAAAAGGACATTCGCGTGTTGACAATATCTGGATTCAGGATCCATGTCAATCTTATTAAGAATTTCAAATTCGAAAGCTAGACCCGTGGGAGTCTATCGTAACATAATCTGACATGCATACACATATAATATTGTCCCTTGGATTTGGAATAAAGCTACGAGTTATCAAGGTGAAAAACAGTGATAATGTATCCTGACGAGTACTTAAATTAAATAGTGTTGACGGTCCAGGGTGGGCGGTCCGAGTGGTACTGAGCTGGTAGACTGACGCTATGTATTACAAAAGCTTTTATTATCATAAATATTGACCTAGAGATATTATGTACATGTTAAAGCCGATATAAACTCCTGAAATCGGCATAGAACGTGCCTGGTTATTAAAAGATAGCCGGTACCGCTCCTAGATAAAGCCTACAAATGTCAATTTGATTTATCGTCGATTCGACGACTGATGCTGATAGAATACATACTGTGAGAATAGAGCACAATATGTTGATCTAGCTGTCCTTATGGCAGCAAGACACGCTTCATAAAGCTTTGAATTATGTGGCACAATAGACATCCCAATGGTAGCTCGAGAGCCACACTTTGTTATCGAGCGCCGAGAGGTATTGCCTAGTAATATTACTACCTTAAGAAATGCTCTGCTATTACACCTTACCCAGGCGCCTTAAAAAAGCTCAACAGACACCTACAATTAAGGCGGTATTACTTTTCGTGCCCACAATCCATGGATCGACAGAATGTTCATATAGTGACGCCACGCGCTTATTATCTAGTGGATCTTTGGTGAGTCATGGACTCACCTCTGCTAGCGTTTTTGCGAAGGCATGGGGGGGGCTATAGTTAGGGTATAGTGCATATGGATACTGCGAAGTAGTTCCGTATCTCTACGACACACCCGTTCGAGCGAGATTACAGTAATATTGTAAGTATTACGGTCCAACTCTTACATCGTTGAGCACGGTCAATGCTTGTCATGATGTAATGATACTGTAGAGTCAGCAATACCACGTGACGTGTATACGATGCGGGGCAGTAAAGCCCCTCGAGTTTGTGGCGAGAAAGTTAAATGCACTCGTAGTTGGAGTAATCAAGGTAGTCCAAAAAATACAGTCATTATCTCGAGCAAGGACCCCTGGTGAAATTAAAAAAACATGTTTATGAGATATGTGTAAGAAATTGCAAGACGGTGGGATCACAAATTTTTTTAATAGTAAGCATCGTGAAAAACTGAGGTCATCATTTGTCCTGGATGAATTTGTTGTTGGAGACACTTGCAGAGCACTGAATATCATGAGCAGGACGGCATCCTTATAAATCATCCTACTCATTGCTTTTATTCTCCGACGCTCTCGAAAATTTCACCAAGAACGCTCTCCTTTAATTAAAGAGTGTGCTATAAACGTTACCCAGTCATTGAAACAAAATACTGCGTCACACGTCAATGGTCATTGTCCAAGGCAACTTTGTGACATCATAGACGTTTGGTTACATGCAAAGCATATTAATCGGATTTTGTGAGGGGGTATCACTTCACATGGTGGCGGCTTTGCCTTTGAAAGCATCGCGATTTGCTGTAAATTGAGCTTGCTTTAACCGCTAATTACCGTCGTCATGCCGATGCAACGCTGGTTTCGAGAAAGGCGCGCTGAGAACAGCACAGTCAGTTGCATTTTGTTAAGTGAGCTTGGCCAAGTTAATCAGCTGATCTTGACAGACAGTGACATCACTCTCACTGCAATGAATTTTTAAGCGCTAAGCAATGATTTATCGCGCACATTACAAAGAGGGAAATTTTACTCCACGCGTCCGCGTTGATAACGACATGGAACCTACGCTCATTCTAAGAGTAGAAAAGAAGTTTTTCGAGTAAATGGTACTATTTAAGGTATGGTATAGATTTGAGATATATGCTAGCTCGGATTGATACCACTATCTACAATATAATACCCTGCGTAATACATCGTATGCATCCAGCAGCAAAGTACGTACAAGCCACTTCTTTGGCGAGTCTCTCATTCCTTTCGTGCCATGATAGCTCATCATTGTTATCTTTTGTACTTATAAAGCTTCGCTTCAAATTTTGAGAGACCCTAAAGGCAGTGTGACAAAAGTGCTAGTCGTACAACTGGTTCGTTACCGCCTTACCAAAAGCTGTACAGCAGCGCAAATTCCCCGTCTACGAAAAATCCCCATGACCGTGGCATTCTCTATGTTCTCTATGGTCCATCTAACTCTGAACTAGCTCCTCACTCCGTGTTTGGACACTGCAGTAAAGGGTGTTGCAATAACCCGCTGTGGATCACATGGCAACATCCAGCTAGTTATCAGTGCGATAGACTAAGATCAGCAAACCCAAGTTGCTCGTCTAATTGCAGTCACTTTAATGCAGACGCTTAGACTAGATCACGTTGTGATTATGGTTTCGATTCATGTAAGGACGCCGTTGCACGGCAGCAGAGCCCTTACTTGCCAATTCATACAAATCTAAAGCTCAAACCGTGAGTGCTCGAACGCTGCTCTGAGAGTGCTTTCTCGCTCTACAGCTCACCATTCCGCAGAAGTGCTGATCGTGCCTGGAGCGGCTGGGTGATCATCACTCTTTATAATGTACTGTCGCACTAAGAAGTTGCCAAAAGTTCGGACAGCAACAAACTAAATTTGCGCACTGATATAAGAAGGCATGCTACTTTACTCATCTAACCGGCCTTACAAGCCAGATTCAGTTAAGCAGACCGCCGACATAAGCATCATCGTTAAATGCTTGGTGATGTAAAGTGCAAAGCACGGCGTAAACGTCGAAATGAACGCAATTTTGTGCTGCAAGTAACCTTGCTAATCTGCATGAGCCTGATGGTACAGCTACCCGCCAGAAATACAGCTTAAACTAAGGCCGTGCTCTACCCGCTAGCTCAAAAGGCGTTCCGCGGCACCCCCGTATTTTCTTTTCAAAGACAAAGAGGGCGGAGAATGACTCTCGCGGCTGGTAAATTGGGTTATGGCGGCGCGTTGTCTTGTCCCAAGGATCTCGGCGTGCGGCCAATACTGACACGAGCTATTACTCCTGCGAGTTGTAACGGGGGTTTCACGTGCCCTGGTTTTAAAGGTGTGGTCACGCAAGATGGTGTGACCACAGCTACACTTAAACAAGAAGTCAGTACGTGGCTGGAACAGCCAGTAGTTATACATTGACTTAGGGTTTACTATATAGATAGGAAGCCTACAGATTTGCATTTACGCAGCTTTGTCGCAAATAAAACCGAGAAATACAGTCTACGATTTATAACAAAAAAATTATTTGCCTTGGGTTAAGGTTGTAATTACTTTTGGAGTAAGTGGATTGAGATCCGCTATACTCGTACTGATTCTAAGTATAAAGTTGAGATCAACGAAGATCACCATCCTTAACCAAGCTTCCTCCAAGCGAAAGAGCTACGGCAGCCCCGCTGCACTTGGTATCATTGGATGTCAATCTTCACCTAAGTCGTTACGATTGGCTTTCTGTGAGGATGCAGCAATTCTCTTATTTGCGCCAGGGCATGCAGGACGGGCTTAAAAAGCTGATATCGCTGCTTTGCCCTGAGGGCGCGTCTAACACATCGCTTCGCTAGGTCCTGAAGCGATCAGCGCGCGCCTACAAGCGTTTTCAAGATATGTGAATTCTCTGCTAGAGCACCTACAGCAGAAGATGTCGGCGTCGAATACGTTCATGACACCACCGTCGATGACGGATGACTCCCTTAGACCCAAGCCGCTCATTGTGAGTGTTAGACCCACGGCAAGGAAGGAGAAAATCTCCTCATTTCGGTGAGAGGTCGAGATGGCCAGGACGTCCGCCATACTCCACACCGAGCAACAGTGCGTGGCGCTAGCTATCTCCAAATCGGTTGTCGAGCGCAAAAATAGTCACTGACGTTCGGCACTTTGGCCGAAGTGGCGTTTCCCTCCTGTAAGGAGCTGAAGCTGCAGCTGTTACAAGTGTTCTCGCCGCCTAACCAATCATATTGCGTGCGATCGCATTTCCTTGCCGTTCGACAGGGCAAGAAGGAATTAACGGACTTTGTTCAAGAGTTTGTATTGCAGCGAAGCTGCCGTAGCCCTTTGCTTAGAGGAAGCTAAGCTAAAGTTACCGACCTTATGTTCTATATCAGAACCAGTACGAGTGTAGCGGGTCGCAATCCGTTACCTCCAAGAGTTCTTAAAACCTTAAGCAAGGCAAAGGCGCTCTTCCATTCAAAATTGAAATTGCATTCAGTTGTTTTACCTACAGCAGAGCCGACAGTTACTAAATCCTTTGTTTTCCTACAAAAAATAGTTAAAATATGCATAAATACTGGCAGTCCTGCCTCGTAGTGGTTTCTTAATACGGTGTAGCCACACCATTATGTGATTACTTTAACTTGTGTAATCCACACCTTTGTACGGTCACGCCATCTTATGTGATCCATCCTTTAATTCAAGGATACGTGTAATTCCGTTACACTCTTCCCCATCAAAATTATGAATGCCCATAACTGTCGCCTCAAACGAGGCTCGCGTGTCTGAGTCACCTTTACGTCCCCAAGACCGTTTTCAAACATTCACCGCTCAATGATCCCTGTGTCTCTGGCACGCAAAACATCCAGCCTAGTTAGCTCCAAGGGCGCCCCCGGGCAGAGCTCTTCTTCGTCTTTTACACGGGGAGCATCTCCGGACAGTACGTCCGCGGCTTCACGGGAAGCACATCCCAAGCTCTCGGAAATCGAGTGCCACACACCGCGCCCGCCTTGGGCGACGCAATTTTTCGTCGAAGATTCAAAGTAAGTCGACAATGAGGTGCATACTCATCTCATATTATAGGAAGACGAGGAGGGCGAGGTGCGCCAACGCCGCGGCGTAAGCCCAGCTCGAAACTTGCGGACACCGATTCCGTTCTCCGAGCTCCCGACTTCTGGGGAAGTGGTATTAGTCGCATCGATGAGGCACAGGAGCAGCAGTTGGAGGCTGCCCACAGGGCGGCTCTCATGGAGTCGTGTCCACATTAGGTCCTAGACCCTCGTGTGGGATACGGCTTCCGCTCGGTGGATCCCACTACTGAAGCAAAAGGCGCGATCACTCGATTGTTAGGCGCCTTTGTAGTCGGGCCCCCGGCCACTACGCAAGCTGAGCTTGACCAGACGAAAGATCTCCGAGGGGTATTACTAATTGCTCATGTGAGCGAATGATATTTCGCTAAAAGCGGTGGGTGGCCGGTGATGCTCCAAGGTCTGTCAAATGCACTAGCAACATTTAATTTTCTTGAGACGCAGTTATTCAGGGCCCGCCGAGCATATGCACAGACATACTTCGACGACATCCTTGCCCACAGTCGTGCAAAGCACGGGAGAAGGGATGAAGAGAACCACATCGTCCATTTAAAAGCGTTGCCCAATTGCAAGCGCACGAAGAAGCTGTATGCTAACGCAAATTAGTGCAACTACGTGGCCTAACAGATTCATTACTTGGGTACATCATTGGGAAATGTGGCCTTCGAGCAAATCCCGCTAATGTCAAGGCCATAGTAACTGGCCAGAAATCCAAAAGAACTTGCGCAAGTGGCTTGACCTCGCTAACTACTTGTACAAGTACAGCGAGGACTAAGCAGAAAATACACGGCCATTGTCGATTAATATTATAGAGGATACGGAATAGTGTTGAAACATCGAGCATCGAAAGGCTTTTGACAAGGTCAACAACAGCCTCCTTCATGCGCCAATACTGGCGTTACCAGACCCTTCTCTTTTTTATCGTCATCTGTGTTGCTTCAAATTTAGCCATCGGCTATGTACTGCTACAAGCAGACGCCGAGGGGCAAGATCGAATGATTGCGTTCGAATATTACCAGCTCAAGGCTGCAGAGAAGAATTTGCCCAGTTTACGACAAGGAACTACTTGCGGTATAGTATGCACTTGTCAAATTTAAAGATCACCTGTGTGGCTCCAAGCCGTTCGTGATCTACATAGATCATGCATCACTACGTACTGCGACTCAGTCGCCTCATTTCTTGCAGAGGGTGGCCAGGTAGCTCTACTACTTTGCAGAAGATGAATTAAAAAGGAGGTAAAAGCCAGGAAAGCAGAATGCTTTGGATGATGCGTTGTCATGCAGACTAGACTATGAGATAGCTCATATCACGATGGTGACGTCGACATTTGAATTTGATCCGCGTCGCATACGCGGGTGATAGTATGTGCTGCAGGTTCTCCAGGGCAAAGAATTTGAAAATCAAACCAGAAATTATCGGCGCGTTTGCGAGCGCTTTTACATCGATATTCATTGAATAACGGGCTGCTGTATTATAACACCAATTAATGGGATACGCCACGAATTGTGGCTCCTCACGATAAGGATTTGAAATACCGCATCCTCTGCGAGGCCCACAACACCTCACTCAGTAGTCATATCGGTCGTCAGAACGTACAGCTCGGTGAGTTGCTACCCAAGCTCAACAAATGGACGAGCAAATACGTGTGCGCGTGTGAGACGTGTCAGAGGCTGAAATTCTCTCCAAATGCGGCGGCACCGCTCGCCAGTTTTCTGGTACCCTCCGGGTGGTGGCAGCCCATGATTATGGACTTTGTGTTTGGCCTGCCAAAGAACTCGGCGGGCAATACGGTGTGGTGGTCTTTGTGGACCACTTGTGCAAGATGGCTTTTCTTGCTCCAATTTCGAACACCATCGACGGTGTGGCCACAGCGACGCTGTTTGTTGATCATGTCTTTTGACAGCATGATCTCCCAGAGTCAATTGTCTTGGCTAGAAACCCACCCTTCACTGTGAAGTTTTGACAAGTATCAGGGTGCTGGGCACCAAGTTGATTATATCAACAGTGGAACATCCGCAGACCGATGGTCAGACCGAGCGCGTAAATCGCGTCGTTGAAGACGTTCTTCGCAGCGTTTGCGCTGAGACGCCGAAGCGCTGTATGCCGCTGGTAGAGTTTGCTCTAAACAATGCAGTGCATTCTTCTACCAGCTACACACCGTTGTACGTGAACGGGCTTGCTGATCTTCGTGTCCCGCTGACACCGCCATCCCATGGCTCAGGGCTTGGTGGGGGAAAAGCCGAACGACTAGCTGATGTAAGCCCCTTCACTATCCGTAAAGAAGTAAGTGACTTCCATTCGACTGAGTGCCCTACGACACGATCGCGATGCGATGGCTAAAAGCCAAGACATGCAAAAAACATGCAGATGGAAGAAGCATAAGAAATGTTGAAAACTTTGAGGTTAGTGACCTGGTTTTATTAGATGCTAATAATCTTCCTACACATGCGGTCGCTGTCATCTTCAAGATAAAGCTCCGTCCAGGGCTTATTGATTCTTTGAAGGTCGTGGCCAAGCGAGTCCTTTCGTTCACGCTGAAACTACCGAAAAGGATGCGCACCCAACCAATAGTTTATGTGGTCTTGCTTAAGCCGTACCGGGATTTGGCGCAAGGGAAAGCCGAAGTGTTAGCGCCGGGTTGTTGCCAAAGGCGCTCGGCCACCCAGAAGCTGAACCAGCAACTGGTTCTGAGCACGAAGAGCAACATGTTCCGATTCCAACGGCGCAAGGCGCTCCACCGCCGCACGAAGTGATGTATTCGTCTACTCGACGGCTAGGATCCGCTTCGACAGAGCGCGTTAGTTCTCGAAGTGGGCAGTCGGTGCACAAAGTGCTTCAGACTTTCGAGGTGTTCCACGCAGCAGTACAGTATGCGACATCGGCCAGATGCGCGGCAGAGTGCCAATGATGATGGACTTTGTCCTTTAATGCTCGAGGAGCATCGCGAGTCACCAGACAACGATTGACCAAGTCGTCATCGCCCGCTGCTGACTCTTCTCGATGAGAACAGTGGCGTCCACTACCACGTGGAACGCCTTGTGGTTCGACGTCGTCAACAGGGCTGAACGCAATATTTTGTGAAGTGGCGGGGATACCCATAATTCAAAGAGCTTGTGGGAGTTTGAGGTGCCACTTCGGCAAGCCTATTCAGACGTTGTGGACGCTTATGACCAAACGGATCATGACGCTTCGCGTCGTCGTGCGCCTGCGCTTCTCGGCAGTAGCCTGGGAAGCTGAAGTGCCATAAGCTGAGCGCAAGCCATAACCCTGAGCCGGTGTTGTCGTAGACTTATCCGTGTGAGAAATCACAGAGCTCGCGGGAGCGTGATGGATGATTCAATGTGTCGCAAGATGAGAATACGCAGAAAGTTGGCGTTGTGCCTTGAGTTTGGCAAATTGAAATCTAAGATGGCGTTTTACGCGTGCGTGCACCACTTTGTGGTCAACTGTGAGTTGTACAGCGAGGAAAGTTTCCGGTGTTGCTACACCCATCACTCAAAGAACTCATCGTCATCTGCAGCGGTTTCGCCAGGGGCGATCGCCACAGTAATCTTCCGCTTCGCGGGTACAGGAGCGCCTCCTATTTGAGCACGAAGTCGAGTTCGGTACGTATCCCTTGGGATTTCTTCAGAAACCAAGGAACGAGTTCAGAGAGCCTTTCGTTCGTCAAGCTTAGATTGTGTAGTGGCCAGGGGCCCGATCACGTAGACGCCCAACGATCGAGTGATCGCGTTTTTTTCATCTGTAGCAGAATCCGCTTGGCGGAAGCCGTATTCCACACGAGAGTCAAGGACCGACCGTGAATGCGCGCGCATGAGAGCCGCCCTGCAGGCAGCATCCAGCTGCTGCTTCTATGCCCTTTCGAGGTCATTGGTAATGACACCGCTTTCCCCGGAAGTCAACAGTTCGGGGAACGGATGTGGCGTCCGCAAGGTTCGAGCAAGACTCATGTCGCGCCGCTGGGGCACCTCGCCCTATTCTTTTTCCCATCCAGGAATTGGTGTATCCGACTCGTAGTTGGTTTCCACCAAATCCTCAACGAGGTAATCCATCACCCGTGGTGTGCGCGGTCGAGGTTAGACATCGCGTCTGTGTTGCTGGTTGAGCGACCCTGTCGCTGACAATGCGCTGCGCGATACTCGGTTACCGAGAGCTTGGGCTGCGCTTCTCATGAAACCGCGGGCGTGCTGTCCGAAATTGCACCATGTGTAGGAGACAAAGAAGGGCCCTGCCCACCAGCGTTTTGGAGCCAGCGAGGCTAAGTGTCGTCCGTGTCCTCGACACAAGGCTAATTAAGCAGAGAGTCTGTAAATAAAATCCTGATGATGTTGTACACGCAAGCGTCGTTCGAGGCGACAATTGAATTTGAACTGTAGGTGTTCACAATCTTGATGGGAGAGAGTGTGACGAAATTTCACGGGCCCTGGTACGAAGCGTGTGGGTCACCCAAGATGATGATACCACAGCTACACTTAAACAAGAAGTCAGTACGTGGCTGGACTGCCAGTAGTCATACATTGAAATTGGTTTTGCTATATAGATAGGAAACTTACAGACTTAGTAATAGGCGGCTTTGCCGCAAATGAAACCGAGAAAAACTGAAGTGGGGCTGCCGTAGCTATGCGCTTAGAGGAAGCCTAAGTTAGGTCACCGACCTTTCGTTCAAAACTTAGAGCAAGTACGAGTTTAGCGGATCGCAATCCGCTTACTCCAAGAGTAGTTACAACCTTAACCCAAGGCTAATGGACTCTTCCGTTTAAATCCAAAACTGACTTTTATTTATATTTATCTGCGGCAAAGCCGCCTAATTTTAAATGCATAGATTTTCCGAAATATGTATAGAAAAATCTAAATACATGTATAATTACTGGCTATCCAGCCCCGTACCGTATTCTTGTTTGGGTGTGGTCACACCATGCACATCTCATGTGGCACACACCCCTGTTACCAGGGTATGTGTAACCCCGTTACAGATACAGTCTTCGCTTCGATCAGAAGCGTTATTTGCCCAGGGTTAAGGTTGTAATCACTCTTGGAGTAAGCGGATTGCGACCCGCTACACTCGTACTGGTTCTAAGTATAGAACGAAGGTCAACGAAGGTCAACGAAGGTAACCAACTTAAACCAAGCTTCCTTTAAGCAAAAGAGCTTCGGCAGCCCCGCTCAATGAGCTCTCTGGCCTGCGCAATCGTGCTGATTGACTTTAGGCACCGCGAACAGTCAAGAACCCGATCGCTGCTCTTAAGCTGACGTTAGCTAAATTGGAGAGGATGACTGAGACTTATTTTGAAATTAATAGAATGCTTTGCATCTGAACAACTCGTAGGAGCAAAAATCATAGTGTTTTTTTCGCAAGCCACGTAGAAAACAGGATGCAGTCGATTTCTCGTCGGAATAGTCAGAGAGTTTTGATCATTTCTTAATTACAATCATGATTGGTCTGATGTATCGAGGTTGCAACTTTACTGTAGACACTGTGTGTGTATGCAGATAAATAACGATTGGTAAAACCTTTACTCTCTACGTTATCAAATGTGCTTTGTCTGACTCTGGAACCTGCATATTTGTTTTGTACAGCCTGGCTGTCAGCCATGGTGCCGCGCACTAGACGCATGGTGCTTAATCTCGGCGAGAAAAATGTCTCAAATTGATACGAAGTTCATCCGGACCGACATTAGCAAGCAAATTTATTCTTTCCCCCCACGACTGGAGCCATTTTGTGGCGTATCAAAAAGATTGAGGTAAACCCCGCAACGACGGCGTACTTAGATGGTTATAATCGCAACCCTGGCGCATGTGGACTACATAGAATAGCAAAGCTGGAATGATAATGATCGTCATATCGATATGTGTCGAATTGGTTCTAACAAATGTACGAGCTATTTCGTGAGCCAATCTGAACCCATTTTTACAGCACTTGGAATTTTAAAGCCATTGCTAATGCCAAAAATTGTGCGTCACGACGAGATTCTCAGTGCAAGATCTCGAGCAACACAAAATAATGCAGAAAAGATTAGCAGTATAGATACAACGTGGTGTTTATCATGATTTTACAATAACTATCGCTGCATTAGTTACAGCAGGTGGGTTCTGGATGTAATTAATGTAAAAATTTGAGCCTTTTTAATCGTTTAGCCTAAAATTAGACGTCGTTGACTGGTAAGGAAAACAAACACATTGATGGCGCAAGGCAATGGATACCTGAAGAAAGGCAAGAAGAACGTCAAGAATATCGGATCAAAGCCCTCTAAAAAAGCCGTGAGCTATTCACACAAGAAATCTGCTGCTAAGTTTACTAAGAAAGGCAGTACGTTTTGTAATGCGTTTGGAGTCAAACTTACTTTTAGCTCATTCTGCGGTATTTGATTTAGACCCAACGATCGAGATCCGGCGCGGCTGTAGCGGTATGAAAAACCATGGAAGCAAGGCTGTGACGGGTTTCATCAACCAAAACTTAGAGAACATTATGGCTAGTCGCGTGTTGCAGGCCGGTACGACACTTGCACTTAGGGACGTTAAGGCACACGGTAAAGAACGATTGAAGGAGATCAACCAGCAAGCACGCACGAAGAAGAAGAGCCGCGTAGCACAGAAGCTGGCAGCATTAGAGCGGTCAATCAAGGATCAAGAAGAGGGTAGTACTAGGCACAAGCGCCCCACGGCTGCAGCTGTTGTGTCGCAGTCTTAAAATTTAATAGTACCGCACGAGTTGGTATGGAACTTTACTTATTATTTCTGAAATCTTTCAATTTCTGCTGCTACAATTGGTGACATTGGTGGTGTGACGTTCCACGCTGCATGCTCATCTATCGATGCAGAAACTGTCTCCTTCGCAATTGTAGTAGCGACAGCGATTGCAGAGGGAGAAGAAGGCGTGGGTCCTGCTGATGTGTTTCGCTGTTTTTTCTTGCCTTTAAACGTGGTCGAGTTAGGAAACAAATGCAAGAGAAGCTCATCTGTGATACTGAAAAGCAGGTTTTTGACAAACACTTCGTGCTGCAGAAATTCGTGCAACTTAAGTGCTGCATTCTCACAGGCCGTATCACCAAAAAGTGACAGCGCTTTTGATGGAAAACTAGCAAGAATAGCTTCAAGACATTCCTTACGAAGCACTTGAATGTCGGGCTCAGGTGTTGGGACCACGTCAGTTTTGGTTGGAAAAATGTACAATCGCAAGTCACCTATCCAACCGGAGAGTTTCTTCGGGTCAGTGAATGAAAGGAATTGCCGTTCCAGCATCCGAAAATGCGAAGCATTAAGAAATGCCTTAATAAAGGACCGAGTCATTGAAAACAGCTGACGACGCACTAAGCCGATGCCGTCAAATTCTAAAAGTTCACCTAATACGGCAAACAAACTCACTTCAATTTTTTGCAAGACGCGCATCTTCGTTTCCTTAGAGTTAGAGTCCGGCGCAATCCATCGCCCTTTCTTCCACTTGCCATTTTCTACCAGCACGTTCGCAGCACCAATCAAGCCACTACTAGCACCGTCATTTACAATACCAAGCGTCCCAGTCCCAGCAAGAGAAGAATGAAGCCCGTTATTTGTTTCATAATTATACATCGATGAATTACTGGCTGCAAGTGGTGTGGCATATGCGTTCTCAAGTAAAAGAAATTTTTGCACCACGGAACTTTGACAAAGTGTATCACACGCCAATAATTGCTGTAAGAACTGTTTTATAACGTGTAGCCGCTGGTCATAAGTTAGGGCAGCAGTAGATACAGTCTTTAACGATGGCTGAATAGATACCATTTCCATGTAATCAACACCTTTTAAATGACACGCCCGGCACCCGACTCCATATTTTTTCTCTTGTTTCTTCAGCTTGTTCTTCAAATCTTTTTCCAGCACCTCGAAGTCGTGAAACGTCTTAACTACGCTCCAAGCATACTTTGTGTCATCCTTTACCTTGACTGTGATCTCAAACTTATTGCTCCCAACGGGGCTGACGTGAGGGCTCGAAGGACTTGAAGACGGCTGAGATGATTTAGAATTTCCGAGTTTGCCTCCGCTCGGTGCGTGGTGAGGGCTGTTGTTCACAATTCCATTCGAGCTGGAGTATATTTCAACGTCACGCTCCTTGATCAAGTACTTGCCCACATTAGCATCAATACGTAGCTTGTACTTGTTAACGAGGCGGTCGTAGCAAGTGCCACAAACACTTGCCTTCTTTGATGTTTCTAATGGTGGCGGATACACCACAAAAGCGTAATAATTCAAACAGGAGGAGCACACACGTTGGCGACAGGTTTTACATGTCTTCACACTAGACTGAAGAGATGGAAGCAATTTGAGGCAGCGAAAGCACAAATTTTCGTCATCATCCTCCTCATTGTCGTACAAGGTCGGTGAGTCATTATCTGCAGACAATCCTATCGACGGTGATTGAACCTCGACATTTACGCTTCGATTGGACACCCCTCGACGCAACGACGGAATAGCTGCGCGAGCCTTGGTAAACGCCGACATTTTCGCCGATATTTGATACGATTCGTCCAAGTCAATCGTTCCAACTGGGCCGTCGGGTGTCTTTCTATCGAAACTTTTTGAGTGTCTGCTTCGCATTGCCATCTTTGCAATGTTTTCCATGTCTTTTTTCGTGTCAAATTTCAGTGCGTTAAAGCGTTGTTTAAGCTTTCTTGCCCGGCCTATTCCGTTAGGGACCGTTGATGAAGATAACGGGGAGGACACATTGAAAGTGCTAGGCGATGATGGTGGGGATGCCAGCGTCAGAACAGGAGGCAGTTGACACCTTTGACGGATCCATTGTCGCCGGCGAACTAGATCGAACTTTTTTTCTTTTTCGTGAAAATTATCCTCAAAAGTTTTGGCATATTCCCAAGAAGACTTTAGCGTATCAGAGTCTGTCGATTCTCCAGCATCCTCTTCAGCAATTTCGAGGGTCCAGTCGCCTTCCCAAATCCACTCTGATGATGGCAATTTATTGCACCGTTTGTCAGTGCCTTTAATCCATCCATTCATCGGAACATAGCGCTCAGTCTCCCATACTCGCTCCAATACACGGACAGGAGCACTTGGAGAAGTAAGACCATGAAGTAGCCACCGGTTTGAGGGCAAATTATCGAGGTTTTGGCCTTTCTCTCCAAGGACAAGAGGCATATCGAAATATACTTTAAACTTATCGAGTTGAGAAAGAGTTTGTACCACCGCCTCCATACGCCGAGAATCAAATAATAGAGCGGAGCTGTCGTAAAATATATCCGTGACGTAGCTGTGGGCATATGCCTCGGCGCAAAAAGTGCCAAGTGACCCTTTTCCCAAAGCCACCAGTAACCATTGCACTCCACGGGTCGAAATGAAAGACTCGCTCGATCTGCAATCTGGACACTGAGACGCTACGAATCGCCAGTGCTCGTTAAAAGAATCAGCTCCAGGTCTGTCTTGGGCAAGAAATTCCCAATAATACTGACTGTCATCTGAATCTCCATCGGATTCACTAGCTGTATTCGTGTCAATGCTGTCACAAAATGGTGATGTTTGCTCGACTTGACTTTTTTCTAAAGAAGCGAGGTAATTTACATTAGGAGAATTCGGAGGAGTTGCCGGCTCTTCGTTCCCAATCTCGTCGTCAAAACTTAATTTCGAATTACGGTTGCGAAAGCCAAGCATAAATACACTTTCCATCGCAAAGAGAAGATCGTAAAGCTCGCGTGAGCGTACTGAATTTCGCATTTCAGGACATTCGTCGTACATTTTCGTATAGTTTGCGACTGCTTTCTCAAAATGCGAAATCACGCGATCTCGCGCCAAATTTACCTTGGCCGTTGGCGTAGCTGCTGCTCCGTCATAACTCATTGGACTTAACAGAGAATTTACCGATCCTGTTACGTCCAAATTGTTTTGGCCACCTGCAGTTGTCCCCATGCCATCATCATAAAAAGTGACCGGCGAGTTGCTACCTGACTCGCCTCGTTTCCACGCCTTTTGAAGCAGCTGACCAGGCTTTCGGATCATTCGAGCTGCAGCACCAGCTCCCGAGCTCAGAGGTGGCGCACACGTGGGGTCCAATTGCTGACCGCCAAGAGTGCGAAAACGCCTCTTTACTTTGCCAAGCGACACATTTAATGTCGAGCCAATATTGGCCTTGGCGTGTTTTAAATCATCCATATGTGCGCTGATACGGCTATTGTCGGTGCTAATTTTTTGTGATAATGAGATAAATCCACGAGGGTCTATCATTTTTGCCGCCTTGGCAACATTTACCCGATCGTCAAGCGTAAACATGGAAGTCATCGCCTTCCGGTCACTTGACAATCCATTTGAATTGGCAGAAAGAACGGGATTACCAAACGCGAACAGATTGTTGCCATCTGTCCAATCTTCTGCATCGAATACCATCTCCGCTGCGCCTGCAGCACCTGCAGCAGCGGAGGACGCTGCACTTGCTACTGCGTCGACCACTGCTTGAAACGCTGCTTCAGCCTGTTCGCTACTCCGTTTGCTGGCTTTGTATAAAAAACTAGACGTTGATCGCAATTTATTTAGCGTCAAAGATGGCACTCCGACTCCATTTCCCGATGAAGGGGCAGTGGGCGACAGAGACTCATGTCCATTTTTGTCATCAACAAACGATTGTAAGCACGACAAAACGATCTCGTTAGAATATCGTGGTTGAGAGTACTCGGACAAAGGCTTTAAAATCTTAAACGCCGTAACTTCTCGCAGCAAATTCGTTGCAATAGAAACAAACACGTTCGCACTGTGTAGTTGTCCAAGCTGCGGCTTTAACTGGGTCAGCAACTGCGTCGCGACATGTCGTAGATAAGCTGACTCTGCAGTGTCGCTTCCATATTTTTGACCACCAGAGTGTCCCACTTTTGGCACATTCATTTCTGCACAACCTGGATGAACAAAAGGTGATCGTTGTACAAATGCCGTCACATATTCTTGACGCTTGAGCAGATTCCCGTCATTCTCATCACCTTCAAAGACCGCAGGGTACTCGTCAGCTAGTTGCGCATAAGCTTCTCGAAACCATCCCAAGTGCAGCCTCAGGAGCTCAAAACTCTTTGCTAGCATCGTCAGCGCCTGAGAAGAATCAATCTCCAAAACTCGAGATACGACAGCACCCAGCAAATCGGCGAGAAGAAATCTGACATCGTTTGGAAACTCATCGTTCAGTGAGATGAATTGAAACCAGTCAGTTATATAATTTTTCACAATTGATTGCACTAAAGCGGCAACTTCGTCGCAGATCTCAGGTGGTAAGCTCCATGAAGTTCGCAAATGAGCCACAATAGGAAGTCTCTTAAGTACTCGCAGCTGAAAGCCAGCGTCAGTCATAAAGCCCACTGAATTGGGAGGAGAGAGCGCGGAATCGACGGCTGTACCACTACTTTTATGGTGAACTCCGCTGTGATTGCCACTGCTACCACGGTTCCGATATCTAGTGTAATACTTAAACTTAAGCAAAGCTTGATCTAATAGCTCTTGCTCCTTTTGCAGTTGGTAAGAGCGCAGCACCCACCAGAAGCTCCCGCTGCCCATGACCAGTAACAATGTTTGCGCTAAACGCGTTATTGTCCACCAGATTGCGTTCGTCAGTAACAGAAATGCCCATAGATAGCGCACACTTAAAAGCAGCACCATAAGTGCTAGCAACCAGTAAACCAACCGCATTGAAATGCAGAAAGTGATGGTCTAAACAGAAAAAGGGTGCGGAATCGATCACGTCGCGCAAACCGAGAATAGTAGTCAGCCCAGATAAAGGGAGGGTAGTGAGCCTTTACGGCATACACTTGAAATCTTGCAATCAGATGTAGAAAGGCGTGCGAGCAGAAGATGAATACGTGCACGCGTGGAAGATGGTGTGACAAGTTATACGCTGAGTCTAAATTAAGATAAATAGTTAATGTGACTCACAGAAAATTTGTGGAGACCACATCCAATATGCATCTGTGGCGGATAAAACTTTAGCTAGCATGTGGCGCCGATCGAGTTTGCTGGTGCGCGGCAGTAGCAGAATTTTAGAAAAGACTTCGACGCATATATCCGCGCTTTCAACAGCCACTTCGCCATCCGTGAACGCTGTGGACTCTTCATCTGCTGTGTGGTCGCATGACAAAAAGCGTACGGGTCTTCTGGCTGTCAAAATTGGCATGATGCCCGTCTGGGACCACTTTGGCTACCGACACAACTGCACAGTATTGCAGGTGGAAGAATGCCAGGTGACGCAAGTCAAAACGGCAGATATTCATGGATTTAATGCACTGCAACTTGGTGTTGGATTGCGAAAACCAAAAAATCTCTCCAAGCCAGTACTGGGTCACCTGGCTAATGCAGGAGTACCAGCAAAGCGTCAGTTGCAAGAGTTCCGCGTATCGGGGGACGCGCTACTTCCACTGGGTACGACCCTTTCTGCACTTCATTTTAGTGCTGGGCAGTACGTCGATGTGTGCGGTATCAGCAAAGGCAAAGGCTTTCAGGGTGTTATGAAGCTGCACAACTTTGCGGGTCAACCGGCCTCGCATGGTAATTCGAAAACGCAACGTCATATGGGCTCAACTGGACAATGCCAGGATCCCGGTAAGGTATTTAAGGGCAAAAAGATGCCTGGACGCATGGGTGGTAAGCGTGTCACGCGTGATAACCTTTGGATCGCAAAAATCGACGTAATTCGCAACCTCATCTATGTAAAAGGCAGTGTACCTGGGAATAATGGTGGCATTGTTCGCGTTACAGATGCGCGGAAGAAAAAGATGAACCCGTCACCTCCCTACCCAACTTTCGTGCTCGCTGAAGGGGAGGCACTGCCAATGGAGGTGCTTGCACCACATGGAGATGTTGATCCGTACCACTACGATGATAAGTAATACATTCGCCGTAACTTTAATCGTCCAATCTACGATTCAAGTAAGCATGTGACGTTATGATAGGATTTGAGTTTGCTTGTATTAATGATTTCGTCTCTGCTTATAGTTTTGCTATGAAAGTATCTAAATGCAACATCCACGGATGGTGGCCCAACTTCAGGTGCTAGACCTTTCACTGAGATACCTGACGATATGACAGCTAACTTAGAAGTAAGTAGGTTTAGATTATGGTTAGAACTTGTCTATGAACAGTTCTTTCAGGTTCAACAATATACTACTGTAGCCAGCAAGTCATACTTTAAAGAAATGATAAATAGACAAGAACCGATATCTAAATCGAAGGCCGCCCACGTTAATATCGATGTGACGATAGCGGCAAATGTTCGACTTAACGGAAGTACAGAGCTGAAGAGGCGCTAGGCAAAGAGCTGAGAGATCATCTAAATAATCGAATCTATTGTATAGATCACAACGAACACCAGCAGTAAAAATGTATGTCTTGTGCCGCACTCAGGACTGGGCAAACAATATCGGCACAGTCGAGAGGTCACATAGCGCACGCGTCAGATGCGAACTCAATACAGAGTTCAGAGGGGGTAGACAAGTTCCGTGTGTCTTCGCTACATATACTCGATCCATATCTGTTGAGCGAGGGTCAAAACGAACCACAGGATGCAGGAATACCATTTGTCAGCCAGTGTTTCAGTGCAACAGGTTACCGATGTGAATATACGCTACAAAATTTCCAAAGCATGAGGTAAGACACAAGCTCACAAGGATGTCGCCAGGATGTTCCAGTTGAGTCTTGTTTTCTTGCAATGTAATGTCCCGGGCTTCCACAACACTTCAATTCTTTAGCGAAACGACTAGCTTTACGCGGACGACACGAGCATCAGTTGTTGCCCGCGACATAGCAAATAAGCGGTAAAAACGGATGAACCACGATTCAAGAAACAATGGCCAATCGGGCTGGCGTGATGGACTGACTGCTGCGCCAGGTACTGTGAGTGTTGAAGCATCATAAGTGATTCTGCAATAGAGTTGGTGTTCACCGTTCACAGATAGAGCTTTGACTCAAAGAGTCCGCGTTACAGTGCACAGAGGCTTCACCTAGGAGCAATATGCTTTTAAATTGACTCTATTGAACCTTGAATTAGACATATACGTTTTACTAGGATCAATAATTAATTATCGTGAGAAAACGTACAAGTACGTTTTCTGAGTTGTACGTTTTCTCACTGTTTGTACGTTTTCTCACGATAATTAACTATTGGTGGCCCAAGTTGTACAAATGGATGAGCACTCATGTGCGCGCGTGTGAGACACCGCTTACCGGTACCCACTGAGTGCTGGCAGTCTATGAGTTTGGACTTTGCGTTTGGCCTACCGAAAGATTCGGCGGGCAACACGGGTGTCGTGGTATTCGTCGACCGGTTGAGCAAGATGGTTCATGTGGCGGCGGTGCCAGACGCCATCAACGGGTTCGGTACAGCAACGCTGTTCGTGGATCGTGTTTTCCAGCAACAAGGCCCCCAGAGTCGATTATCTCTGATAGAGACCCCCGATTCACAAGAAAAGTTTGGTCGACTATCTTGAAGGTGCTAGGCACCGATTTGGATATGTCGACAGCGAATCATCCGCAGACCAATAGCCACACCGAAAGGGGGAATCGCGTCATCGAAAACGTTCTTCGCAGCGTCTGCGCTGAGACGCCGAGGCGCTGGAGCGCCATGTTGCCACTCGTAAGGTTTGTACTGAACAATGCAGTGCATTCGTCTACCGGCTGCACACCGTTCAACAGGAACGGGCTGATTCACCCTCGCGTTCCGCTGACGCAGCCACCCCATGGCTCAGCGCTTGGTGTGGGAGGAATAGCGGAGCGACTAGCTGATGTCAGCCCCCTCATCATCCATAAAGAAATCGATCGCTTCTTGTCTACCAGACTGAGTGTTCTACGACACGTTTGCGATGCGAGGGCTGAAAGCCAAGACCTGCAACAAGAATATGCAGATGAAAAAGGAAGAGGCAAAGTGGAAAGCTTTAAGGTTGGAGACCTGGTTTTGTCAAGTTCTAAAAACCTGCCTACATATGCAGCCCCTGCTGTCTTTCGAACAAAGCTTCGTCCACGGTTTATTGGACCGCTTAAGGTTGTGGCCAAGCGGGGCTTAGCT
>NW_020187446.1:990534-1007850 GCF_900000015.1 Plasmopara halstedii | reverse complement strand
CTAAACCTGCAAAAACCAATTGAGACAGTTGTAGAGTTAAGATGTCCGCTACCATAGGAAAGTCGGTGTTATCGTCAATGTTCACAGCGTAAGCCAGAATAGCTTCTGCATTTAGTCCATCTTCATCAATCGTAGCACGCTTTGGAGTCAGTGGACCGTCACTGCCTTGCCTTGACTCATCACCATCTGAGCCGTTCCTTAACACCACCACCGGCTCACGCCTTCCACCTCAAGTCGAAACACCAAGCGATTTTCTTATTTAATTTGAGACGGTGGATGGTAGTCCGTTATCTCCACCCTGTTTTTGATGACCGCTTAGAAGGCATTAGTTGATGTACATCGACGATTAGCGTTCGCTCGATATCGCCCATTTCCACATCTATGACTGGCTATTTCACAGCTTCAATGGCGTTGTCCACTATTGGCTATCTATCTATCCACTTGATGCTAAGTCCTGACTTCATCATTGTCCTTGATTAATTAGATAAGTATTTCTGGCTTTAGCGCTTGAGTGTCGTAGATGCCATCGAGTTCACTCTCAACCAATTTCACAGTACGGATCACTTTTACCTTGGCATTTTCCAAGTCAAACACGCGATAGCCTTTGATATTTTTCGCGGAGCAGAGAACATACACTTGAACTTATTGGGATCCAGCTCAGTTTTTCATACGATGAGCGAAGTGTTGTGAGCCAAACACGCGCAAGTGATCCATTTGGGGCTTCACCCTGAAAACAACTCGTAAGGTACGATACCAGGATGGGCTGTATTGGAAGAGCGGTTATTTGGTGAACTGTCGTATTCACCGCTTCCGCCCACCATTCTGTCGAAACGGCCGTTCAATACAGCATATTCCAGGCCTTCTCCATGATTGTCCTGTTCATACGCTCTGCCACTCCGTTCTGCTGAGGGCTACATGGAACGGAACGCTGCTGCGTAATGTCGCTTTGTTGATATATGTCAGCCATTGTCTTATTGACAAACTCCATTCCGTTGTCGGATCATAAACCCTTCAGACGTGTACCCCACTGACGTGTACCCCACTGATTTTCATAGAACGTCTTGAATACCTTGAGCTTGCCAGCCATTTCACTCTTGCTATCGATCATGAATATCGCCACATTCCTTGAAATATCATTTACAAACGTTAAAAGGTACTTGGCACCACTCTTCGATGGAGTCCACATTGGTCCCACGACATCTGTGTGTGCGCGCTCGAGTACACTAGTTATTTCGCAATTATATCTGAAGAAAATGTGGTGACTGTCTGCTTGCCCTTCATACATCCGGCACATCAACGTTTCCGTGTCTTGCTGTTTAGGTGGGTGGCCTTTCGTCGAGATCTGCGTCTTGACCAGCGCATCCTTGCTTGGGTGTCCCATGCGAGCATGCCAAAGCTCCCACTGACATTCCACAAGGCATGCTTTTTCTTGCTCACAGTCAAACGTTTATATCTTTTCGATTCTTGTACCCGACGCAATTGATTGATCCTTTTTCCATATGACGCATGACGAACGCAAGAACTCCAAATTCATGTCGCGCTCGCAAGCTTACCGACTGACAGTAATGTTCTATCGACTTCTAGAATGTACAGAACTTCAATCATGCGAAGCATTGTGGACATTACAATGGACATAACACTGATCAAATCAAGGAGAAACTGCTCAATGAATTAGAGAAGCTACAGAAAAAAGAAGCCAAGGATAAAGCATTTCGCGTAAATGGAAGCGCTAGAGTATTCAAGGGTGGAAGGGTCTATGGACGAAAGATTCAAACAGATAATGAGGGACTGCCCGGTCGGCAAGCGATTTAACAGTGACGATGTGGTGTTTGCTGTTGATGAAGGAAGAACAGCAGGATGGTTGATCGACGGTGGAGCGACTTTCCCTCACAGATAGGACTTGTTCAAATACGAAGGTATTGAAACAAGCGTTGAAGTGACGATTGCAGACGGCAAGAAGTTAATCGTCAGAGGAGCCGGGACGGCGAAACTGGGCGGTTTGGACAGAAAGCGATAAAATCAATTCGTACTCCGACGGGAGACTACTCAGAAGTACCACTAGCTGGCGTGAATCATCTACCGCCCCCACCGTTGTGTGGAGCTCTACTATTAGCTCATCGAAAGAGTCCAGTTGTTCTGCCATGCTTGTACCACTTTTCATCTTGAAATCGTGGAGTCGACGCGTCATCATCACACAATTGTGTAGCGTCGAGCGACTGTAAAAATACGGAGGGCCCCCCGGCCTCTATGGCACGCGTAGCCGACCAAATCTTGGTATGGTGTTGAATCTCGACACCCTGCGCGATGATGCCAAGCGCCTTGGCATTGTCCTTGACGGCTATAGTGTGCCCCAGGAGACCCTTTATTGACAGGGTCATCCTCATGTTAAACTCCCAGCGATAATAGTTACCACTCCCCAGGAGGTGGCATGGCAAGAAGGACGTAGATTAGAAGAAGCCTCGTTGCGGCTGCAAACCCGTTGAAAAGATTAAGACCAAAGTGAATATTTTAGGTCCTTCGTTCGTTCACCATGCTACCTTTAAGCCTATCCTTCTATAGGCTCCCACAAGCAATCTTATTTATCGATACCAATGGACGACTCTTATCATATATAGCATCCGTTGTTCATAGTTGAAACCGACGAGCTCGACTCGTCGTATGAAACCGTGGTGACATAACCGCCGTATCGGGCCATTCAGCGGTGCAATCTTAACACTACCGCTATTCTTGCCCTCCTGCTTTACGCTCAATTCGTTGATAGAACTGGACCCGTTCTTAATTTATTAACAGAATGGGAGCATAAAACACATCCATTCGAGCATTCTATGCTCAGTTTGGCACTTTTTAGCTCCATGACATAGCGATATGATGTTGCTGGCGGTGGAGCGAAGACGGTGACACCCTCTACTTCAATATCTTGCATGGTTGTTTTAAGGAAGTAAAAGATTTAATAGATAAGATTTTTTCTTTGAAGCGTCGCGGAGCATAAAGCTCAAAGCTCTTACCTAAGATTTAATATGATGTGGAGAATTGGGAATTTTATTACAAAGTAGTATTGTGATATTAGACCTTTATAATTTTGTTATCTAAAATTTTCATAATAAGAAGCTTTTCCGTACTTTGTGAAGATGCCTACATGGGACAATCGGTGACGTCACGAGGATTACGGATTCTGATGATGTCGTAGTCATTGAAAGACGTGACAGTTATCACTCACAACTGCATAGTGAACAAAGGACCTCGATGAATATTCTCTTCTGCAATCCAACATGCAGAAATTTTCTTCAACCTCGTATCGACTAGTGACAAGAGAGATGGGATGATTAGACATCGTCAAATTTGATTTCAAATAACTAATATACGCTACTAGCACGATCGGTCTGGTTGCAGTTCAAGTGTAGGTCTCAAGTAAGAAAGTGGAGATTATAAGCATCTTGAATAACAGGACACTAATACAAAATACCTTTAAAGGTCATTGAGATGAAAGTCTGATTTGCAATAACTATTGAGCTCATCAAATACGACAGACCGCTAGACGTCTTCTAATGGGACAAGAGGTCGAAGATGCAGTCCAGTGGATGATGCACACATCTGTGTTTCTCCATAATACGCGGTTCGTATTTTATGATACAAGATAACAGTCAAATGAATGAAACTGGAAATCTGAGTTATGGGACGCAAACTTACTGCTGCAAAGTGATCAATACTATCTCTTTTCGCAGTGCTGAGGCCAAGCTTTAAACTTCGAACTGAAATAATGAAGTGCTGTTTCGTCAAAACGTATGAGGAAATTTCGCAGCGCCCGGAGGCAAACGCAAAGTTTGTATAACTTTACAATATGTGTAATGCAGTGGACTGAGCATTGCCGAGATATAACACACTTTGTGTGCGTTCCTTAGTACAAGCGATGGTCTGCTGTAAATCGTCATGCTTTGACCAATGACTTGGCATAAATGGCATACACCAACTTCACTAATCCAAATAAACTCGTGATGGTGCAGCACAAATTAATTCAGATCTTAACTTGTGGGAAATAAAATAATTTTATTGTAGTGCTGAGTGACGAGCCTTACCGCATAACCGAGTCACATAAGAAATAATGTCTTAGATGAATTTTACCGATTGGTCTTCTTGGTGAAGTCTATCACTGTTTTTTTTATTAAATTCAGAGGCAGGGGATTTTTCAGTGCCGAATGGATGTATGATTTACTTATCAATTGAACTAGGCGATGAACAAATGCTTCAGCTGATGATGAACATAGAAATTCAGCTATTGAAATTATTAGAGAAGTTTTCAAACGTGAAACTTCTTGCTTGAAAATCTAGATATATTTTTAACAATTTATCTAGTCGTTGAGCAATCAAATTCTAGAATAATCACAAGCATAATATAAAAAACCTTTTAGTTCTCTCTTCGAGATCAATTTGCTGACGTGATGACCAACAGACTCGCTCGATACACAGTGTGTAATGATATCTCAGTCACACAAGAGGAACCACGATGTTTTGTGTCTGTTCGTAGCAAAACTTGGAACGAAAACAGCTCGCATACAAATGCTAAGCTCCGAGTTCAAACCTATCTTCTATTGAAAGCATTCTACAGCATAACACATGTTGTGCATCGGGGCTGTCATGATCAATGCACAGAAAAAGCCGAATAGTCCACGTGAACAAACATACAAATGTTTAATACGTACCGAGAGCCTCTTTATTACTACGTGTCTACAAAGCTATGCTATTTCAAGGGTAATTTATATACTACTTGGACTCGTGGATTTCGCTTATCGTACCTATGAATATTTCAAGTAAGGTGAATGGTCGCTAGTGGAACGGTCACTAGAATGCAAAGTCTCAAAAAACATATGAACTGTGAGTCCCAGAACAAGCACTGACAAAAGATAGCTTGTGTCCTTCCCTCTTGGACCTTCGGTATAGTCATATTGAATGCAATACAAATTATTTGTACGAAATATCTCGTCTGGTATTTCGTTCCACTCGCTGCACTACAGCGTGCATGCTTTTCAGAGCTAATTTGTAGTCGAACTGGTCAGCTCACATTTGCACTCTACACGTGTTCAAGACAAAAATGTAAAATGAGCCTTCCAAAAGGCTCGGCCTTCGCAATCGACGTCCTAAAGGATTTTTTTGGTAAAGATACCGGGACTCTCTCCGATATGAACGGTCCTTGTTATTTCCCTAGTCCTACCAGAACATCTCCGCCCTCACTCCTCGTCATACCGCCTAGCTGTTTCCAAACGAGGTGGAGCTGACCGCGGTCAACCTCCATGCCAATTTTGCCAGTAGAAGGTGTTGCGACTTCTCGCCAGGGGACTCACGACGATTCCAAGCTCGTTACCAGCAATTTGGCCCTTTCCAAAACAGATTCGCTGCAAAAGCAAGAGTTACAGCAATTCATGCACGTCGTGATGACGTTACAATCCGTCTGAAGTTGCCCGCCATACTGGTACAGTAACTTACAAGAATATGTGTATGACCCTTTCCATCACACCAGGAACAAACCGAGAGGGAAAAAGTGGGTCCGCGGACCCTTCCTCAAATCACAGATAGCTAATCTCTCACCATGCGTGCCGCCTAAGCTTTGACCAGCAGCGGTTGGTGGGGATGTCTTCCTCACGAGGGATGTGTCTTGGCTGCTAGAAGCTGACAAAAATACAGATGATTATCAGATTTGCTCTCTGCACTGAGGAAAGAATCACACCACCTCTCTCGTCTCAAGGCTTTATAAGCCAGCCTCAGAATCGGCATCCGTGTATATCATTGTCTAATGCGAAACTGTGCAGAGCTCGTAGCAAGACGCGGACTCCAAGGTGGCAACCTACCCCATCAAACTCCTGCTGTTTGTGATTCCGCTTGTGTCTAATAGACATCTACACAGGTATCAACCATGACCCTATTCACTACAAAGTCAACTGCGGCTAAATTTACTGCGACGAGCGTATTTGCCTCATCGACAAAACAATAAAAGGCCGAGATTGTCTCAAATCTTAAGTGGCCACGACATCAAGTCAATATTGCCGAAATGGACTCTCAGACTCCCAAGAGTTTTCAGACTGAAGGTCACCGGGTCTGGTTACAGCGTTGAAACTTCCACCAGATCACCAAACGTTTCACAAAGAAGTAGGCGGATCCTTGCATATCGAGCATTGCGAGCGGAGGTCGACATTAGCTCTCATGAGCTCTCTCAGGTAGCACGTCAAATCTTTCCGAGAGAAAATGCATCATCCAAAGCTGGGGAAAGCTAGGTCATAGATTTGCTTACTGGATTTCATCATTTGACTGCTTGGTATGAGACTTCCATAGCGACTCAAAATTACGTCGCTGCTTGAGAGCAGAGGTAGCTTAGCTACAAGGGAAGATAAAGGTCTTTGTCTCCCCGCATTATCATACTTCACGTCCAACTAGCTTGTGAGGGCGGAATCATGATCTCGAGTAAGTAATTCCACGTTGTGCAAACGAAAGTTTTATAATTTTGTAGGAATGTTCGAAATATAATTTTTTTTTCTTCACCAGATTGGCAACGGCTTGATGTAGCGCTGTCACAAGTTGTTTGTATGGACAGCAGACACTGCGTGTATATCTTGTTTGCATCCTATATAGCATTAGGTCCCACAACACATCTGCGTGTGTTTCACGGGCCTCTGTCATCGGTGTGTTGATTTTGTTTCCCTCGGCCTCTAGTCATAGCGACGTGCACAGGGTACGCGACCTTCAATCTCGTCAATATATAATCACTGAATTTATTACGAAGTATTGCCGGGAAGATAATTACAAGTCGATTTAGTCAACAGCGTCTCTCTCATTAAGACCGATGGCATTTCCTGGCAGCAAAATAGGTTACATGTTTTTTTCACGTGGATTATCAAATTATCAGAAGCTATTTTTCACTTAAGACATGGAAGAATTTATATTTAATAAATATGAATGGAATTATACTAGATGTAAAAAATACTCTATGGTTCACTTAACTATTTTTGTAGATAGGCAAAAGCCTTTCGAAGCATATACTGCCTGATTCAATTAAAAGTCAATGAGCGAAAGCAAATCGCATTTGCACCGCGGCCCCTCCACACACGTTATTCGGACGATACCCCCCCATAACGCGACTCACGCGTTCTATATGGTAATTTATTTAAGGATGGTCAGCAGTTGAAATTTCGTATCTGGTGTCAAGCACCTCGAACAATGCTTGCCAAAATGCTAGAGAGCACGTATCTTCACTTTATACAATGGTATCAACAAGCCATATTAGCCAAACACTTTGTCGAGCAATAGCTTGGCTATGTCCTCCCTGTGTCATTACCGCTTCCAGCAGCTAGATGAGGCATCTTGCTCAAAAGATTTCAATGACCACGATACTCATAATGCCTGATGCGTCATTTAGTAGGCTAAAATTAAAGCCAATATGGATCGGTAGAACTCTGTCGGAACCGGCAGGCTTGCAAAGGATGTCACCGCATGCGACAAAGAAGTAACTCAATTCACGTGTGTGCGCATGTGTGCATATCCACTTGTACATGTTAGGCAAGCAATACATAGCAAATCAAACACTGTGCTTTTGATTATCCAAGCTGGATGCCTGGACAGGTTGTTCAATCTTCTTAACCGTATGGTTCGTGTCATGAGACACCACCAATCCATAAGTGTCAGGGAATCAGCTTATGATACAGCGAGCGCCAACATAAGAGATAGCGATGCAGGCGTGTAATCGTGCGCAACCATATTTAACATTTGACTTTTGGAACGACTTGCTTCCGAAGCTATCAGCAGCAAGAAACGTGTTGCTTTGAGCCCGTATGCTGTACATATCGTCACATTAGCTGGCGACGTTGCAATCGCAACATGCGATGAATCATTGTCGATGCGACGCGAAAACGCATCCACGTGACAGCACTTTGAGTCACTCTGCTTCTTAACTTCCCCAAATGTGCTGTCGGCAATAAAGAATCGTTCTACCTTCTTGTATGTGATATGGGGAGATGACGTCGCATGATCTGTTCAAATCTCAAACGCCAAGCGGGTGCACCCTGAACTTGACAGGTGTACGGGGTCACACGTACCCAGAGTGTGATACACGTTTCCTTGTATGAAATGCTGGATCATACAAGATGGTGTGACCGTACAAAGGTGTGGATCACAAAAGTTATGTAAACACACAATGGTGTGGCTACAACTTACTACGTGCAAGACTGCCAGTTGTTATGTATATTAAGTAGGTTTTACTATTTGATTATGAAAACCTGAAATTTTAGATATAGGCGGCTCTGCAGCAAATATTTTTTTAATACAGTTTCAATCTTGAACGCAAGCGTTTATTTGCTTTTGTTAAGGTGTTTGGCACTCTTGGAGGTATCGAATTGCGATCCGCTACTCTCGTACTGGTTTGGTAAAGAACGTAAGGTCGGAGACCTTAGTAAGCTCTCTCTAAGCAAAGAGCTACGGCAGCCCCGCTGCAACAAGGATTACTTCATCTCAAGAAAGCACATCGTCGTCAACAGGGCAGATCATCTAAGCAGCTTTTATCTGGCGAGACTCAACCGCAAACTCGCTTTATGTCAATTGACATCGGTCTGGAATCGGTGCAGCCGATTGCAATCGCTGAAGCGTCATAAACAGCGCGGGATGGCTGATCTAGATTCAAAAGAACCAGAGACTGGGTATGCGTGAGGCTTGATTTCTGAATGAAAGGCTACATCTATCCGCCACACTTAACACTGTTTAACTTCCTGTTGAAAAAGGTTTGTGATTTGTCGTGATATGTCGGCATGGTTTGCTGTAAGTAGTTGGCCGGATAAAGCCGCATCTTCACGTTCTTTTAGATCAGAGGCAGTAATCAATTCACAATGTCCTATTCGTCTCAAAAAATGAGTTTCAATTAAGGATCCTAATAAAGAAGAGTTCATAGACTCCAAAGAAATCAAGTATCTTGATAAAGGGTTGTTCGTAGACGCCAAATACAAATTTGTATGTATTGTCGAGTAGCTAACTTAAGCGCATTCACTTCAATGTGCTTTTCCTTATCCGAGTTCCAGTGCTCTGCACGACTTTAGTCGAATGCACGTCGAAAAAGATTTTTCGTAGCCACGATGGGGTCTGAAGTTCTATTTTACGAGACGATTATACGTCGCGTGTACCCACCACGGTGAGATACATTTCGCTATTTCTGGCTGAATGATAGAATCAACCAACAATTGTGTCGACGGCACTGCTTTTGGCTTGTTATAAGTATGCACAATTTCGCCTTGATCTTAGCTTATCGTTACAGAAAGTCGATAGGAAGTGAGGATTTTTACACCCTGACCGTGCTGGCTTCGTGCTTCGCACGGAAGAAAACGGCAATGAACATTGACAAGGGTTTGATTTATGATATAAACTTGGTTTCAATATAGCCATGGGGGCTGTATTGAAACCAATTTTATATCATAAATCAAACCCTTGTCAATGTTCAATGGGTGTGGTGGATATCTCGTCGACACGAAATCATAATTTATCAACAAAGAAAAGAACAAATCCATGGCAATCCTGAGGAAGACCTCACATTGAGTGTTCTTTGAGTGTCCTCAGTGAGATATTCATTCATGTCCGATAGCGAAGTCAGATTCTCCTTCGGTATCAGCCTTACCAGTTCGGGTACCCCGCTGTATTTAAATTACTTGCATCTATCTCCAAGGAATAACGTCTCCAAAACGATGATATCTTCTACTCAAGGTACTTACAGCTCCTATGACTACACCGGTCACATCATTTACGAATGAATAATCCTTTTAGCCACATACTCCCTGACTTTGCTGTCTTGCATCGTGGGCCCGCAACAGGAAAGTGCTGACTCAGCAGTACCACTACATTGTGGCAAAAATGACTACCTTTCTTATCTCAAAAGTCTAGCCCTATTACTCGTGATATACAGTCGCATCAAACTTCACCGGCTTTAACACGATAGATTGCGACATACAGTCGCGTTTACTCTACCGTTTATGGCACATGATATGTCACCTCAAAGTTATTCCTAACCGCCCACCGATAAAGTCTCCTGGTGATCACGACGTAATTCAACCTTTTCTAGTAGACTTCAAAGATCGTGGTATACAACATCTTTTTTCATCTCGCTCTGCAATCTCGGCTTACTACAGTGACTACTACCACCCGATCGATATCATCCCAATTTACTTTCAATTGAGCAACCAAAAATTTGAACAGGATATGAGCATTTTTTCAGGCAGCTCCTTGTCATGTAGTGGGGAGTACTCTGCTAGCTGGCGAGTCAAATGCAAAAAAAAATTATATCCAGGGATGTCCTTTGAAGCATTCCACAACATCCAGTATCTCGAATGGATGCCTCATGCTTATTGTCCACGTTGCCGTCACTAAGCATCGCTCCGAAACTCTCGAAACAGAGCAATATACAGAAATGGGAAGCCTGCTACGTCTTATCGATATGTTACAAGAATGAAAAGCCGAGTGTTTACTCAAATTCCGAACAAGATGGATATAATGCTGGCTAATATATACCTGTTTATGGATGTTAGTTGAAAGGTGCAACTTAATGCGCTGAGAAATTTGAAATTATTCTTTTCTATTATCCATCACTTTTGACTATACTTCCAAAATGCTTTGTTTGAGATGCATTGCTATTCACGTAAAAGAGACTTCATACTTATCTTAAAAAGCAATCCGCATGTACGCCGAAGCCATTAATCTTTCGATCGATTTTTATAAAAGTTGAAAAATCAGACTGGGTGCTTGTTGCATCAAGAAATGCAATTCTTTGTTAAACTATATCTGATTTAAGTGCCCGTTCATGTAGTGATAACACCTGAATACATTTACATTTCTTGCCAGAACATTGAATATAAGCGTGGTGTTGTATTGCAGGGATGAACAAGTAGTATATCTGTCGGCTAAAATTGGACAAGTACATACCACTTAAATACATAGTAGACAGAGAAAATTGATGCTTTGTCATATTTTTGCCACGTGATCCGTTTAAATAGTGCACTTTCTCAGCTCAAAATTATGTATCGGCCGAATCTAAGAGTAATAGCTAAAAATGCAGTGAGCCAGCATTATGATTGTCTTCGTTACATTTTATCGTGAGAATTTTGCGATCTGTACTTAATACTTAATGAACGTACAAGAGCGATTCAATGTGATTTACATGCAATAAGATGAAGTAGATGCTTCCGTTTTGCAACATCAAACACGACGTGAATATGAAAACCGCGCTCGTACTGGCAATGCCACGCTATTGTTTTGATCAATGATTTTTTATAAGTTTTTTTCAATACTAGTATATAGTTTGTCAATGGATATGGCACTTAATCGCAATCATAGGATTCTGCGCCTTAATATACTATCAATGTGCGACAAGTGGCTTTGGTTGTTCATCATTCGCTAAGTTCATTTTGAGCTAGACATATCAAAATTCCAAAGAGTGTGTCTCTCTAAAGCCCTAATGATTTGCTACGATCGCACGAAAAGGTTCCACCTCTAATATGCGGTTCATCTTATTGTATAGTAATAACAGGCTATCCAAAATACATTTTTGATTACGCCAAGGTGCCAATGTATAGTGTGTGAGAGTTATCTGTCTTTTATATACCGTGTTGTCCAATATTGCGTTGTTTGTTGACTAAAACTGAAGTGAATATGTATGAGGTCCTTAATTCGCTACACTGTGCTACCCTTAAGCCTGTTAAATGTTACCAGAGTTATCTAAACCAATGTCCAGCTGCCACTTCGTCCGCAATCAAATCTGCAAGTATAACTCTGACCGTACGCATTGCCGTAAACCTTGTGATGTCATCGCTCGCCCCGTAAAAGTCTTAGTGGCGTCATTGTAACACTTTCACTCACCGCTAATGCTTAATACGGTTATGTTCTCGCTTTGTCCTGATACTTATGCTTCTGCGTAGAGCCGTGAGAGCCTTGGTTCCGAGTGCCTGGGTATGCATATACGCGAGTTGGTTCCTCGTGTCGATGTAGTCGATTCTGACCGTTCCGCTCTCAACTTTCTTTCTCGTGAAGTGATAATTTATTTCCACATGCTTATTTCTGGCATGAAAATCAGCGATCTTTGCCAGTGCTATTGTTCCTTAGTTGTCTTTCACGGTCTAAGTAGTCAATTCCTGGCCTTTGACCATGTCCTTTAACATCGAGCGCGTCCAGTAACTCTTGGGTGCATAAGCTCAGCGACATATACTCTTCTTCTGTTTAGCTCAGCGCAACGTTTCTCTGAATCTTCGACTTGAACATCACTGGACCATTTCCGATCCTGACCACCACGCCTGATACAAAACACTTGTCGTCGATGTTGTTTCCCTAATCAGCGTCCGTAAATGCTTCAACTAATATCTCACCAGCACAATTTTGTACAAGATTCCATGCAAGCGTGTTGTCTTCACATACCAAAGCAGATGAAACGCAACTCGCCAGTGCTGGAATCTAGAAGTATATTGATAACTGCGTTACGACGTAGGCAATGTCCGCCCTGGTACACGTCATATTGAGAATAAGACATTCAATTAGCGATTGGTTCGGTATTGACTGTATCTCAGTAACTTCTGTATCTATTCCTGGCGGCTGGATTTTAGACAGCTTGAGATTTGAAAAACAAGGATGGTCAATCATCTTGGCGCTTTGCTGAGGCCACATCGCTCCGTCATAGATATACCGTGTCTGCTCGATCATCAGCATACCGGCTCTCTTGTCGTGGTCGATCTTCAATTCAACACAAATTTCGCGTCACCAAGTTTTTCATCTCAAAACGTTCCTAAGAGCATCTTGATTTCCCGGAACCCAGCACGGGCTTTGCTATAACTATCATATCATCCACGTACAGACAGACATATTATGAACCTTTTTTGAAAGTCTTCGCATACACGCTATGATTCACAGCATAGTCCTTGAAACAAACTTCCGCGAAGACAACGTGAATAGACTTGTTCCAGGCGCATGCTTCTTCTGTTGTGGCCTTGCTCGGCAGACAAACGTGTTCGCCAGTGTTTTTAATACCGACCAAAACCTTCGTGTGTATACGGTCATTTAGTTCGCTATTTTGGAATGCCGTATACATCGCTTCTGTGGTGTCGGTATGCACCGCAGAAGCTTATGAAATGGAACAATCCGATGACAACGCGAATTGAGCTCATATTTGCTAAGAGGGAGTCCGTCTCAAAGAAATCTATACCGTACTTTGCTTAAACCCGTTGGCCACCAACCGTGCCTTGTAGCGTACAACCCGACCGATCTCGTTGCGCTTCGCGGCGAATACCAACCGACACCATATCGAATGAGCCGTTGTACGCGGTACAAGCGCAAAGCATCATTTTTTTTGTGTGATAGCAGTTCAGCCTTCATTTCCTCCCGCCATGCGACCATATCATGCCTTTAGATTGTTATAACGTACATATTCGGAGTGTCAGGAGCACCATCGATACTTACCGCATACGCCAATACTACTTCGGCAAGTAATCCATATTCAAGTATTCTTGGACGCTTCGGGCTGGTAAGCCGTTGCTCCCTTTTGACCTTTGCTAGTCATCCAGTACCTAGCCGTCATCTAGTAGAATACTGGCTCCCCAGAACGCCTTTTTCGTTGTTCACCCGAGCAGAATACCACACGATCCTCTTAAAAGGGATGTAGAGCACAGTATTCTGCCAGTTCCTGCCTAGCTAGTGACCCATCATCTAGTGCCAGATGCTGTTGCATTCTAGTATCCTTTTCCGACTCGACCATATTCGACGTAAAAAAAACCTTCTTCATGGTTTTTTCGGCACCGGACGTCGGTCACCCAAAATCGTGGGCTGCTGCATCTCTCTTTTTAATTACATGGATTATAGTATCTTGT
This sequence comes from Plasmopara halstedii, assembly GCF_900000015.1. NCBI lineage: Eukaryota > Oomycota > Peronosporomycetes > Peronosporales > Peronosporaceae > Plasmopara > Plasmopara halstedii. The sequence continues at coordinate 993,985 of NW_020187446.1, read as the reverse complement.
TCTGGACACGGAGTATCGTATATATCGTTCGCTTTGCGCTCGTCAAGCGTTACTGATCGTGCTACCTTGACCTTAGACGCTATCACGTTGTAGACACGGTACTCCTTTGTGTTCTTTGCGTACCCGAGAAATACACAACTAAAACACTTGGATCAAGCTTCGTCTATCTTGCATTGCCAGTATGAGCGTTCCCTTGCGACCCAAACACACGCAGGTGTTCCATTCGCGTCTTCTCTTGATGCCTAGTTTATTTGGCATCCTACTAGATTGCTCAATATTTATAGACCGATTGAATAGATACACTGTGGAGCTCACAGCTAGTGCAGCATGCCCCGAGCCTTCTTCAAGACCGCACGGTTTATCCGTTCCGTCAATTTGTTTTGCTGTGGACTGAACGGTACCATACGCCGGTGCATGATGTCGTGCTGATTACACATATATGTGACCTTTCAGTTCATGAACTCGTTTCATTGTCAGAGTGGAGACACTTGATCTGTTCTCCTCCTAAGCCTCCGTAGAGTACCTTTAATTTGGCAAGTTTAGTGGCAAATTCGCTATTGTTCATCATGAAATTCGCGCCCATATAACGAGTGAAACCATCCACAAATTTCAATGCATATCTTAAACCTCCTTTTGAAATTGTTCGCATTGTTCGCATCACATCAATGTAAACATACTCCGATACGCGTGGTATCTTGGACGTCGATCGTGATGCATATTTCGACACGGTCAGCTTTCCCTAAATGCGTTCAACACATAAAGTCGTGATGTCACGACTCACGGCTGGCGTACGTGGCGCGCTATTTTTTAGCCAAACCACTCTCGATTGGATGTCCCATGCGAGCGTGTCAGATCTCCCTCTGGTTGTCAGCCCCGGATTCTCAACAAGCCGCGGTTCTTCTTGCTCGCAGGCAAGCACATAGAACTTGACGACCTTTTTGCCCAGTGTCACAGCACTGCTCAAGCCCCAGATGACAAATGAGAAAACCCAAGCCGTAGGCCGCGTTCTGCAAGCTTTTCAGCCGAGAGCAACCGTCTGTCGAGTCCTGGAATGTACAGTACATCCAACATCTTGATCAGCCTGCCATTAGTCCCAGTCAGCTAAACAGTTACTTGTTTAAGACTCGCAATGTTGTGCCGTGTTGCAACAGTCATATCGATGTCAGAGGCCGACACGTCATAGTCGAATTGGTCTTCTCGGTAAGGAGTCATGTGCTATGTCGTGCCGCTATCGATTAATCATCCGTTGAGTAGCAAAACGAGCATAATCCTCAGCTCCATTGTCCACCCGGACAGTCCCGCAATAAAGACCATCGTGATTACACTTGAAGCACCTTCTCTTTGAACTACCCTAGTTCTTCCTTACGTCGTCCCCCTTTCGCCCGTTTCCACGTTTGACCGTAAACTGTTCACCATGACCGTGGACAGAAAAAACTTTCTCTGTGGTCTCCTTCTTATACAGCCGTTCACGATAGTTTAACAACTTCTCTTTGCCTTCGATGAGTGTAATGACCTTGGTGTTCTCCATAACAGACACAATTATCTCGAACTCTGTTGGAAGGGTACCACTAGCTTCCGCTAATAGTCAACCGGTTCTTAAAGTGCCTGTAGACCTAGAGCTAGCTCATCGAAGGCGCCTGTTTGCTTGGGCACTGTCGTACACTCTCCATTATCAAGTCATGGAGACGGCGTGTCATCTCGACGCGGTTGTGAAGCGTGGTGCGATTGTGCAATTCCCGCATAGTGACCCAAGACTGCATAGCCGTCGTCATAGACCGTATCGTGGTCTGGTGCTGTAACCCGATGCCTTTGGCGATGATTTCCAGTGCCTTGGCGTCGTAAATAACCAAACATCCGTCATTTCCTTCTCCCTCTTGGTCACTTGAACATGCACTAACAAACCACTTGCGCGCCAACGTCTTGCGCATGAGAAATTCCCAGTGAAAGTATTTTTACTGTCTACAAGGACTTTGATTCGCTCGGATGTCATTGTCGTGTGCAGGCGCTATTGGTCTGATTGCGGCTGTGAATCTGTTGGTTTGTTGAAAAAACCGAAGTGAATATTTATAAGATTCTTGGCTCGCTACACTATGCTACCTATAAGCCTAATGATTGAAACCTGATACTTTCAAACAATAGAGATCTGCCACTACGTCCGTAATCATATTTGCAATTATGACTCTCGCCCAACGCATTACCGTACTTCTTGTGATGTTTCGCTTGTCCCGTAAGCGCATTGAGCGGTGTTATGATACCAATACGTGTCGACAGTGGTCGCAAATGCCAAATCGTCAGCGGTTGACTATGTAGTAATGCGCCGAATCATGCCCAATCCAGAGCAATATTAGTCATTTTATTGTAAAGTTATCGCAACACCTTCAAGATTCACTTATCTACTGATCAGTTAGTGCGAGTGATGGCCATCGAAAGCTCTTTGCTCTGCCGGATGGAGCTCTCCGTCTGACTCTGTCGATCGTGATTCATATCCTTCGATCGACGCAGATGATAAGACTCCATTTTGATCTTTGATTCTGCTTTTGTGAAATAGATTGTCGTCTTTAGTCCAAACTTCGTGATCAGTTGGATGAGCCGACAAATTTTTGCAGATCACAGCTCACTTTTTCGTACAGGCGTGTAGCGTCACGATTGTAAGACACATCAGCCATAGACTGAATTTATGTGAAAATTGATGATATTCGCTCGAGTGATTGAAGCAGTCTAGAACATTCAAGTACGAGGTTGGTACACCACAATCAAGACTTAGCCCAGTACTTGTGACTTCGATACCCAAATACTTACGGCTCGGATAATGTAAGAAATAGGAACACTAGCGAATTAATGGTAGAATATGGGAAAGCTTGCCAAACGTGGGGAAAGGGTGGAGTTTTTCAACGTGCTTCGTGCATCATTTGGGACAAGAACTATGCTTTGGTAACTGGGAAAAGAGCTTGAATAGCTTACACACTGAATTGTCAGCAAGAGGAGGCACAAACGACGCAATACTCGGAAGCTGATCGTCAGTGGGAGCTGTGGCACGCTCGTATGAAACACCCAATCGAGGGTGTTTTAGTGAAGACTTTGCGATCCACAGAAGGTATGCTTTTGCAAAAACAAGCTATCCAGACCTTGTGCGGTGGATGCATGGAGAGCAAGCAGACAATTGAAGCATTTCCAGGACGCTCTATGACAAAGACGTCACGTGTATTGTGATTAATTCGCGCAAACATGATGGAAACCATGAAGCCACTTTCAAAAGGAGGTGCTAAGCTCAATTTCAAATTTCTGGAGTTTATTCACGATATGTGGTGGCTTTCTTTCTGGTGAAGACGAGTGAAGTTGCCGAAAAGATCCAGATGTTCAAAGCATTGCATAAAATAATGTAAAACCAAGAAACTCGTTCGAGTGTACGCCTTGAACGTTTCACTTGCGGTTGAAATACCAATCAATCTTC
>NW_020187446.1:982306-990524 GCF_900000015.1 Plasmopara halstedii | reverse complement strand
GTATACTCTTGGAAGTCAAGCTTCCTCTGTGCAAGGTGCCGTGTGACCCGTCACACAGCCTCACAATCTATTTCAACTTTGTCGTCAGATTGATGACTACTGCTACCAATGCAATGAGTTTGCCGAACATATCGTATCAAAGGTACCATGACGCACAGAATCTACGTCAACTAACGCATATGAAATGTCATCACCGGGTGCGACACAGGCAGCCCCTTAAGTACTTAGTTTTTTCTGATATTGAACATGATTTATACTAGATATAGTACAAGTTGGTGCTGAATATTTCTTTTCGCTATTTATAATAGACCAACTCCATGCAGTGCATAGTGTGGTGACTAGCAGCCCTCGTGTCTTACGGACCACCACTCCACAAATTTTCCTCACCCTCACTCGTCCCAATTATCATTCATGATACTTTATCCTTAGCATACTTTTGAAGTTCGCCAGGATAATAGTGTGAGCCTTCGCACACCATTATAGAGTAGTAACTCGACACATTAAGGACAGCCAGTGAGTCCATCATCCGTGCATTATTTAACGCGGACTCTGCGAGCCACACTTATATTTGTGCAAGATGCACGGCAACCCGTTGCAGTGTTGATCTAGTTGCGACCAGCTTCGCATATTGGGCAGGGCTAAAATAGTAATAGAATCAAGTGAAAAAAATTTGACGATGGAAAGAGTATATCAAGCAGTAGAAACAGTAACATCCGAGTCATCTTTGCTTGCGAAACATATGAAGCTGAGTGGAGTCCAGGGTAACGACTGGGCCTACCGACTAAGGCGCTGGTAGTACCCACAAATGGGTGAGGTACAGAAGGCGTAAAAGGGACACAGAACAAAAGGTAGTTGGGAGGCGCATGATTTAAAGTGAAATTTGCTGTGGGTAGGGTAATAATATAGAGATAGGAAACGGAACGATAGATTACTTAGAGCGCGAGGAAACGTTTGAGATCGAGGGTGATGTTGGAAACCAGACAAGTTGCCACACAGATGGGTTTGCGTCAAAAAATCGTTGCGCTAGCTGAGTCGATTGTACCAACTATGGAACAGGAACGTTTTGACAAAGTGAGGATGCGGGGATAACTGTGACAGCCTGTAATAGTGTTGTAGTTTCTGACACCCATTAAATTTTTTTACAAGTGCTGTTCTGATAGTATAAACCGTCCTACATGGAGTAGCTGCTCTTGGTAGCGTTAAAGCTGCCCAGAAACAGCCTCAAAAATTTGGCATGGACAAGTATGAGTTGCAATGTCAAACATGTAATTCTGAATCCATATTTGCTAATAATCATTTAGTGTAACCCTAGTCCATCAGCTCAGTTCAAGAATATTGAGTTTTTGGCGGGTACTGTGTCGGCCAAAATATCTGATCGTAAGGGGGTTACTTTGAAGTTGCAAGCCTTTTCAAAACTTTAATTGATCAGCTGCTTAGCATCAAAGGTGGCCCAACAACCTTATTCTCCCATCGCAATGCCAGCGATAAAATCTCAAGCATCCACACGCGCGTAGTTAATGCCTTTGTGCTGTACACGATACCACCGTAGCTGAAAGTGAGAGCATTAATGTTGTCCAGATCTTCTTCGAAGAGAGTCCTTAGCAGCGTAAGCGGTAAGCACAATCGCACGTTATAGATTAGTAGAGAAACCACGTACCATGTGAACATGTCCAACCACTTGTCTGGCTCAGTATCCCAGTCTGCGATCGTGCCGTCTGAACAAAACTTTCGCAATCGATTACGGTCGATCGATCGAAAAAGAATGATGTATCCAGTGTCCATCTGAAACCGCGAGACCAGAAATAACGACTTGACTGTCCCCAATGTGGTTGGGTTTGTAATTACACGATACATGATGACATTGTAGTCATCCACGACTTGAAGCACTTTAAGTGACAACCGCATGGCAGATGAGTAAAGTCCTGCAAGACCTCGTGGGGAAGACACCACGCGCCAAGCGCGCAATGACAAATTTAGTGGAGTGTGACCAATAAAGTACTTCTTAAGCGTAAATTTAACATGATCCGGCTCCTCACGTCGCTGTTCCCGCCAGCCAAATAATTCAAGACCGGATGTGAGGTAAGTGTTGTGTTTCATAAACTTTGCGATCTCGCCGAATGCGTGACTGGCAAGTTGGTGGCACTCGGAAACGGTGAAGGGTTCTAACACCATATCATTCTCCTGCTAGAAAATGAATAATAACAATTACGATTAGTCGGTCCCACACTACCACCATGTCCGCCAGAGTTACTATGTTGCAGATGCTGCGATACTTACCTCGACTGAAGGTGACTCCAGCTTGACTTTTGGCTCGGAGTCTACAAGCTGCTGCATCTTCAGCTGAAACTTAGAAAATTTTGATGTCATTCGCTCCAATTCCTTGTTTTCTCGAACTAGCTGCTGCTTCTTGATAGATAGCTGCATGTATTGCTCCACTAAGTCGTCCGAGTGATTGCGCTCTTCCTCACAACCCAGCGCTCCCGCGACATCGCGCCACTCTAATTGTTGCTGTTTTAGCTGAAACGTGCGTGCGTACTTAAGCTCCAACTCACTTGCTTCTATCCGCAAAGCTTTAACAAGGTTCTGGCAAGAGAAAAATAGACCTTGTCAGATATTCAAGAAAAAAGACCGCCAATGCCTTCGAATACCTGCTTCCGGTAATAGCTATTTTTAACGTGCTCCCTCTGTCGAGCCCGCTTAGCCTCTTCCGACTGCATACCTTGAAGCATTTGTGTATACTCAAGCTCTGCCATCACGCCAAGTCTCCGCTTATCAAACCGAATTGCAGACTGGTGCAGATGCTTGAAATGGAGATATGGGAGATGTGCAGAGCAGAGCAGAAGTGTTGCAATTCGTGCAGCAACAGTACTGATGACGAATAGGATACCACTGTAAGCCTCTTGGCCCAAGACATACCAATCAACACATACGAATACGACAAGCGGCACCTCTATTTCTCTAACTTAGCTATAGCTCTGCTCAGAATATTCTGCACCCCCGGGTCCTTCCTCTTGACTTTTTCCCAAGCATCATTCGCTTTGATGGTTTCGACACAAGCAACGACTGCAAGAGGATCACAAACCTCTTCAAGAACACAGAGCGATACAATATATGCAGTGCTACTAAGCTTCCAACCGCGGGAGCTGGCTTCAGCCATCAACGCCATTACATCAGCGTACAAGCCACTAGTTCGAGCACGGATAATCGCGCGCTCGATTGTCCACGAATCCCAAGTCACAATCGAGCGATACCGAACAAGAAATGCCAGATACGAAAGTTCCATGCTATTCACGACAAAAACGGTACCGGACACGCTTACTTTGCTCCTTTTCTGCAGCTTCTGAATTTGCTTTGAGATCACCTCGAACACACGCTTTACCATCCGCCGACTCATTGGCGGATGACCTTGTACCTGCCAGCGGTCAAGACACACCAACATAGTCGTGAAATCGTCATTGGCTTGACAAATATTGACGACTAACGATTTTAGATGCGTATGCTCATTTGGGTATTGTTGATCAAAACACTGCTCGACTTGCAAGCAATCAAACACACATTCATCGCTAGATTCGTCTCCACCTCGTTGTCCACTTGCGAGTAGTGGATAAAGTAACTGAGAGTAAATCTCTGCCCGCAATTTCACATCATAAAAGCAAGCTACACGCATGATCTCCAGCGCTACAGCCAGGTCTCCGGCATACAAGCTTTGCAGGATTCCTTGCGATAACGAGTGTACAGTGCATGGAATGACATTTGGAAAACTTTTGAGCAGTCCCAATATCGTTGGACATTCAATCAGTAATTTGCTAGCGCCTTTTCGGTCGTCTCCCTTACGGATGTGTGCTCGATACCTAGCGATGCTTCGAAATAGCTCACGCACTGTTCGATTGTTGGCGATGGTCCTATTAAGCTGCATTTCGTGTAGAAGTTCTATGGTGTGCTTAAAATTGCCATCCATTATAGCGTAAAACAGTAGATGATTGACTATGCTGCCGTCTGATCCCTCAGTTGTGTAAATAAGATCGCATTCCTTTGCATGTACGTACAAATCAGCGATATTTGAACGTTTTTTATCGTCCGGGGCGCCCTCAACAGCATGCGCGAACGATCCGGCACTGATTGGTACACGATGCTTCAATCCATACTGAAGTAGCAGCTCGGCTGCATCGTGCTGACCGGCGGCTGCCGCAGCGCTAATTGCGATCGAAATTCGCCTTGGATCCAGTGCCATTGCACACGGAAATCGCTCTATGTACTCGATAATCATTTCACCCGTCGCTGTGGCTCTGTGATTTTTGTCAACATAGGCTTCTTTAGCATTTTCTTCGTCACTTGGAGTCGCTTCGAAAACTTCTGATCGATGGACGATCAGTCTGAAAAGAGCATGGGAAGACGAGTAGCTTGTATGGAATCTATGCTGCTCCAACATTTTAAGCAGCGTTTCTAGTCGAAGTCGAAGTCCTTCTTCCTGCTGACCTATCACTTTACTCGTGCATTCCATACGCAACAAAAAATTCAGTGAGTCCGCCTCATGGATACCTTGTCGATTGTACTTGCCGACTACTTCACTTTGGTAAAATTGTTCCATCGCCTTAATCCGGTGCGTGTCTAGCATGGCCCAAAGTACAAAGCGCTGCATCTGCATCTTTGCATCGGAGAGTATTGGCCAAGTAGTGCGAGCTCTTGGTCGTACCGCTACGCGCCCTTGCCTCTCATCGTTCAAAAACTTCTTGTATCCATTCCATACGCTCTCATTGCGACCCTCGCGCAATGCCTTGTAAAGTAACAATGGATATAGTGACTCTGTAAGTTTTTCGTTGCCAAACTGCAGTTGAATAAGCGCTTTAAGTGATGCAGCATAGTTTGTCTCCGGATCCAAAATAATGGTGATAAGGTCAGAGTTGCGGCTAGAACTCTGAGACGTTTGTTTAGGGAGAAGTGACAGACAATTTGATGATTGTTTTGTTTGAAAATTACGTGGGAAAACCTGACACCTTAGCGCTGAGCACATAACGGGTCCAATCGTATGAATCAAAGGGTACGCAGCTAAGCGGGGCGACGCTCGTGGCACGAACAGCAGCCGTAGTTGCCTGTGTACTTGATGCATTTGGAATAAGTGCGCCACATAATATCGTAATTAATATTTCTTGCAGTCAAAGTGATGGTCTCACTTCAACTTGTACACGCTCAGCAGCACCAGATTACCATTAACGGCTATGGCAGCGAACAAAGAAAGCATTCCAGTATCTAAACCAGCAAAGGCCCACCTTTCCAGACCATTCTCTTACTTACCTGTGTTCCCGCCATTGCCACAAATGCCTCCCCCGGACGTGAGCATGGGAACCGATACGACGAGAAAGGCGCTTTCAGCATGTACTACACCGAAATACCTACGTCCGAGACGTTTTGGGACAAAAATTACCAACACGCTAATGCCAAGTGTCGACAACTCTGCCATAAATACTGATGATATTTTAACGCCTCCAGTTATCATGGCTGCTGCGCAGGAACACTTTAACCAGAACCATCTATCCTCCTCCAAAAAGAAATCGCGTGCTGATGCGAAAATATGGTGGGGAAATAACGAGGAAGAATCAGATTTACTCGAGGACAAGACAATGACCGCTATGTCAATGGATACAAGCAGTCAGGCTGACGATGGGCTGCCGACAATTAGGTTTTCGGAGTCGGAGTCAAAGATGGAATTTGGGCGCACTATCTGGAGTGTTACACCTAAGGAGCTTACTGAACTATCAAAAAATACGTCTGCTTTATTGACCACTGAATCAACACAAAAGCTGTCATTCTCATCAACCAAGACAGGCAAGCAGGATTATCATAATTGCGTCAAAGAAGGGGCGGAAGAAGGGAAAACACACAAAATTTTCAAGAAATACTACGGATTGCCTATCATCCCATTTTATGAGTCATCACGCCGGTACTATCCTATCTGTTGGCAAAATATGTTTTCAAATAATGCTTTGTTTGATCACACCAGCTCGGAGGCGTCGGCAGCAAAAGCAGGTTTGCTGAGTCCGCAAGCGAAGATTATACTCTCACATGATTTGGATCACGGCCGGTCTGGTCTTTCAGCCAACACGGCCATTTTTCATCCGCGCCAGACATGTGAAACAAATGAACTTATCCAGTTGGTAAGCTTCTATATAGAGTTTGTAGCTAAATGATCAAACATTCATCTTATGTCCTCTGTGGTTCTTGCAGGTAGATGTCCCATTTACGTCCAAGAAGGTTGCCCCACACATGGATTGGTGGCCGGTAACCTGGATTTTACTGCTTTGGTCTTATTATTGCAATATTGTGTATTCAATGTAAAAGACATGTTTCACAGGGGGATTGGAGATGCACAAACTGCGGTAAGATGCACTGCTTTGGTGTTTGTGAACGCCGACCCACAGATATTGATACTCAAAGAAAAATGTGTTAGGCAATCACGTACTGCACCTTGGCTAACAGTCTGTTTCACTACTGATTTTAAACTAACAGCTTGCTTCGTGAGATTCAGAACTTCTCGTACAGGGACACATGCAAGCGATGTAGAGTAGGGCGACTGGAAAACGCTGGTTTTGTTTTTCCGCCCAGTTCAGCAAATCCTTCAGTTTAATTTGTTAACGGTTGGCACATGAAGATTTCTTAATGACACTTAAATTTTAAAATGAGTTAGAGCGATTTAGCTAATACGGCATGGCCAAGAACCCAGTATTTATAATCGAGATTATAAATATTGCATATTTGGTTCGCATGCAATCTTGCTAGGTCTAGATCTCATCGTCATCGTTTTCGGCCGACGACAGATGTTCCTTTATCTGTTGTTCCAAAAGGGGCGCGTTTGCTCCTTCTACATCCGCGACTTGCTTGCGATCCTAAAAGCCACAATGTGTCATGATAAATATTTCCTGGCACGAAAAATATAATCTTTTACTCTGAAAAAAAGGAATCGAGGTTTGCAACCTCCAGTATCCTCGATTTCATCCACGTTAAGACCGACATTCAGCTGTAAAAATGTTATAAATGCTCTTCAAATCACATCAAGTAATTCTCTACCGTTGCAAAAACAAGTCGCCGCTCTGCGTGATCGATTTCCGTAGCTATGCGCTTATAAGTTGGCTCCATAATCTTGCATGACCCGCACCAATCTTTGTGCACGTCAACAACTGCCAAAACGAGGATAATGAGTACAGCTATCGTATGCGTAACATATCGAGGCACACACCGACTAATTTCTTATCACTGCTTTCCAGCACCTGAGTCCAGTGCTCGGCGTCGCGCACCTTGGTAACCAAATCCATCGCTGCTATTCAAATCATCATGTATATATAGATTCAGCGACCTTTGGCGGTGGTCTTCAAATTTTCCAGAACATGTCGGATGGAGCACGTGGGATAAATGTAGAGAGAATTATACCTATCGCAATCATTCTCACAACATCTATTTGTTGCACATAATCGTACTCTGAAGTTTCCGGTCTTGCAAACAGCGAAGTTGCTTTTATCACTCGACTTCTCAACCCATGATATGAAATACGGCTCTGCAGTATATCTTTGCCATACAGTATTTACCTGCTGTTCCTCCTGATGCCTAGTACTAGGCCTCATATGAAAGACCAGATCTGCCAATGTCACCACAAGGTCACCGAATGATGGTCTACGTATACTCTACATTACTCAGAGATAGTACAGTTGTAGATGAGGATGACATCACTCCATAAAAGAGAAAACTGCGGAAAACGTGAGCTAGCTACGCATACTTTCATATCAGACGCAAACATTTGATTCTCGATATTTTTCTCTTAGCAAAATTCTTACTTACTTAGGAAATTTCTTCTAAGGAAATAATACATTTTCAAATCTCTATGTGCGCAAAAATGTACTCTCTGCAAATCACACGGCAACCCCGTTGCACTTGGTAGCACTTGGTGTCGATCCCACGACCGAATCGTGATCACTCGATCTTCTGTAAAGGTAAATTAGGATATCTGTCCTGGCGACAAGTAGAACAGCCCAAAATGTAACGGGGATACACGAACCCTAATAACAGGGCGAGATGTGCATGGTGTGACCACACCCAAACAAGATATAACGGGACTAGGTAGTTATGCATGTATTTAGATTTAACTATAAAAATTTAGTATATTTAGGATAATTTAAACTCTCAAAATAAGGATAAACATATAAATAAAAAATCAGTATGGATTTAAACT
>NW_020187446.1:971047-982296 GCF_900000015.1 Plasmopara halstedii | reverse complement strand
AAGATGGGATCAAATTTTTTTTACGGGAACTTCCCGTCCCTTAACGTCCCCATCCCTAGTTAATATCGCACTTGAGTGTTTTCAGTGATTAGTAAGCTGGTCAAAATAGTGTCTTTCTTACATAAGCAAAACTCAATCTGTGTGGCGTAAACATAATTATAAAAGCCACCTAACCGCATAGATTAGTAAATCTGAAGGCCGTAGCCTACTTTTCATACTCCTACGGTAATTATCGACCCAAAAAAGGGAGGTAGTACATTTTACCAGCTGTGTCTGTGATAGGGCTGGGATTTGATATGTATATAAGAGGTGCTGGTGCACGTTACGTAAGGGTCCATGAAGCCGTGCATAAAACAGAATTTAAAGCATATGAGATCCATTTTGAACCATTACGTTTTACGGGCATAAATTTTCTAGGTGAGGAAAAGCTAACTTGATATTAGCAGTAAGAGTTATCAGATTTCGAGCATTCAAGATTTGAAATGGCAACATTTACAATCGGTCTTTCTTCGTTTCTAGTGATTGTTGTCTTGTAGATGACCGTAGTCGTCTTCACGAATTTGTATTTTGGCTATCCAGTTATTAGATGCAGTGATGTTGAGTGCTTTTGTCGTATGCGGATATCTGGTTACGATGACGTGCGCAATGAGATAACAATCCTTCCGGCTTCACGATCTATTTCACTTATGTATGTTATTTCACAGGATACGAAGCGTGAATGTGTCATCTTAACCTTCGTTTAAAACAACCTGGTCACAAATATCCGACTATTGTCATATTGCTAAAGCAAAGCGTTGCGAGAATGCACCAAATATCCAGGCCGGTCGTAGCTTGGAACAATTATGCTTGTACACTGCGTGCATCACAACAGCTCGACCTGACGCGAGAATGATACTATGTAAGTTTATAATATCACAAACCTTTCAACCTTTCAAAAGAAATCATATACAGCAGATGTATACAAGAGAACGACTGCTCTCCAGCTGCTGTGTACTCACATTCGCCAATTGTCTCCCGCAAACTCAACCACTTGGTCATCGTTCGAACTTATTGAACATTCGTGTACGTCAGTTCCATGGCTGTTCGCAAGTCCATTTCATTCCCAATCGCACCGCCTATACCGTTGCGACGTCTCAAGGCACAGAAAAATAGTCTCTCGTTTTCGCATTCGAAACAAAGACCAACACCTCACCTTCCTCCAACTCCAAGTTTAGAGCAGACACTGCTTGATAATGTGCACGTGGAATTTATTAAGGCTGTAGTACCCGGGCAAAACAAACTCGCTAGCCCACGCTATATTATGCGCATCAATAATACAGCGCTGGACCAGACGTGGGAGATGGGAAGGACTTTTCAAGAGTTTTACGAACTAAAAGAAGCAGTTGCTAGCGTACTCGATTACGGTCATTTTTGTCCATCAAACTGCCCGTGGCTGTACATGTATGCGGCGAATCATTTTCCACGCCGTCGTATCTTTCGATCGCGAAGCCCAAGTGTGATTTCTGCGCGTCTGACGCATTTACAAACGTACCTTTCGACTCTCTTGCGTATGGCGAAACAAAATCGCAATCTTGAATGTGCAGTGTCGTCGACTAAATTACCACAATTGATCTACGACTTTCTTTTCGAAGGTATGGTCTTTAATCGCTCGGATTTCGTGCGATCAAGCGAACGGTCTTCAATGATGAGTGGACGAGAAAGCTGTTTTAGCGAAATCGACCCGACCCAAGATTCTGAGGATTGTTCGATCTGTCACCAGGCGCTTGTTAGTGACAACACGGTGGCAATCGTATCAGCAGCTCCAGCGATCAGATGTGGATCTCCTGACGATAGCAAAAAGCAACACACTCACGTCACAGCGAGTCTAACTACGTTGAATTGTGGCCATTGCTTTCATGATGAGTGCATCCTCGCGAAACTTAATGAGGATCTCACTTGCCCTCTTTGCATTATGCACTCAACTCTACCTTGATTAAGGTCTCACCATCTGGCCTTTGCCGATATTTTCTACTTTGTCATGTATTGTAGTTTGCAATCGAGATAATAGTTTGTTCGTTATTGATTAGGAACAATCCATTTTGATACTGAAGTCGACCATTCGTGCAGGCATTCGAAACTATATGCTTTTCAAATAACAGAACAATAAGCTTAAACAAAGTTTATTTGTGTAGCTGAACTTTGATTAAATCATTTTTTAGACCTTGTCAAATGAAGCGTAGGGTCCGCGACCAGGAGGTGCGTCTTCCTCTCTTGCGAATACTGAGCTGATACGATGACAGATAGCCTTCGTATATTTCTTTTATTTCTCTAAATGCAGGCAACAGACGCACAAGGTCGTCGACGTTTTCACGGAGCTTTCACTGGTGGCTTTTCAGCTGGTCACTACAACTCTGTTGGTAGTAAGGAAGGATGGACTCCCAAAACTTTCTCTTCTTCTCGTAGTAATCGCTCGTCATATGTGGAGCAACGTCCTGAAGACTTTATGGATGAAGAGGATGATCCACTATTGGGGAAACGACTAGAGACTACGGAGTGCTATGATACCTTGCAAACAGGAGCAAAACGACGACTGCAAGAGCAGCAATCAGATCAATCTGTCGTTTCTGCCATTCCCGGATTTTTGTGGCCGAACGATTGGAATTTGCCTGTAAATGACTCTATTGGAATGAAATTACTTAAACGGATGGGGTGGAAGGAAGGCCACGGTATTGGACAACCAGTTCGACGACGCAAGTTCGATAAAGTGGAGAATAAACAACCAAAAGAAGTGCTGCGAGGTGATGAAGAGCAAAACTCAGAGCCAGATGATGAAGAAGTTGTGTACGTGCCGCCACGAAAAGTGTTTGATGTGCGAACTTCCTTTCCTAAGCCGAAATTGGATCGATATGGTGCAGGATTTGATCCGTATCGAGATGCCCCGGAGTTTCACGCATTTAAAGAGCAACAGAAGAATAAACAAAAGGAGCGAGAAGGATCTCATCGTCACATAGTTTCATTTGTGGACGCGTTAAAGTCAACAAATGGTACAAACCGGGCGACCAATGGCTACGGATTGAGTGCGCTTGAAGAAAACGACGATATTGATGTATATGGGACGATTTCGATGGATGATTTTGATCGGGCAATCGCGCCACTAAGAGCAAAAAACGATGTCAAACGGCTAGAATCATCGTCACAACATGAGACGTTAAGGCTTAGCCGAGCGTTGTGTTCTGATGGACGTCCTGTCCTTCCTGGATTTGAGCTGGCAATAGCGAAGGAATCCCCATCAAAAGCTGTGAATTTTCATCTAAACGTACCAACTAATTTTAAAGCTTATCATCGCTTTGACAATGAAAGTGATCAATATGATGCCGTAACGTCTTTGTATCGCAAGTACCATCTACTCAACGACATTGTTAAGAGTGGAGTTCTCGTGACAGCGAAGCAGCGCGGCGCTCTACTTGAAGACGCTGGTCAAGATGTACAAGACCAAGCTGGTAATGCCGCGACCGTTACAACTGGAAGTGTTTTTGATTTGTTGGGTGAAGAGCAAAAAGCAAAAATTTTTAAGGCTGCAGCCAATGCAAAACAAGATGTTTTGTTATCGGATGTAGAGCGTGCACCTTCTATCGCAGCGCGTAAAGATCGGCAAATTTTAGGAGAAAGTTGTGGCGGGAAGCAATTACGTGCTTCAATCTCTGCGTCCATTTCAAAGAGATTTGTGTCATCGACATCGATCGCCGACGAGAATACAAGTGACTCTGTTTCCTCAAAGCAGCCTATATTGAAAGCGTCATATCGATCGACAAGTCCGTGGATTCCAAAATCACTTCTATGTAAGCGATTTCACGTTAAATGTGTCGGGCCGACAGGATCGGAAGGACCCCGCGATAGTTCTGATATAAAGCAAAATTTGTACGACAAAGAACTTGTGCCTCATTTGGTCGAATTTGCTTCTGGTCGAGCTGCATATCGAAAGTCCGACAATATTGGCAAGTCCTTTGAAGTGAGTACAGTCGATGTAGCAGCAGGTGGAAATCAACTTCCAGTGGCACCAGCTCAAAAGGCATCTCTAGATTTGCTTAAATCAATATTTGAGCCATCTGACGAGTCTTTGAGTGAAGATGACAGTGACGATGAGAGTGGTGTTGAGGGCAACAGTGATCAGTGCAATGTTGAGAGTACCGAATCAACTACGCAGCAAAAAGAATCTGTTCGGCTGCCTTCGACAGTCCTTTCGTCGGCGCGAGGAATACATGATCGACACCAATCAAATCCACAAGAATCGAGCTCGTCGGATGAGGCAAATGCCACGATGTTACATTATGACGATTTTGAGACAAAAGAACTGAATAAAGTTGACGGTCAGAATGCCGAACAACGGACAAAAGAAAGAAAGTTGCGTACGAAGCACAAGAAACGTCACAAACATCGCTCGTTGCGTGACGAAAAGGTCAGGAAGAAAAAGGCGAAAAAGGAACAGAAAGAAAGAAAGTCGCACAGACGCCACACATTGAGACACTCGAGATATAGTCGAAGTCCGAGTGCGGCAAGAACACCTCGTTCCTCGAATCGATAATGTTGATGTGTCAAAAACCTAATTTTTGAGTCGCAGACATAAAGACGTAATTTTGAATCTATGTCAACAGAATTGAATTGATAAACTACTCAATGCACGACATTGAGCTTTTAGAAGTGGCTTGCTGTGATCGTATCCCTGGTCTATATAAGGTTGCCCCATTAAATTAGTCAAAAGTCTTCTTATTACCCTGGAAGTTCTGAATAGAAGTCGGCTGACGCTTTGGTGGGCCATCACCACGTCCGCCACGTCCACCACGGCCCCCACCACGACCACGACCACCTCCACGGCCCCCACCTCGACCACCAAAGCCGCGGCCTCCACCACGGCCACCATCGAAACCTCCACGGCCACCGCGGCCACCATCAAAACCCCCACGTCCTCCTCGGCCACCGCGTCCACCACCGCGTCCACCAAAACCTCCACGGCCACCACCACCGTTCATATCGCGTGACTTTGCAAAGTTAACACGAATGGCACGACCATTTACGTATGATCCCGCAAGTTTTACAGCTACATCAACAGCTTCTGTTTCGGCGAAATCAATGTGTCCAAATCCACGAAACTCGCCAGTCTCGCGGTCTGTAGCCAAACGGCAATTGATAATCTCTCCACACTCACCAAAAGTCTCACGAATTGTGTTTTCGTCTACATCCCAAGAAAGATTCCCGATGAAAACACTCGTGCAACCCTCAGGCTTTTCATCAAACATATTCTTCTTTTCAGCCGTACGAATTTTCATCCAGCGGCCACCAAAGTCCTGACCATCCATGGTGAGAGCAGCTTCCGCAGCTTCAGCAGTAGCAAAAGTAACGAAAGCAGTACCAGAAGAGCGACCATTTTGCATTACTATACGGGCGGCAGTCACCTCACCACATCCAGCAAAATGCTCTTTTAGCTCTTCCTCCGTCGCAGACCACGGCAAACCAGCAATAAAAATCTCAAGCGCCTTTTGTGGATTCGTTACACCAGCAGCATCACCATTTGCCTGCTTATGGACCTTATTAGATTTTTCACCGACATCCGAATTCTTACGCTTTTTAGAGACAATAGGAGTCGAATCCTCCTCTGATGATGAGTCGGAATCACTTGACGAGGACGAAGATTCTTCTTTCTTTGCTGCAGTCTTGTTGGCAGATGGTTTCTTTGTGTCCTCTTCATCAGAAGAGGACGATGAAGAGCTGTCACTATCCTCCATCTTTGTATCTACTGAGCTACCTGGGAGTGGCTTTTTGGAATCATCCACGTCTTCAGATGACTCCTCTGAAGAATCAGAGCTTGACTCAGAGCTTTTCTTTGTCGCTGCTACCTTTTTCGTGGGTGTGGTCTTCTTTGCAGGAGTCTCCTCTTCGTCCGACGAAGAATCAGAGCTAGATTCGGTACTCTCTTTTTTGGCGACCACCTGCTGCGTGGTAGTGGTCTTTTTCGCAGGAGCCTCATCGTCGTCCGACGAAGAGTCAGAACTCGATCCAGAACTTTCTTCCTTGCCAACCACCTTCTGTGTGGATGTGGTCTTCTTGGCAGGGGGCTCTTCTTCGTCCGACGAGGAATCCGAGCTGGAATCAGAACTCTCTGCCGTGGCAACAACCTTCTTTGTGGGTGTGGCTTTTTTTGTGGGCGCAACTGTTTTCGTGGGTGTGGCTTTTTTTGTGGCCGTGGCTTTATTCGTGGGCGTGGCTTTTTTCGTGGGCGTCACCGTTTTCTTAGGGACCTCCTCTTCTTCCGATGAAGAGTCCGAGCTGGAGTCAGAACTCTCTTTTTTAGCAGCTACCTTGGCGGATGTGGTTTTTTTCGTTGCGTTCGTGGAAGGAGATTTTTTCGAACCCTCCTTCTTGGTTTCCACCTTCTTGGACGCTGTCACTTTGGTCTTAGGTGCTTCTTCTTCGTCTGAAGAAGAATCCGAACTTGAATCGGAACTCACTTTTTTTGTCAATGTATCCGGCTTGGAATCATCGTCGTCAGAGGAAGAATCTGAAGAGTCAGAGGTCGATGTTTTCTTGGTAGTCGATACCTCAGCAGCAACTACTTTAGCACGATCATCTTCCTCGTCTGAACTCGAATCTGAGCTATCGGAGTCAACAGGTTTCTTTGGAGCAGGTTTAACGCCCTTCTTGGCCATTACAACCTTTTTCTGCGGCGATTTCTTGCTGCTCAGGTTTGATGACGCGCTGCTGTTGCTGGACGTAGGTTTCACGACAACAGGAGCTTTTACTTTCTTGGCCATAATCTGTATAGAGAAGAGTCTGACGGTGCTGAATGATTACCAAATGACCTGCTGCATTCACCTTTCGTTGGTTGCTAGGCACTTGGTTGGCTGGGCGACACATGGTACAGCGTACCAATTGCCAATAATATGTAAGCTACATTAGTTCCATGTGTTTTACATGAAACCGACAGGTACCGAAATGTGTGGTGTACAGCGTTAGTTCAGGTGTTTTCCATGGAAAAAGGGGGGGGCAATTGAGGTTATTATGTTGCAATTGTGGACCGCGCCACACCAGTCTGGTGTGGCAGTCTTTCTTTTGAATCGATCCGACCACCCGACCATAATGGTAGCAAATGGTGCTGACGAGGACGCAACAACAACACAAGTTGAGGTGGAAGACATCACAAAGCTAGAGAACGATACAGTTGTGGGTGTAAAGCGTCACGAACGCGAGGATGACGTTGATTCATTAGTGAATGCCGTTCCACACGCAACTGTTGACGACCCAGGCGACTCGCAGGACTCGCAAGCTACTCAGGATGACGAAATTAGCGAGGTTGTGGCAAAGCTAAAAGAATCCGTCGGTGTGGACGTTGCATTTGATGCAGCTGCAGCTGCTGCGGCTGAAGTGCCGCCCCCAGAGGCAATGAAAACTGATACGTCTACGCCGGTAGAAGACGCAGTTATGGCTGCGGCTGCTGCAAGTATTGGTGCTGACCCGAATGCAATCGCTAATGTCAAATTTGATAGCAAACGTATGGCACGCGTGTCGTTCAACTCGTGGTTCGACTTCGATTCGTACTTTGAAATGTACATGCAGGAGACATTCCAGCCCTTCCGCATGCGATCATCTTGTAGTGTTGAAGCTTACCGTCGCAACCAACAAAAGGTCATGCTGAATAACAAAAGCTCACGTGGACGTCGCGCCGAGTTCCCAGATGAAGCCATTCATCACCATCGGATATATATGTGTACTCACGCCATGAAGGCGCGTTGTCGTGGTGCAAACACCCGGCCAGGACAGAAATATCGTGGTATTGGCTGCATGGCCAAGATCAATGTTAAAATAACCCCAGCTGACAATCCTTCGAAGTACATGGTCATCGTCACGGATCAGGCGAGTACTACTATTACAACTAAACTTGAATTAGATCTGACATTAAGGCTTTTCTATTATAGGTGGTGACGCATAATCATCCAGTAAGTCGCGAAATTTATGAGGCGTACCCGGACGTTCTGTTAAAAATGATGCGGCGCAGCCAGTTGTCGCAATCGATTCTGGGTCATCCTCCTCCTCCTAAATTCGAGACACCCCAGCAGACGCAAAAGTACGAGCGTGCTATGAATACGTTTCAATCAGTAGCTGAGACTATGGCACGTTTGAGCGATGAGGATTACGAAGCGCAACTTGGTCAGCTGCAGCGGCTTTATACGCCAGTCACGGAACAAGACCAAACTGTTTGAGTAAAAAGTCTCGCTAAATTGTGTGCGGCTGTTGATCACAACTACTTAGCTTTCTTTTTTCTTTTAAATAATTCTATGCACTCAAATTTTGGCTAATAAAACCAGATCAGTGTGGCTTACGTAAGTAAAGGGGGTACAGAGAATCGCAGTCACGTAACGTCGATCAATACGTCAAGCACCGATGACGAGCAATGGCGTGGACGTAGCGCTGGCGCCTAATTCGAGCGTGATCCTAGATCCGGCCGAATCGTTATCTTTTCATTTGCAGCCACAGATGGCACCTCAGGCGGTGCTGACAATCCGCAATGTGGCAGACGACCGACAGGTCGCTTTTAAAGTCAAGACGACGCGGCCTCTACGCTACCTAGTACGACCGAACCAGGGACTACTCGGGCCTAATGGCTCTGCTTCTATCATGGTGATACTACAACAGAAGGATTGTGACGAACTATTGCGCTTGGATCCGGCCGAGCGCCAACTGGCTAACGACAAGTTCCTGGTACAGAGTATCTACGTAGATGATAGTTTCTATGAAATGGTTAAGACGAAATCGACAAAGGAGATGGCAGATGAACTCACAAATATGTGGGCGCGAACAGATAAGCGCGCATTATCGAATAAAAAGCTTCGATGTCGCTTTGTACAAGACGGCGAAGACACTAGCCGTTCTATTTCTCCGCCCCGAGTTTTGTCGACCAGTGAGTCACCTTCCAAGACAGCAGTTACCTCGGATTTGAGATCTCAAAAGGAAGAGGGACAAGAGACGGTAACAACGCCCGCGCAGCTTGCGTCGGCACTATTGCAAGATGACAAATCAAAAGGCGTGGATAGCAGAGATGGAGGTCAAGAAACCATTCAAGAGATTGCTGGACTGCGTAAAAAATATGACGAGGTAAGGTCAAAAAGCGTGTAGACAAAAATGAGGGATAAAGTTTAACAATTTTGTGTAGCTTGTGGCATTTACAGTACAACTGACCGCACAGCGCGATGTATTGATGAGCGACTTGGACAAGACCCGCCAGGCGTTACAAAAGTCAAATACTGATGCTCAGCGAGTGAAGAAACTTTCTGAGGAGTCGATGGGTTTACGTCAGCGAAAAGCAGGTGGCGCAATTGGAGCTTCTGGCAAGGAAAGTTCGCACGCGGTCGTGGATACCAATGCAAAGGAGCAAAATGTACGTTGTGAAGAAATAGTATGGATCAAGACAGAGAGAATTATTTACTCTGTGTGTTTTGTTCATCAGGCATTCGGACCCCTTCATCTCTTTATTTGCGCAGTGATTTTCTTTTTGATTGGACGGTACTATTAGGTGGTATGCGTGCTGAAGTTGAGCTAAAGTAGGATAATATTGCCGTACCTTTTGCCAAACTTTGTAGCTTACGGCTGTGGCAGAAGGTAAGTTGGTCTGCTGTGGGTTCCACGAAGCAGAGTTGCATGTAGTAAACCTTATAGGAGACCTGAGAGAAATGAATGAATATTACAAGGTTTCATAAGCTTCGTAGCATATTATCGAGCAGGTTTTTTACTTCAGCATACAGATGTACAAAGTCTTCGGACAGATCTTTAAGCTATCGCAGGTTGAGCTCCATACTTTCGCCGGATCAGCTTACAAAATCTTCAGGTGGCTAATTGAGAATTGCAGTGACACTCATCTTGCGCTTGCCCTCCATATGTAGCGGAGCACACGCTTTGCGCTTCGATCTTCGCGCACGACGGGCATCCGTTGCACTTTCACCCCCGTCGCTCAACCCAGATGAGTGCACGTCAGTACTTTCTTTCATTGACAACATAGCAATCGCTGCAGCATCACTATCGGATTGAGTGCCGGTAGGAGCCACGTGTAAGGGGACTGTAGGCATGATGCTATTTTGTTCTTGCAAACGTCCACCAAAACGTGGTGACGGTACATCAGTGTCATCATCTGGAAAACCGGCGTCATCCAAGTTATCCTCGTATTCTCCATCGCCATCATAAGCACTTTCAATCTTTTTGAGCTCCCGTACATCATCCCGAAGCGCATTTACTCGTACTAGTGTTACAGCGTCTTCGGATCTTGGAGAAGATAACTCTACAGCGCCTCTATATCTGCATTGATCTTCGCGATCTCTACTACTCCCTGGTGATATCTCATTAGGTAAACGGCTTTGGGATGCACTATGACCAACAGCTGGACAAGTTGAAAGTTCAAGGCCTCCAAGTGGTTTTTCTAGCGGTAAAGAAGACGAGCTACCGATACTTGACGTATACAACTTTTGTGCATCATGCTGTTCGATGCTAGAGCCAGTTGTTTGCATAAATATATGCTCCAGACGGTCTATCATTTGAAGTAAAGGTTCGTAAGTCGCAAATGGCTGCTTCATCAAGATCGTGTGCATGAATTTGTTCCGCGTAGCATATCCTGTCCATTTGTCATGTTTTTTAAGTATCTTAATCAAACAAGCGATTCCAATCGACACATACGATACCAAATTTAAGAAATAATATCAAGTAATACAAATCGATCGTGCGTACCTTGGAAATACCACAAAAGTTCATCACAGCAAAGTTTTCAAGTAAGAGCAAATCCTTATATTGTTCGACGCAGCTCTTCATAAGCGCAGTTTTGGCTCCGGTCGACTCGGGGTTTGTCTATGCATCAAACCGCGTCAATTATACAACAAATCTGTAATTGTCTACGTAAAATAACAAGATTGAACCTTCACTTGCTGGATACTCGAGTCAATAGCAGCGACTTGATTCATATGCTTAGCCTGCTCTTTGATGAAAAAGTCGGCAATCTTTTTAATTTCCATGCGCAGAGTGCGAAAAAAATTCATTTCATCTTGTGATTGACCTATTCAAACCATTCGAAATCAAAATGCAATTAAATCTGAGCGACTTGATCTAAAACGTACGAATGCTGTCATTATCCTCCTTGGCCGAAGGTTTAATCTTGATTTTGACAACCTTATCGCCCTGTAGCTTCTCTTCCTTTCTAATCTGAGCACAGTCTTTAATAATCTTCTTTAGCACCTTAT
>NW_020187446.1:966233-971037 GCF_900000015.1 Plasmopara halstedii | reverse complement strand
TCATGGATGAGTACGGCGAGGTACATGGCCGATCTGTTGCTGCCGGACGCCAGTCACTTGGACAAGTGGCACTTACGCGCGTTGCGCTTCCTATGCCAAGTACGCTTTCACTTTGATGACTGGCTGTCGTATTTCTCTCAAAATCTTTTTCTTTTTTAGTCTTGCTGCTTCCACCATACTTGTACGAAGCCATGAACAGAAAAAATATCATGCCCAAAGCGAAGTACCCAAAGCTCGCTACGGAACTCGGTATGTACATCATCTGATCATTGATACTTAAATAGCTGACATGTTTGTGTTCATTGACAAGTTATCTTAACGCTCTGTTTATGGGGTGCAATGCCAAGCGCTGTTGCACTTTTCCCCCAAATGGGGACGATTTCGGCCGACAATGTAGAAGAGGAATTTCGTTCTCGAGTGGATTGCCATGGCCAGCCCATTCGCCACTTTCTCTACAACAAAGGGATTTGACCAATTCATTTGGTCTTGACCACAGCTTCATTAAACAAGCTTGGTAACAATTTTCGTTGGAATATTGTCAAAATCTGTGTAGTGTTGTTGTAGTCTCATTCCTGCAGCAAGTGCTGTCGGTTCTACACAAACCTGAATAAAGAGTGCTGTGGAGTACCTACCTATTACCTGTCAGTTATGCTGCTAATGATGATGCTTGCACTAACTCATAAGTTATAGTGACTGGCTCAAGTGGTCTAGCATTGTGATGCTAAACTGAGAGTTGTGAGTTCAATTCCCATTAATTCAATTAACATCATCGCGTGTTATTTATGAACTTCGTCTGGTTTATAGAAAGTAATTATGCTTCGCTGAAACGTATCGTTGCACCATCTTTGCTCTACCTTATTGTGTGGGTGGCTGATACGTATTTTTTTCATTCCATTCGTCCATCTTCTTTCCAATGAATGCAATGACCTTTGGGTCAGGTACAATAAATAAGTGCGTATCATCTAGATCTTCAATCACGAACCGTTGCTGCGAATCAAGCACCACAAGATTTTTCAACAGTGAAAAATATACTTGCAACTTCACGAGCTCTGTTACCAACCTGGACGGCCGTCTCATTTAGATGCAGCAAGTACTGCTTGGTTGCCGCATCGCTGGCAATATTATACAGTGACAATACGTCAGAAAGCACAAGTTGCTATAGCTATGAAAGGACAAGTGAACGCATCTTAAACATTACCACTTGACTAACACACCCTTGTTTGCAGTCGGCATTGAATTTGAGAATGAATGTAGATGATGTGGATGGTGTACCTTATGTGTTTGATACACCACATGATTCGAGTAGAAAAACATCCTCACATAACTTTTGAGTCTGCTCTATGAGCAATGCATATGATCTGGTATAATGGTGCACACTCGGCGTTGCAACGCATGATCCCTAGCAACAACGAAGTTCCGTATGAACGTTTCATTTTTCTTCGAGCCTCGTGACTTCATACATTTCGGATGTATGTAGTCGACACAAGTAGACTTCATAAGCTGTCAGATCGACTTTGTAAGGTGGACAACACGCCAGAACAGATATCAAAGTGATTGTGCGCACTGTATCGCGACGTTATCAAATCGTAGACCGACTCAGCACCCGCGATGCTGTTCGACCGGTGACCTGGTGTGGCAAAATTTAGTGCGGTACATGTTGTCATGAGCAATGAGAAACGTTGCTTATTCTTCGGATTTCGTGCTCGACTGTCATGCGGATCGTCTTAAAACCAAAGCCGCCAGTGGAGCCGCACCTCATAAAAATCCACTCCGATTACATCACAGAACGAAGATCAAGACGGGTGCTGCGCTGGGTATGCGGCTATGCAAGATCATGGTGCCAATATTTGAAAGAAAATTTCTGTCAGCCCAGGTTTGATCTATGGCCAGTGCGTCCGCGCTTCCGGTTCTTGGATCACACTAATCTGAGCATTCGCAAATGCATCCCTGGTGGCTGTGCCGGATCGAATCCGAGCAATGCATGTTCTTCGGCTGCACGCAAGCGTCACAGCTTCGGATGCGCGTTGTTGACATAGTGTCAAAGCTTCCTTCATGGTATCTGACGTTGTTTGACGTCGTGCTCACGGGGGAGATATGACGCAATATCGAGTGATAAGAGCACGAGGGTGATAAGCCGACGTGGGGCACGACCTCCGCGTGGTGACACCTCACTTCTCGTGGTCTAGCTATGTTTGCGGCCTCTTAGACAAAGAAGATAAAATCAAGTACCGATTATTCTGGCAACAGCCGGCGCCACTTTCTGAATCATCTTCGATAATTTAATGATTATTGCCGCGGGGCTGCCGTAGCTTTGTGCTTGAGGAAGCGTCTTTAGGTCACCAACCTTTCGTTCTTTACAAGAACCAAGTACTAGTGCAGCGGATCGCGATCCGCTGCCTCTTAAAGTACTTAAAAACGTTAGCCAAGGCAAACGAACACTTCTGTTTAAAATCAAAATTGATTTTTATTTATATTTTTATCCCAATGTTAAAAGTTTAAATTTGATTTCTATAAAATATACTAAGTATGTATAGTAAAATCTAAATTATACTATAGCTACTGGCTACCTAGCCCCGTCCCGTATTCTTGTTTGGGTGTGTGGTCAAATTATGCACATCTCATGTGACACGCCCTGTTATTAGGTTTCGTGTAACCCCGTTACGCCCTCCCCCATCAAGATTGATAACATTTAAAGTTCCAATCAATTATTGCCTCAACGAGGCTCGTGTGTCCGTCAGACACTGCAACTCCATTTGTTGGAACAAACAACTTCCTTGCTCAATGCGTCTTGTGTCAATAACACCAGAATCTCCAAGTCTCACCGGTTCTGACGGCGAGCATGGGCAGAGCCCAACTTTATCTCCCGCACTCGGTGCAATGTTGGACGGTGCGTCCGCAGCACCGAGGGGTGTATATCCTAGGCTCAATGAGCACAAACGTCGCACTACGCGCACGTTTTCGGTGCCGAGTGGCCTCGTCTAGGATATGGTCAACTATGAGTCTGGCACTCCTTTTCCCGCATGGGATGATGAAGAAGACGAGCTGCGCAAGCGACGCGATACGAGCCCTGCTCGTGTCTTACGGACCCCATGTCCGTTCCCTGATTTCTTGTCAACTGAGGCACTTGTTGTGATCACTAATGACCTCGACGGGGAACAGAGGCGGCAGCTTGGTCATTGACCCTCGTGTGGAATATGGCGTCCGCCCTGCGGATCCCGCCTAGGATGCGAAGGACGCGGTAACTCGATCGTTACGCGTCCACATCATCGGGCCCCCGGTCAAAATGGATGATGAATTTGCCACGCGGAAAGCTCTACGAGCTCGTTTCTTGGTCCCACGAGAAATTCAGCTGGAAACTTATCGCACTCGTCTGAGTGAACAACGAGGTGGCCCTCGTGTACCCGCAATGTGGACAATACCTGTAGTGCTCGCTCCTGGCAAAAGCGCTACAGATGACGAAGCGCTCTTTGATCGATGGGTGCAACGGCACCGGGAACTTTTCTCACTGTATAACCTGCTGTTGAGCCACAAGGAAGTGGACGTGTGTGTGTAGCGACACCTCCGCTTTGAGTTTGCCAAACTCAAGGCACGCCATTGACTTCCTTCAGATTGTCGCCCTGTGACGTATGGGCTAACAACCCTTAATGCTTCCGCGAGCTTTGTGTCTTCGACCGCACGAGCTTAGGGCCACTGCTTGAGCTCGGCTCATGGTCCTTCTACCTCCCTGGCTATGGCTGGGAAGCGCGAGGCGTCTGGTGATGCGGGAAGTCCTGATCGTTCCAATCAAAAGCGTCTACGGTGACTGGGCAATCTTTCCGGAGGTGCCTCAGACTCCCACGAGTTTCGGAGTCGGGAATTCCCCGCCACTTCACAAGATATTGGGTCTGACCCTGGTGACGACGTCGTCGTACTAGACGTTCCACGTGATAGTGAACGTCACCGTTTTCTTCGTGAAGAGTCGGTGGCGGGCGATGACTCGTGATGCTCTTCGAGCCCTTGTGGACGAGGTCCTTCGTTATCGGAGCTCCGCTGAGCGTCAAGCTGATGTAGCATATCGCTGTGCGGACGCTCTTGACGATTTAAAGCACGTCGTGCACCAGCTGCCTCGCCTTGAGGACTACCGCGCTCTGTCGGAGCGACTCCTAGCCGTGGGGGCAGGCGGATGCATCGCTGCATACAACGGTGGAGCGCTTGGCCCCAATGGAAATGGAGGTTGTTGCACTTCGTACTCAGAACCAGTTGCTGGTTCAACTTCTGGGTGGCGAGAGCCCATGAAATCCGCCCGGCGCCATCGCTTCCGCGTTCACTTGCGCCAGATCCCAGTACGGCTTGAGCAAGCTCACGTATGACACCGAGTGGGTGCGCATCCGTTTTGGAAGGTTCAGCCTGTACGCCAGGCCCCGTTTGACCACAACCTTAATCGGTTCGATAAACCGTGGACGAAGCTTCGTCCGGAAGATAGCGGCTGTATTTGTAGGCAGGTTTTTTTAATTCAATACAACCATGTCCTTGACCACGCGAGGGTGAATCTTCGCGTTCAAGTAGAACGGCGTGTAGCCGGTAGACGAATGCACTGTTTGTTCAGTGCAAACTCTACGAGTGGCAACATGGCGCCCTAGCGCCTCGGCGTCTCAGCGCAAACGCTGCGAAAAACATCTTCGATGACGCGATTCGCGCTTTCGGTTTGACCATCGGTCCGCCGTCAACATATCCAACTTGGTGCCGAGCCCCATTAAAGATTGTCGACCAAACTTTTTGGGGGTCTCTATCAGAGATAATCGACTCTGGGATTCTTGTCAAAAAG
>NW_020187446.1:963110-966223 GCF_900000015.1 Plasmopara halstedii | reverse complement strand
TGCTATCCATCGATTTTTGCAACGACCCGTTACTAAAGTGGTTAGTATACCCGAACAGATTTTTACAAAAAATGTGCAACAAATAAGATAAATTCTGTCATTGAAATTTGCTTAAAAAACTAGCGCGCATGGCAATACGTATTATATTTTATCATCATAGAATAAAATACTGGGGTACATAAGATGCCATAGGTTAAATAATCCTCAAATTACACAAAGAAAAACATGGAATGTTTTATGATACATTTGATATTTATCAGATCAAGCGACAATGTGCACACTATCTCAGCTCAGAAATGCACAGTTCCTCATGGTGAATTTAAACCAATTGCAAGACATTTCTTTCTTGAACAACCGTTTTTAACTAAATTTTAGGTATCTAAGATTCGGTATTGAGATGGTAGGATGTGAATCCCATCTTGTGTTTGTGATGTCGCTCTCTCCATTATAGCAGTTAGTCGATTCTCTCGGTGTGCTACATAGTCAAAAGCTACTCTGTTGCCTACATCTAGCTATCCCAATTGAGAACCTGCCAAATGAATCTCGCATATCCAAAAAATCGATATTACCACTCTTGACCTAGCATGTGTTCCAGACACGGGATATGCGACGTATAATTGCACTTGAGGGCTTTCTCCCATCGATTTGATGTCAGCTGCGCCGCTTAGCTTGCATCACTGACTGTGTTTACAATGGGGGTTACTGTGACTTTAATTTCCTCTAGTTAAATCAGTAGTAAATAAATACCGTATAATTGTGCATAATTTTGGTGTACTGATAGTATCTGCATCTCATAAAAATATCCGAAAAAGTGGAGCCCGTGGTGCACATAGACTTCTAGCAATGGTAAGACTGTTGTGAGCACTAGATGAAAATATGCAAAGTAAATACATTGAAAGCTTTGAGTTCGCTTTGCTACCACCAAGCCTGTTTAGAATACTCTACCAAATATTCTACTGACTTCCTTACTGGTCTTATGTGCCTTCTATGCGTCTGTGGATCAGATACTTCATTTTACTTTGGCTGGCGTACAAAACCACAACTACCTGACAAGACTGGCTATACTGCTTTAACAGCCGCATGATAGAAAGTAAAGAAAGTTCTGTGATAAAGAATAAACTTATTTATTTAGCCTTGGCCTAGGTAGCATCTATTTGAAACATGTGTTCTATTAGAATCGTAGAGATAAGTTCCTAGTTATAAAATAGTCTGTTGATTCCGCTCCTGGTCCGAGTGCACAAATCCAACCTCTGTACGTTTGTGAACGCAGACTTTAAGAGTCTAGCAGCCACGTTGTACTTAATAGCACTTGGAAACACTTGGTAGCACTTGCAGTCTTCCCACGACCGACTTGTGAATGAATCGTCTGAGATATATGAGCACAAAGCGCTCGAGTACCTGTGGTGTCAAATTTACCGGATTAAACAAACCCCAACCACATGACTAGGTTAAGTTTGAACTGGACCGAAACAACCAACTATTGCGAGTTTAGTGTCATCGTGCAAATATACATACAGACTGATTGCCGCTTTTCCGCGATCGTGGCATCTTCCTTTGTCCTCACTGCTGAAACACACCAGCAACGCAGACAGGAGGCTTTAAAAACGTGTAACCGCAAGCAAAAATCGAGTAGTTCAGCATGGTTGACTGGATGTGCACGTGCAGAGCGACATTGCCACGATATGATCACATCCGCGACCTCGAGGCACGCCGCTCGCCCACAACGGGTGGCTGCTGTGGCAATTGCGCGTGCCGAAGAAGATTGAACGGGGCACCACAAATGAGTGAGAGCTACGTCGGTCGCTTGAAGAAGCAGCCCAAGACAGCTTAATTGTTGTGACACTCAAG
The DNA here is from genome assembly GCF_900000015.1 of Plasmopara halstedii. Taxonomy (NCBI): domain Eukaryota; phylum Oomycota; class Peronosporomycetes; order Peronosporales; family Peronosporaceae; genus Plasmopara; species Plasmopara halstedii. The sequence continues at coordinate 964,375 of NW_020187446.1, read as the reverse complement.
TGATTTGTTGCAAGACAGTCGCCCGAAGCCCAAGCAGAGCAAAATAGATTCGGCCGCAGCGACGATCCTCAACAACTTGATTTCTTTTCCATATGTTAGCATGAGTACTCTTAGCGGCTCGATCAAGTCCAGGATCAAAAACAGTGCGGTGTTTGCAAGCATCTCAACCACAACTCGGGACCTCCGGTGACTTGAGAAGCGCCTAATCCATCTGACGGCAAAGAACATTAGTCTGCTTGCTCGCGACAAAGATGATAATCCAGACGCAACAAGTTCATCGCAGTCAAGATTTTTTTTGGTCAGCAATCGGATATTTATCGCATCGGTCGGATATCCGTCATGCATCCAGGGAGCAAATACGAGATCTCATTGAGGATCGTACAACACGGTATATTATATGGTTTCTTGCTTGGAAACTCTACTTGCATTGCAAGGTTTCTAGAACATTGAGTTCAGCCCGCTACGCTTTTTGTGAGTCGTCGATAAGTGTTTTCTCGGATCTACGTTCGACCAGGTTGAGTAATTTCAAACTTACCGAAATCGCAGGACCTGGATCGAACGCCAAAAGAAGAATATTTTGCATTTACCTTGAGCGCGCTTGCATTGAGTGCTCTATTTTTTAGAGACGGGACAGTGCTTATCTGGACGATGACTGTTGGGAATTCAACAATCTTACGAATGAAAATCAGTACGTTGCGTTTGTGATAATTAACCGAGGGGGCTGCAAACGAGAATGGGCACTTACGTGTGGTATAATGTCAAGATGCGCTTATAGCGTGATTTGATGGGCCATATGTCGCGGGTACACGCACCTCCTATCGGAATATTAAAGCCGTTCAAAGTATGCTCAAGTACTTTGAACGGCTTTATCCGTCAAGGTATGGGCAAGTACTTCGAACGGCTTCAATATATCCGTAAGTTTTGTTTTCTTATCGCCAAAATTATAACCTCTAAGGTAGATACTATCTTATTGGTTGGTTTCGAAATTGGTGCTGCTGGCACCATCCATTCCGCGTCCACCTTACAGCTTTCATGAGACGTCACATCGATTATAAGGTTCAATTTCTTGAATCACGGAACTGTATAGGAATCTGAAAGTGGATGCTTGATGGTGGCGCAAAAGCGATGGATCTTGGAAAAGCTAGGGGGTAGGGATTTCTTTAATACTGAGCATCTACCCGGTACTAGCAAATGCTTCATCAATAGAAATACAAAACAAATGCGCCTTGATTGTCATCTTTGCTCACGGTTAAGAAATAAAGCTC
>NW_020187446.1:960385-963100 GCF_900000015.1 Plasmopara halstedii | reverse complement strand
TGTAGCGTGCTTTGCCAATTAACACGTTTAGTAATAGCTGGTTTAGCTCTATCACTCTGCATAGCAAATACACTGAGTGAATTACCATCGATCCATATATAGCCATTTCTATCAGTAGATAAAGATTTAGTCGAACCGTTTAGAACTGGAGTTATCTTCTGTCTCAAACCGTTGGACTCTATGAGCTCTTTATTCTTGGAAATAATCCAAAACAGTTTCATCTTACTATCGCTCTGATCTGACTTTGTCGATGATGACTTATCAAACAGAAAGCTATCTTCGAGGCGTTGTTTAGTACGATCTGCGTCGTCATTTTCTGAAGGATTAGGAATTTTTCGTTTTCTATCGAGGCGTGCTTCCATAAATGATTTATGATAGAGAGGATCTTCAAGTATCATGGAGCTGTTGTCATCGATTGATCTACTTTCCCTCGTACCAAATGTTTCTAATTTTCTCTTCGGTAGCGATCCAATCAATTGCTAGATAATTATAACTCTTTTTATAGCTTTTGCTATTAATCAGAGATCCATTTTTTCCAAATATAGTATCTATTATCGTCTTTTTCAGTTTTGCAATTAATAGGATTAAGTAAGACTTGTCCAATTAGGCTTGTCTTTAAAAATTGTTTGAATCCAATCTTTAGATGATACCTGATCTTCTGTTTCGATAATTTTTGTGGATGTTTGAAAATCGCTCATTTGGGGACGCGCATCTACTGATGAATCAACCATTTCTACGTTTGGCTTTACTGCGGTTGATGAGCTATCGACAGTCTGCGACACCTCAGGGTTTTTGTAGGAATTTTCAATATTCAGACTTATTTTTAGTCTTGTGTTTGAGTACTTGCATCAGATTGGGGATTATCGCTTCCCTGCTTTGCGTTGGCTGGCCCACCCCACATTTGCGATGGCATTTGTTGCGGCTGCTAATCGAAAAAGCCCTCCCGTTTCTTTATTTGTTTCGATAACATAAAAAGTTAGAATGAAATACTTTTCATATCATTGCTTCAAGATGCATCGGCATACATCTTTCGTTTAATATTTGTTTGTTGAAGGCGACGTTGCGCTTGTTCCAGTAGCTCTTGTCGTTTCTGCTCGCGTTGAGCAAGCGATTTGAATGATGGAAACATTGCTTGAATCGTATATATCATTAGGAAACATAAAAAATTGAGTATTCGTATTTACAAGTAGCTTGGCATAACTGAATCATGTATTGGGTAGGTAAAAGTGTGGCAAATCCGATTGCGTTCGTTAAGCATGCTTAAATATCATCCTTTATCCGATGGAAAGGGATATTAAAGATTTGTTCTAATTTATCCTTATAAGCTTTGTTTCCCACAGTGTATCGAAAATTCGACACTGGATCTAATACCGTTAGTTCCGTTTTGATTCTGCTTATTTCCTGAACTTCCGGCGCAACTTCTTAAGTTCAGATTCCATTTCTTAACATTTGAAGCACATGGTGCTGACTTTGTATCTATATATGAATCTCTATATTCCAAACTATGAAAAAAACCTATGTAATATAATAGAGCCAAGAGGATGTCTCAACTCACGACTATTAATTGCTAACACAGTTAGGATTGGTTTATTTTTTTTGTCAATACTCATTTTCAAGCGTTGATCGTCTATTTTTGTTTATAAGTCTGAGGTTGTCTTGCGGTTCCCATGAATCTGGCTCAGCACCACTCCATTGTACGAGGTATTATAACTTACCGTTGCGTATCTTCTTGTGAGCAAGAATACGTACAGCTTCAAGAATATCACCACGATTGATTGTTGCATCGGTGGTATCAGATTGGACCACTTAAGATCATTTGGCGCTTTATAGAGTGTATGTCCGTTTTTTTATCTAATCTCGACTCGATATCCATCAATACCAATTACCATGTAGGTAGCCTTACTCCATTTAGCGGCTTCTTTATCAAACTGCTTCTTTTTTAGACGGTAGATAACGTGCGTTCCAACCTCAAACGCATTCTCAACCTTATCCGATTCTTTTTGATTATGTTTTAGATCTGACTCCATTAATTTTCCTTCAGCTTTGTTTGGAGTCATACCTATTGAGCGGTGAAATGTGGTGTTATAGTTTTTGATGACATCACTGATCAGCTTCTGGGATATACGTTTTGGTGAAATCTTTTTTAGTCTCTGTTTAATGGTTCCTGTTAAATCTTTCAATTTTTCCCATAGTCCCATGGTCCCCAGGCTCATTGTTAAAATGATCAATATTTTTGCTCTTAAAATAACCTTGAAGCTGTGCATTCATTAATTCGCTTCCGTTATCACCCGTAATTATATCAACATGATGTAAGCGTACAAATGTCTTAATTGAAGCCAACACCACCCGTGCGTTCTTGTTAGATAGAAGCTTTGCGTACCCAACCCGAGAGTTGATGTTAATAGCAGTTGGTATCGGCTGTTTCTCCCAAAATGCGAGATCGATTTGCCAAGAGTTTGGATTGTGTGAAGCGATTTTGAAGCCCTCAAATCTCTTCTTTTGATCTTGAAATTGTTGAATATCAGTTTGACTTTGATACCATGTTTTAACGATTTTAAGAGTTATTTTAGAGTTCAACTCTTTTGCCTTTTGATATAGGTATTGGGCACCGATATATCCTGTTTTAGGGTCATAGTAAAGCTTGTGTAATAGTTCATCCATGAGTAGACAACTGTTCTATATAAATTAGCACAAAAAATAGGCTGTCCTCCGAGA
>NW_020187446.1:954999-960375 GCF_900000015.1 Plasmopara halstedii | reverse complement strand
TTCAGCAAGGGGCTATCCACAAACACATAAAAGGTGCATATATCCAGTAGAGAATCCAGGAAAATATTTGATAGAATATTCTAAATAGGCTTAGAGGTAGCACTGCGAACTAAGGACCTTAATATGTTCACTTTGCATTTTGCCAAAACATTCGCACTTGCCTTTACATCAGCCTCGTCATACGTCGTCTTAATTTGTTAAGCAACTGATGGTATACTTTCTACGTAGGGGCACGTCAAGGGGTAACCGGTGGAGGTTTACTGGCTAGGTCGTCGGGACAGTTTTGTCCGGATGCAATAAATGCTTGAAGACTTCCTGGCGATCAACTAGATTTTTCAGCTCTGTTAATCCACCAATTGACTCTCTATTTCACATGAAGATAAGAAACAAAATTGCGCAGCACAACACGCTTCATATTCGTAAGCTGGGTCCGTCTTTATTTATGTTCAAGACTTGGTCGGTAGCTAAACCAACAGGCTCATGGAAAAACATATGGTTTTGTACAGCACGGACTGAGGGTAAGGAGATGTACCCACCATAATATCGAAGTCGTAGCTGTACAATGCAGTGCTAAACATGGAGCGATGCATCTGTTTGACTCTGACCCATTAGGACTGCTTGTCGAGACACTATCTCTGGTATGGTCACTGACGACTATATCACACTATTACTATTGCTTTACGAGCAAGTGGAAGTCGTTGGCATTGATGCTTTATCGTATTTAGCGACGAGCCTATCGTACCGGAATGTCTTCCTACTCTTTTTTGAGAGATGGGCACCATGCGTGTAACGGAAGCTGAAGAGGCTTCTACTAATACGATGGCTAATCTTGCATCCTTCAAAAAAGGTAAAAATGGTTTGTTGGAATATGAAGAAGTGCTTGTCTGATCAAAAAAACACATCGCAAACATGACCCGTATGATTTTGGCTTTAATGACGGCCTCAGTAACCGCGTTTCTCCAATGTGCTCTTCGGACTATGCGATTTCAACTTGCAAAAAAAATTAATGAGATGATGGCTTGGGAAGCTGACACTCAACGCAACCGAGTATGGCGCGTTTCTTTTTTGTAAAAGTTACGGTTAGCCAGGACCTTGCATAGGAGACAAGGATGGTCAATGACAAGGATAGTCAGTGACAAGGATGGTCTGCCAACAGCAAAAGCAACAAACACGAAATTGGAAACTAGTATAGTTGCGGTCAGAATGGTCTGTTACCAGCATAATCTGCGATGACAACATTCAGCGAGCGGGATAGTGCGTAGCCAGGATGATACAAAAAAAAATCTTCGTGATCTGAATGGTCGGCGAACATATTGGTTTTTGACTCCAGTGAGCTTTATTTTTAGTTAAGGATAGCTAAATCAGATACGAATTTTAGTATGATGTTTGTGCACATTGACTATTAGCTCTTTTATATTTACGATTCAGATTGAAGCTCGTACGTACCAAATTGATGTACCACGATAAAGCGTCAGGACGAAGACTTGAGTCGGAAAAAGGTCGAAATCTGAAAAAGAGGCATGTCTATTTAGGATGTAAATTTACAATATTTGAGCCGGTGTCTTCATTGGATCTCTGTTGAGACATGAAAGAGCGACTGTTTATTACGGTTTTCAGGGTGTGTATTTGTCGAGAATAAGTTCCAAGGTCTCCACAGAGATTTATCATAGAAACCTTGGGACTTATTCTCGACAAATATCGATATAGACTTACGAGTACAAGATCCAGGCTCTGATGTTATAATAGATCATTTACCTTTGTCTTGGCGTGGAGGAAACGCACTAGGTGGTAAGCAACACCTAGTCACGTATCCACCTACGTAGCACTGAAGTCATGCGGCTGTGTGGTAAGAACATTGGCTCAACTGTAGGCGGAGTGGCTGAGGTAAACAAGATAACATGGCTTCATATTTGAAACTCTTGTAGAGCTCGATTATATATTGGGTGTACGTGCAACAAATTGAAGGCGATAAATTTGTCAATTTGATACTGTTTGTACCACATGAGGTGATGAGATATCCATCATTTACGACTTTTGGCGTTGAGGTCGAGACACATTGGGTGCAAGAAGTATAAAGACTGTCTCCAAATCCCCAATAATATTTCCACATTTGCTGAAAGCTGAAGACGCGGTGACAATGAAAGCGTCACAATTTCCCAGATCGCAGTGTAAGGATTCTATCCTTGCGTCGCACGTCAATGACCTTTGTTAATGGAAAAAGTGACGGATCGTTGATTATGCTCAACCTTGTGTCTGGTTTAAATCGTGACGAAGTGGCTATGGTCTTAATGCCTTGCTTATAACATTCCAGAAACACGTTCTAGAGAAGCTCAATTTCATCTCAAAAGGATAGATATCATGCGCCAATCACGCAAAGCTACTCCTGATGGCAGGAATGCACCACATGCGGTTACCAGTGCACACATGAAAGCCTTGTGGGTAAAAGGTGTTATCAGCCGACCGACAATACACTGTCTACATTTTGAAAGCCACATTCTCGTCACGTTAGGCTCTTTTATACGAACTCAAAATGTGAATGAGCTCTACTTTCAAAATTAAAAGAGCCTTCGAGCGCATCCTGCAGTCTGTGTGGTGCAAATAGTAGCTGTCTCCTTCACATTTGTGTGCAGAGTATTTTGTTGGAGACTAATTAACGACGCAGTAATCCAACGTAGCTGAATGACAGATTGTCAAAGCGCAGCAAATTTGTCACGAAAAGCTTAGGACGCCATACACCAATCAATTGAATTGTCCAAAACGAAAAGCGCAACAAAAATGTACTCATGCCAGCATAGTCCGCACGCTGAAAATTTCAAGTATTTGACAGACCACCGTTAGCGATAATGCTGATCGCACCAAAGAAAATATTTTTTCTGCCGTCTTATAATCGATATGCAATGGATGACCCGCTTCCATGCAGCGAATATAAATAGACAGGTTCACCAGGCTACAAGCAGTATCTGGTGAAGTAGAATCCTTGAAGTATTTTTTAGTGTTTAAGTTCTCATTTTGGCAAGACTGTCCTAGTCCTTTTCTCTTTACGCCTCGGAATACCGCCAAATATGTTCTCGATATCCGAAAAATGTGGTGACGGATGCGCTTCGCCCGCCCCTACTATGTATGTGGCATGTCATGAAGGTGATGTTACGCATTAATGACGCGATTTGTACATTATGGGGATCAGATGCAGCATAAGCTTTGTCGTCTAAAGCTTGGGGGTTAAAGGGCTTTTAAGTTGGGAAAGTTCATCTTTATCTTACCAGGATAGAATACAGGTTATGCGCTTCCCACTTAAGTCCATGACACGAGTTGCAAGACTTGATTGCTTTTTGTACCAGCAGCGCTTCAAAAGACGTTCCGTAGTCTATAACACGGACTAGTGTGAGGGGGGGTACACCACGGAATCTACGATATGTTTGTTCTTCTACCCGCATATATCGGTACTCGACATTTCCTAGTAAGGGGTCTGTTAGTTACCCCTGTATGGGGGCTTGGTCTTCAACACCTCTCAGCCGCGAGAGAATGGGTATAAGGAGCGTTAATTTTTTATATTGCCGCGGATATTACATCTGCAAAAAAGTACGGTGCTGCTCGGGGACTAAGAAAAGTCTTCCCACCTAGAATTGGCGGATTTTTATTGCCCCTGGGGGGCTAGAGATGTCCTTGAGACACAGTAATTGTTCTCGGCTTTCAGTGCAATATTCACCTCTTTGTCAAAAATGGCATGATGGATGTGGAAGGTCTGCACCTGTGAATACCCGTGTTGCCCGCCGACAAATTCCATTGGACTGCCAACACCCGGAGGGTACCGGTAAACTGCCCAGCGGCGCCGCCGCATTGGGAGAGGGTTTACAGCCGCCTTTCACCATTTTCAACAAGAAGAGTCGGTGCCGGGCAATGACGACCTGGCTGATCGCCGTCCGGTGACTCGCGATGCTCTTTGATAGTGGAAGGACAAAGTCCATCATTATTGGCACTCTGCCGAGCATCTTGCCGAGGTCGCATACTGCTGTGCGGAAGTCCTCGAGAGCCTGGAACACTTTGTGCACCGACTGCCTCACGTTGAGGATTATCGCGCTCTATCGGAGTGGCTCTTGGCCGTCGAGCAGACGAATGCATCACTTGTGTGAAGATTGTTGCACTCCGTGCTTAGAACAGTTGCTGGTTCAGCTTCTAAGTTGCTGGGTGCCTTTGGGCACCGTTCGGGCGCCAACGCTTCCACGATCACTTGCGTCGGACCCGGTACGGCTTAAGCAAGCCCACATAAAACACCGGGTGGGTGCGCATTCTTTTCGAAAGTTTTAGGGCAAAGCCCCGCTTGGCCACGACCTTACAATGTATAATAAACCGTGGACGAAGCTTTATCATAAAGAAAGCAGAGACTGCATGTGTAAAAAAGTTTTTAACATGTAATAAATCCAGGTCTCCGACCTCAAATTCTTCCACATTTCTTCTGCTTCACCCATCTGTATGTTCTTTCTGCATGTATTGGCTTTCGGCCATCGGATCGTGAACGTGCGTAAAACACTCAATCTGGTAGATAGGAAGTCATCGACTTCTTTACGGACAGGGAGGGGGCTGACATCAGCTAGCCGTTAGGCTATTCTCTCCCTAGCCAAGGTCTAAGCCAGGGAAATGGCGGCGTTAGCGGGACGCGAGGGTGAATCAGTCCGTTTACGTAGAACGGCGTGTAGCCGGTAGACGAATGCACTGAATTGTTCAGTTCAAACTCTACGAGGGGCAACGTGGCGCTCCAGCGCCTCGGCATCTCAGCTCAGACGCTCCGAAGAACGTCTTCGATGACGCGATTCACCCTATCGGTTTGACCAACGGTCTGCGGATGATCTGCTGTCGACATATCTAACCTGGTGCTGAGTATTATAGATAGTCGACCAAAATTTTCCCGTGAAACGGGGGTCTCTATCAGAGACAATCGACTCTAGGAGTCCATGTTGTCGAAAAATACGATCCACAAACAGCGTTGCTTGACCGACTCCGTCGATAATGCCTGGCACCGCCGCCAGATGAGCCACCTTGCTCAACCAGTCGATGAATACCACGACACCCGTGTTGCCAGCCGAATCTTTACAACACAAAGTCCAAACTCATGGACTGCCAGCACCCATTGGGGATTGGTAAGCTGGCCAGCGGCGCAGCGGCACAGCCGCATTTGAAGCGGGTTCCACCCGTTGACACGTCTTACACGTGAGCACATAGGTGCTCGTCCATTTGTACAACTTGGGCCACCAATAGTGATGACTCACAGAGCTGTACGTTTTGTCATGACCAAGATGACCACTGAGTGGCGTGTCGTGAGCCTCATAGAGGATGCGGTATTTCAAAGACTTATCATTAGGAGCCACAATTCGTGGTTTT
>NW_020187446.1:954586-954916 GCF_900000015.1 Plasmopara halstedii | reverse complement strand
CGATCGTACGCGATATGCCTGATTAGGCGGCGAGAACACTCGTGAGAGCTGCAATTTCGGCTCCACCCAGGAGGGAAGCGCAGCTTCGACCGAAGAGCCGCACGTCAGTCCCATTCTAACGCTCGACTATCGAGCTTTGAGATGGCTAGCGCTACGTGCTGTTGCTCGGTCTGGAGCATGGCGGATGCGCTGGCCATTTCGACCTCTCTCACCCAGAGCAGGAGATTCTCTCCATCCTTCCCCTCAAAGACCTTAACGCTCGCCATGAGCGGCTTAGGGCGGGGGAAGTCATCCGTCACCGACGGTGGCGTCATAGACGCAAATAATAAT
>NW_020187446.1:953568-954576 GCF_900000015.1 Plasmopara halstedii | reverse complement strand
GTTCCAACCATGCCATTCCTAGGATGAGGTCATACCTTGCATCCATGTCTAAGACTAGACCGCATTCCGCGCTATCAATGTCAAGGAACTTGACTCCGAGGTCCACAGGGACTTTCGGGACGGTGACACGTGTCCCCGACGCTAGGCGAACAGTGACGATGTCACCCAACCGCGCTTCAGCGCATCAGCATACAGCTGACTTCCTTCAATCGTGGAGCGTCGAGCATAACTGCCCGAGGCCCCGAAATCGATGAGGATCTTCCATGGCTTCTCGAAGCCCTTTACGGTCGCCTCCACGACTAGCAAGCCCGGCTTGCACACACGTTTCGTGTTCAAGAGCACGGAGCTCTTCAGGGCTGGGCCCTGTTGACCTCTACCTCCCTGAGGTTCAACAAAACTCAGTTCTGACCCAGTAGGTCGCCCCGCGCCTACTGGGTGGTGTCGTGTCCCGGCGACGAACCAGACTGGTAAGCCTTGGGACGATGGTTCGAAGGATCTTGATGCGCCTTGCGCAGGGGGCGACCGATCCGCAGATGACGGGTGTCTCCACAGACAAAACACCGCCGTGTGATTTCGTGCTGCCCGGCACCTCGGAGCTCTGCTCCCTCGTCCTCAGCATAGCTGAGATCCATGGGCATAGGCTCGCTCGACGTGCTGTTGGAGTGTGCCTTCCAACCAAGTCGTGCTTGAAATTGAATTCGGCAATCAATGCCACATTCATCGCCTTTTCAGGTGAGGACGGATGCACACGGAAGATTTCCATTCTGGCCATGTCAGTGCGTAGGCCTTCCATAAAGATGGTCACTGTGACCGCCTCCGGAAGGGGATTTTGCTGCCATCCCGGCAATGAGAGTGCGCATCTCTTGGACAAAGTCCACCAATTCCTTGTTGTGGCAAGGAACCGCGATCGTACGCGATATGCCTGATTAGGCGGCGAGAACACTCGTGAGAGCTTCAATTTCAGCTCCACCCAGGAGGGAAACGCAGCTCCGCCCGAAGTGCCGCACA
>NW_020187446.1:934523-953558 GCF_900000015.1 Plasmopara halstedii | reverse complement strand
TGCGATTCGCTACACTCGTACTGGTTCTTGTGAAGAACGTAAGGTCGGTGACCTAAATGACGCTTCCTCTATGCGCAAAGCTACGGCAGCCCCGCTGCACTTTTTGTAAGCGTGAGCGATACGCCATTTGCCGTTCGGTTTCCGGACACAAAGTATTGGTGTCGAGTGGGGAGACTTGCTTTCACGCGCCATTTCTGCGTCGTGCTTCGTACTGAAGAATGCGTCAACGACTTCACACTGCTGCTTGGGTAGGGGCCATTGACGTGGGATGCATTATTTAATTCCCGGAACCAGGTCGATCTCATAACGCACACCTCGATCTGGAGGTAGGACCGACAGCGGGTCTTTAAGGATGACGTCATGAAATTCCTTTACCAAAGGATAGTGCGGATCCGAGGTTTTCTATAGAATCGAAGATTTATTTCGTGCGTTCAGCATCCAAGACTGCTTCATTTAGAAGGGACGAGGAATTGATCTCCTCGTCTGGTCGTATAATGACCATGCCGGCTAAGTCGCCTGTTTCCAATACTCTTCATAGGACATCTCGTCCAGCTCAAGAAGAGAATCACCGCAGGAATAGCCTCGAGGGTGACCTCACCGTCTTCCTCCCTCGTCACACCTTTGACGAGGGTGTATAGCTGTGCGCTATTAACTACGGTAGACACACCCTGGGTTAGGGTCGACGCCCTGCATCTTGCAGATAATACACGGCGTCGCGGTTGCCTCTCCACGGAAACTTCATGTCTCGATGAGACCAGTAGGGACACGCACTTAGCGTCATCCAGTGTCCCCACTCCATGCTCCACCGGATACTGAATGTTACGGAGAGCTGCTAATTTTGCAGTCTTCGTCCAGTGGATAACGTACCACTCCACGCGCATCTGAAGGACCTTGCCCAAGATGCCCCGGACCTCGTCCAACCATGCCACACTTGGCATGCATCATTTGCTTTGCTCAGTGCTAGGTTACGTGCCACTCCACGTTCAGCCCACGAGCCATGCTCGGGACTCCTGTCCGATACACTTCGGTGTTAACCAACTTGGATACTTCAACCTCCAGCACAGTGATCGTCTCGGTTCAGTGCCCGCGCCAATAGCGCTTCTGCTTCCTAGCACAGGTGGGTTCAAAGCTCCACCAGGAGACGTTCGCGTAGCGCCCAAGGTATTTGACCTCCAATCAATCCATGGCTCATGGTGTTCCAACCATGCCATACGAAGGATAAGGTCATACCATGAATCCAAGTCTAAGACTTAGTAGCATTCCACGCTATCAAAGTCAAGAAACTTGAAACCGAGGTACACAGAGACCCTCGACACAGTGCCGCAAGTCCCCGTTGCTAAGCGAACAGTGACGTTGTCACTCAACGGCGCTTACAGCGCCTCAGCATACATCGGACTTCCATCTATCATGGAGCGTCGAGTATAATTGCCCGACGCCCCGAAGTCGAGAAGGATCTCCCATGGCTTCTCAAAGCTCGGCTTGCATACACGCTCCGTGTTCAAGAGCACGGAGCTATTCGGGGCTAGGCCCTGCTGCCCTTTACCTCTTTTAAACTCAACAAAACTCAGCTCTTCCCCAGTAGGGCGCCCCGCGACAAACCAGACGGACGAGAAGCGATATGTCGGTTCGATGAACCTTGACGAATCTTGCGCAGGAGACAACTATTCCGAAGGTGACGGGTGTCTCCGCAGACAAAAACGCCATCGGGTGTTCGAACGCTGCCCGGCAGCTCGAAGCTCTCCTCCCTCTTTCTCAGCATAGCTGATATCCATTGGCTCAGGCCCGCTCGACGAGCTATTATGGTGTCATTCCAACCTAGACGTGCCGACTTAAAATTGGATTTAGCATTCAATACCATATTCACCGCTTCTATAAAGAGATTTACACTCCAAAGACTTTTATTCTGGCCACGCCAGTGCGGTGGCCCTCCATAAAGACGGTCATTGTGGTCACCTCGGAGAGCGGATCGGCCATCCCGGCAACAAGAGTACGCAACTCTTGGGCAAAGTCCATATATTTCTTCTTGCTCTGTCGGGCGGCAAGGAAACACGATCGCACGCGATAAGCCTGGATAGGCGGCGAGAACACTCGTAACAGCTGCAGCTTCAGCTCCGTCCAGGAGGGAAACGCCGCTTTAACCAAAGTACCGCGCGTCAGCGTCCATTACTACCGAGCTTAGAGATTGCTAGCGCCACGCGCTGTTGCTCATTCTGGACCGTGGCGGATGCCATAGCCATCTCAGCCTCTCTCACCCAGAGCAGGAAATTCTCTCCATCCTTACCCTCGAAGGTCTCAACGCTCACCATGAGCGGCCTGGGTCGAGAGGAGTCATTCGTCGCCGACATCTTCTGCTGTGAGTGCTCAAGCAGAGCATTTTAATAATTGAATACGACTCTAGGCGCGCGCTTATCGCTTCAGGCAAGGTGTTGCACGCCCTCAGGGCCAAGCAGAGACATCAGCTTTGTAAGCCCATCCTGTATGCCCTGAGGCACATAGGATAATCGCTCCATTCTCACAGAGTATCAGTCGTAACGACTCAGATGTAGATTGACTACAAGTCTACCAAGTGCAGCGGGGCTGCTGTAGCTCTTTGCTGAGAGGAAGCTAAGCTAAGGCCACCAACCTTACGTACTATACTAGAACCAGTATGAGTGTAGCGAATCGCAATTCGCTACCTCCAAGGGTACCCAAAACCTTAACCTATGGCAGATACACTCTCCCGTTCAAAATCCAAACTAAATTTCTTTTGTTTTATTTGCGGCAGAGCCGCCCATATCTAAATCTGTAGTTTTCTTGGTTAAATAGTAAAACCTAATTAGAATGCATAACTACTGATAATCCCACCACTAAGTGGCTTCTTGTTAAGGTGTAGCCACACCATTGTGTGGTTACACCATCTGGTGTGACCCGCCCCTTCATACCAGGGTACGTGTAACCCCGTACTGTATCCTTTACTTCTAGAAATGGAACGTTTGGCTAATTGTCTCCGGGACAAGTAGGCCATTAACAAGGTGCAGAAATCACTCGCCTGAAAGCGCTCACGAATTTCGAGAATGTGCTAATGAGGCACATCCGCAAATGATGGCTCTCACCGTGGGTCCACAGATGTTGAGCAATTAAGCCTTTGCGTACCGGGACAGAAAATCTACCCCTCTTCTAAAGGTAGATTTTATGTGTTTGTTTACAGCACAAGAGTAGCTGGTCAGGCCAAGAGGAAACGATGTCAAATAATGTGAGGAGACGGTCGCTAAAGCTAAAAACTAAAGCGTCGTCATTTCCCATTCTGTCTTTGATGCCAACGAGCTTAAAAACATGATCGCCCTGTGTGACATCAGCTTAGCCCAGCTGAAATAACTACCTTGTTCATGAGCTACTTGCAATGTAGTATGTCTCATCAAGTTCAGAAAACATCTGCTTGGCTCTGAATAGTTTGTGATCTGTGTTAATTATGTGTCGCTGATTATAGCAACGTCGTTACCGCATCTCTCATATATAATTAGAAGATGGTAATCTTTCTTTGTCGAGTATACCTTTGAGGTAAGATGTTAGCCAGGTCGGCTTGAAGTATTAGTGGATGCGCTTTCGCGTCGCCCCCTATATGATTTTTTGCATATCACGACGGTGACGTCGCCAATGTTGATGAGGAAATACGTACCGCGTCCGGGTTAGACGCAACATGAGTCGCACTACTGAGTTCTTCGGGAAGTAAGGAATTTAAAGTCTAAGATATTGCTTTACAAAGCGCCCATTGCTCGCTACTGTCCGCAATACTCTGATCGGTAGAGTTACAGGTATGCTTCTCCTGGACTATGTGTATCTCCAGCATGACTTGCCGGTTGCCATTGTATCCGACATAGTCCTGGCAAACATTTTTCAAGGTGCTCGGCACCAGAACTGACATATCTATCACTAAGCATTCGCAAACAGATGGTCGTAAGGAGTGCTTAAATTGCGATGTTGAAGATATCCTTTGAAGCATTCAAGCAGAGAGATCTCGATGCTGGAGCAAGTTTCTCTTATTCATTGCGCTCACGCTTAATAACGCAGTACACGCCTCTTTAGGCTTTACACCATTTTACACAAACGGTTTGGTAAACAGATGGGCGCATTTGACACTGCCACGACGAGGCTCCGGCTTTAGTAAACGAGGGGATGTCGGTCATACGCTACTTGTTGATAGTAATGTGGCAACACGTTTTAGTAAAATCAGTGATTTGTTTCGATTAAATTTAGCGTCATGTGCAATGTGCGTGACGCTGCAGCTAAAGGCTAGGATGTTCAAAAGCAACACGCCGATGTCAGAGGCAGGCGAGACACACATGAGTATGTTTCGGGGCAAACGCTTTTATTGAATGCGATAAAGCCACTTAAACATGCATTGTTTGCGGTCTAGATCCCTAATTTGCGATCGCGCTACATCAGCCCGTTCATGGTCCTGGTGAGAATAGGGATTGAGTTGATTATTTGAAAGCAAATGCGGGCATATTCGGTGTTGTATGCTGGGTTACTGAAGCCAAACTACAGTTTGGCTTTTCTGTGTCGAGCGTGATAGCTCTATTACAGACAAAGCAGTGTCTCTACTATCCGCATTGGTTGAGCTACCCCTTGCTTTGAAGCAGCGATGCGGGTGTAAATCGCTTACGATGTCCTAACCCAGACATTGCGTTGATAAAGTTCAAAGAGCAAACCTAGTATCTGGCTCATCTCAGCAATGAAAAGATGTCGTGACTCTCGAAGAGAGTCGACGTGCAGTCAAAATTGAGGAAGCTCGCGAGAGCCGACCACAGCCGGGTCGATATCCGCCGTCACATCTCAATTATCGATTATCCTGGGGTGGTCGCTTTTACGTGGGTCGTTTGATGTGTCTGTGGACGGCTATCAGTATTTGGTGAAGCAAAATGGATACCCTTGTTTAGAATATCCTAGGGTGTTTGACGTTCGATTCGTGGAAGATCATCTTAGCACTGTGGCCGCATGCGACCTAGCGCACACTCGGCCTTTATCTCTCTTTCGAAAGAAGCAAAGTTACCTGTCGCAATATCCTTTCCGCTGGTGTAAAGCGACCGAATTTGCGGTGAATAGTATCCTCGGTCAGAAGCTGATACAGCTGTCTTATGGAGGTGCAGGCTAAATCCAATAATACATTGAGGTGAGCTAGGTTGTAAAGTCTGATTATGGTCGTACCTGAAGTATATCTCTCATGGAGGGCACGAGTCGCTCCAAGCGCAGACGGAACTCCTGAAGAGCGATAATCAGCACATTGAGAAGCACCTCAAATGCAACTCTGTCGAGCTTGTATCGCTCATGATGTGAGCGGAACACCCATTTGCTTAGGCGTGAAAGAGTTCCACAACGGCGTGATGAGCGACTTCAGACAGTTTGAAACCATAATGGCAGCGTAACACTTGCACTTGACCTTTCCAAGAACGGCCAATACGCATCAATATTTGCTCGACCATCTGCACTTTACCATACATGTTCGTCACAGTTTACTTTTACCGACAGTTCCTCTCGTTTATCTATATAAATGACTCGACAAGCCGCAAGCATAATCGTGGTCTTCGCGAATGACACGCTAGAAAAACTCTCGGCAAGGATGCCTAGGTTTTCGACGATGCATGGTCTAACTGCTCTCAAAAACGAGAGACATACTGCGCTCAGACTCCCGTTCCACGAGCGTCGGACTTCATGACCTTTTCCAGAGGCAAGAAGTAATTCGACATCCCGCCCCGAAACTCGCAATTATGATTAACATTCGGGATTTGTCTCAGAGAGTTCAGCTTGATCTACTGTAAGCGCAAGATTCATGTTGACTCTTGCCCAAATGAAAACGGCGTGATTATGTTTTCAAAGCTTCGGAAGCCTCCATTGCTATGATGTGAGGGTCTTCCTCGCCTATGCGTTTTGCTCTTCCGCTCACACCAAAAACGATGCGAGCTCGAGAACGTCGCTTTTGAGTGATTTCTTAGCATACCGGTCAGCACTCTTAAGGAAAACCGTCTGCGCTTTGAGCAATAACGGCGAGAGCGACCCGTGTCCATCATGAGATATGTACCCCAAGAACCAGAAGCTGGCTGAAGTTTCGCTGAGTATCATAATCAATTTGCGCTCTTGACTTTGCTAAGTATAAAGCACGGCGTGGATATAAAGGTGACAATCCATTACCTTGAGTTATTGCTGGCTCGTCTCCATAAGACAGCTGTAGCAGTTTCTGACCGAGCAAGCTATTTATCACAAGGCCGGTCACTTTACACCAGCAGAGAGCGTGCTGCAACAGGCGACCTCGCCTCTTCTCAAGGGAGATAAGGACCGAGTGTGCGCCAGGTCATAGATGGTCTTGGTGCTTGAATAGTCTTGCCAAAAAAAACTGAATGCCAAGCACCCCCGAGTATTCAAAATATGGACATCCATTTCGCTCCACCAAGTACTGGTAGCAGTCCACAGACACATCAGACGCCCCACGTAAAAGTAGCTACCCCATGATAATCCATGATTGAGATGTGTCGGCGGATACCGACCCGGCTGTGGTCGGCTCTCGTGAGCCTCCTCAATTTCGACTGCACGTCAACTCTCTTCGATGTTCCTACCATCTTATCATTGCTGAGATGAGCCAAATACTAGATTCGTTCTTTGTGCTTTATCAGCGTAATGCCTAGGTTAAGACACCATAAGCGATTTATAACCGCATCGCTGCCTTAAAGAAAGGGGTAGCTCAGCTTTTGCGGATAGTAGAGACGCTGCTTTGCCTATAACAGAGCTATCACGCTCGACACATCAAGGCAAAAGATGCTGTGTACTTTGCACACAAGACGTTGACAAACGCAAAAACGTTAGTTTTGCGCGCCTAACCAGGTGCAATACTGAGAGCATCTACCGTATTAGGAAAGCAGTTAGTTGTGCTTTGTCAAGAGTACGTATATTTGGCATTCATAAAACTTAGACTGCCACAAAATATATATGTTTTACAATCTTTCATTTTCTGACGTGCGGCCAGCAGTAGCCCACGTATACCACAGGCCCCTCCTTTTCGGAGTTACATGAACTCCGATACTTTGGCACCTAATAAATGCACAATTTGCCAAAGTTAAATCTGAACACAATTATTGAGTATAGCATTTTATGTCACCTGGGTGGAAAGAATAAGTACAGATGATTACAGTGCATACCTGTTACAGGGACTTTTTCATGCACAGCGACGATCATTTGTGACTATGCACAAACTGTTTCAACGATATAGTCTTTTACAATCATGTAGAACTCAGAAAGTCGGAAGTATATAGCACATACAAAACTTGCGATTAGTCTTCAAGTGTACACACTGAAATATTCTACTCACCAATAAGTCAAGTGTGTCTTCGGCGCATACGAAATCTTCTCTCTGAATTGTATTTGACTTGGATTTCTTTGTTGTTGATCTGAGCTTCATTAGAAAGTAGAGCCCGCAGGCAGATCCTGTAAAATTGAAGGCCGTTGCTATAACGACCGGTTACTCAGTCACGATAGGAGTGAGGAAGGGGCTTGGTATGACTAGTAAGTATAGGGTGAATTATGGCGATATAGCATGGCTATTCGCCAATCTCTCAAAAAATGTTGTCGATTGGTGCTAAGGTGCTCTGGGTGGTGTGCCCTTCAAGACTATAAAAACTCGAATCTGCCTCGAATTTACCCAGCGTGGCCTTACATGCCGTCGGTGGCTCTTCAACGATTGCAATATGGTGCGCTATGCTTCAAGCAGATGCGGATGGGCACGATTGCGTGATCGCATTTGAGTTTCATCATCTAGAAATTAAGACCAAGTTCAGAACAAGGAACTACGTGTAATCGAACACGCCCTCGTCAAGGTCAGAGTGCACCTGCTTTCTATAAGCCGCTTGCGACGATGTAAATCATGCGTTGTTGCGCATATTGACGCCGTCGCGACATCACGAAGCGGTCTTGGTCTAACGAGAAATTCTTCTCGATATTGATCGAATTGCTGAGATCAGCCCGGCTAAGCGTTTGAGCAAGATTGACAGATTCAACTCGAGGAAATTAAATATTACAGCAGCGGTTGGGGAAACTTGAGCCCTCCATGAAAGAGTAATTTATTACTGAAGGCTGGCAAAAGTACCGGTGTTTACAACACTTGGCTCACGCGCTGGTTGAGAGAAGCAGGCCGTCAAGCCTACCTTCAGGCAGCCTAAGCGATGCGATGTCCGGATGGACCTTTAACCGATTTGTGGACTTCGCATTTCAAACCACTAAGCAGACGACAAATCACATCCTATTCCTGCGGCTTACAGCCCCGTTAGTATTCCTTTGACAGCTGTAAGAACTAACAGCTAGATGTATTCCTCTCCACAGGGTTGTTCGCTACCCGCAAGTGGTAAGCGCGCAGGGACGTGCAGCCCTGCCTCTTCCTCAAGATAGGTGAAGGCAGGGGCAAGGTCGTAAGTGACCATGGCAGAAGGGCAATCGCCTCGACTCGTAACCTCAAACGCTTATAAGACTGCCTATTGAGAGCATTTCAGATACTGGTCACGGCTCTGGTGTATCCGCCGGTCTACAAACGCCCGATGTGAAAGCGAGCAAACCCTTGCCCAACAAGCAATGCGGCAAATACTGAATCTCCCGCAGCTGGCTCTTGTGAGCACTCTTGGTTGCGCGAACCGTCAGCTTGCTCCAAGAATCACGGCGTGCGTCTAGCGAGGTGATTCTGATCTCGGTGAGCTTCGATATCAAGTGGCCTGACATGAAGCATCATCAGCGGCTCAGAATCGTGTCACTACTCTAGATCAGAGAGTAGATCTGCTACAGTGGACTGAAGTCGCCGCTTCGTCTGCATCGGATATCTTCAGATGACACTGGCTCGAAGGAACAAACCGTGGTATGGCCATAGTAAACCCACGCAGAACACAGGATGTATCCTAAGTTTTATTTGGAGCATTGAAGACATATAAATCAATCCGTATTTTGCGGTGACTATGATCGGTTTGTTATACGGTCGCAACTTAGAATTAGAACGCAATCACCGTATGTGTAGGTAGATTGACTGCATCTAACCAAACCCTCATCCCACAGCATATTCAAGTGTCTGATGCCTACCTTGATATCGGCGTTTTACTTTTGTCTTTGCTGACTCTCAGTCATCACGTCGCGAACTCTGCGCATGTCGCTTAATCTCACGGTGATTAAGTATATAACTTTGCGACGAAGGGTAGCATGCTCTAATTAACAATTTAAATTCAATCGACGGTCCTCCCCCAATAAAATCGAAGCCACAGCAAAGCGATGTCAAAGGCACCCGGGAGTTGGCCAAACCATTCATGTAAAATAAGTTAGGTCTGTAGGGGCATGTAGTTTCACGCAAGTCTATTCGTTTGTGCAGTTCGCTCTAACATCTTATTCTCTCCGCGCAAAGGCGAATTTTCTTTGCCATTCTATCCACGCATTCCAGCCAACCATCTGTTTGCAGGTGGCCGACGGGTTCAGTCCAATCTCATATCTAGCACTTTGAACAAATTCGCCGAAATTGTGCTGTGAATCGCAAATTTTACCCGATGCAATGACTACCGGCAAGCCATATTAACGAATAACGTCGAAGAACGGCTTGACTGTATCCTCAACGGTATCGATGTCGAAAGTCAAGCGCGTTTCGCCATCATGTAATTGGCATCTACAACATACAGAAGAGGCTGAATGTCAAGGACGAGATAGGGTGGTCAATTTGGATTAGGAAGGGCCAAAACGAGGGCACATATGCATTCATTCTTCATCTTATAAGCCGTCTCTTGTGTTGCACCCTCACATCATTCGACATCTTGCTAAAGCGACATCCGTGCCATGCCGGCATGGTTCGCACTAGATTTTTAAGTAGTTGGTCAGTCAAAACGCTTCATCAAGTCTTTTGTTCTGGGAAAATGGCCGAGCAATTCCACAATAGCCTTTATTACTGTGAGATCTGCTCGCAGGTCCTGGCTCCGAACGAAGCATTCCAGACTGAACTCCCCATCGGCGCCAAGACGTCCTTCAGAGTAATCGATATTGACATATAGCTTATTTGAGCGCATATAGCTTGCAAGTGCTTTATGTGGCTCTCCGCGACTACGGCTGATGAACTCATCGAAATAGGTTGTGCACGGTCACGACGTAAATTGAACAGCTTCATCATCAGCGGATTTAACGTCGCCAGTGTCTTATTCAGCTCTTGTGATATAATCATCCACTCTCAGAGCATCTAGCGAGAGGAACTTTGCTCTATCTCACCACCAGTAGAAATATATCCATCATTCAAGGACACTGATTATAGTGCAGCTGACAATGCTGTTCTGCAGCACGTCCTTTATGGAAATCGGCGCTTGCGCTGGGATCGTGGCATATATTATTATATTCATATATCAATCGCAACTTTCCGGTGGCTTTTCTTACAGGGAAAGTATACTTAATCGCGTAACATCTGCTTCGTGCTTTGCACACAAAAAAGCGTCAGCAATGTCGAACTATACCCGTGGTATCGGTTTGCGCAAGATTTTGCTTCAGAAGTCAGCTAAAAAAACAACTCATTCCACTAGAGGATACATGTGTAGTGTATCTCTTGACACTACATGTTGATGCTTCCTCAACGAAGAAATTAAAGGATTTGTCGAGCCCTTGAGGATAGTTGCCCCACTACTTTTAACCAGTGCTTTACGAGTGTCTTCATTGATGGACTCATCCATGAGACGGATGACGATATCAGCTCCTCATCCGATACCAATGGTACCATTTTGGAGCCTTCACCGTCTTGCAATGCCTTGTGCATCTAATCGAGGGAAAATTTCTCCAGCGCTTCTAAGCGCTTCTAATGAGGGGAGACATGTAATCTCTAAGCCTTCTTCGGTCACTTTTTTACATGTAAGTAATCTTTCTTGCCCCTTACTCAAAGCTACACTGCTCAGCACGTAAGGCCCGTCACACAAGTATGCTAGCTTAACAATCCCATCATATCGCGACCAAAATGAGTCAATGTTGCTATCTTCTGAGCCTGACGTATCTACTCGTAGCTAACATTTTGCTGGCCGTAACACAGGAGACACGAGATCTCAGCTACTATTATTCATTAAGCAAAGTTGCACGCTGAGAATAATTCTTTTTGTCTCATTCTGAGGCCGTGGCTTACTGCCGGTTTTGCCTTTCAATTCATCCGCAAGTCACCTAGCAATATCATTGCTATCAGCTGTAAATTACCCCAAGTCATAAATGAAGCTATCAGATTTTTTTTCCTGTGCCAAACGCGCTTACACTCCTGGCAGAGATGGGTTCATGACTCCCGAAAGCCCCGCCAGGAAAAGAATTGGCATGTTTTTCTACCAATCGATTGATGGTTCATGGCGTTCCAGGCACGACAACCAAGGTTGAGACCGTATCATAAATCTAAGTCCAGGAGGAGGAAACGGTCTACTTGGTCATATTTCTTAGCTTCGCTTCAAGGTTAACATTCTCCGCTTATACCAGATTCCACGTCAAACGACGCATGCATATCATATGCATTCTTGGCATCTTCCATTCACCCGCGTAATATCTGATAATGTCGACAGTCGCGCGCCGTACGTATTTGCACAACGCTCCAGATATTGTAATATAGCCTTCTTTGATCTTCACAAACCCTGGGACATTGGTACCTTTAGCCAACGAGCCATGGGCTGTAAGCTCCAACCATCTTAGATAGGCTTCCTCCTTAAAACGTTGAGTCCTATTGACCATAGGCTCCACAAGCTACAAAAAGCCAATTGTCTTCTAGTGGGCCTTCCTGATCCTAGTGGAACTCGACATTTTGCCGGGGGGGTCGCTATCCACAATTGCGTGGGAGATCGACAGTTCGTATTGCTGAGCTTAGAGCAAGGAGTTTGTAAGTTGTACTACGCAGACAAAAAACTACGATCTTGGCGAAGCTTCTTAGTAGCTTTAAGAACCCTCTTCTTCTCAGCTTTGCTGAAGCCTATCGCCTTTGGAGCACCAACAAAGTGTACCCTATCCAGCTCCCGCGGCGCGAAATTCATACTCAGCAATATATGTTACTTCCATTGCTTCCTTGATATGAGTAGAAAAGCTTATGGTCTCGATACGAGCCATACTAGCTCAGAGACCGTTACCGCCTTGTCCCGCCTTCAAAAGCGGGTCAGATATCATGTATTGATAAGATTTCTACAATCCGCCATTTCTTGCCTTTCGCGAACGATGTTTGGGCGAGGTCATTTGCTTCAACTTGTCAACGTGATGAACGTTTTATACATATTTTCTGCACGTTAGTGCATCCTCGCGCGCAGCTTTGAAGGATCTTGATTCGTTCCTTGGTGGAGCGAACCCAACCTCGATGCGTTAATTATGCAAACTATTTGAGTTTTGGCTTTTTCGGCGCAAAGTTAACGGCAACCCCGAAATGCGATCAGCTTTTGAGTCCACTTTTTTCTGTAAACTCCGCCCAGGGGGATTCAAAAGCTAGCCAGTACTTTCAACACCAAATCAGTTTGCCAGATGTGACAGATTACAGTGAGTTCAATCCAAAGTGCAGTGGTAGCACATTCTGGAGGATTCCTTACAATTCGGATGCTTCATCTGCTACCAGTTAGATGCTGTCGACACTGATCCACCCCTTCGGTGCCGCAGTGTCATTTCCAAGCGTGTCCGAATACAATATGTTGACTTTATCTTCTTCCGTTTAGTCAGTTAAAATGGAGTAATAAAAGGGTTTTTAGTGGCAACAGTTAGGGTTGAATACCATGCATGACAAACACTTGGTGCTTTTTTATGTCGAGAGTAGGTCAACGTCAGAGTATCACACAATAGTTTATTAGCGATCTTTTCTACAAAAATGAAGTCATATTAACATACGAGATTATTTTTTCGTTGCGAGACTCTATATTTCTTCAGGGTTGAAATCATCTTCGCTGTCTCCCTCATCATTTGCGCCGGCAACATCAGCCTGAGCTCCAGCAAGCAGTTCCTTGTGCATATCGACGGCTGTTTCGTACATACCAAGGTACATTTCGTCGGACACATCTTCCTTTGTTGGAATGATCTCAGTAAACACATCCAACTCTTTCTCAATCCAGTGGCAAGCTCCCACAGTATCCACCCAGACGCCAATATTCTTCAAAACATAACGAAACGCTTCTTCAATGGATCCTCGCTTTGGATTTTTTATCTCATCCACATATTCTACAACTTGTAAAAAGGTGTCGTGGTACGCTATGACGACAGCTATAAACGGATTCAATTCATATGCCTTACGTAAAGCCTTTTGCACAGCCGCTTCGGATGATCCTTCTTCCTCGAGCACCTCCCATGACACGTACTCAATAATCACCTCGCAATACGCCAACACCGCTGACTTTTCGTCCATGTGCTTCTCAATTAATGCCCGAGCATCCACTCCACGACCTTCATCAATCAATACACATACAAGTCCTTCACACGAACGAATCGTGTCATTTTTGTCTAAAGTCATGCATAATTCGTAGCTCTTGATGCCCCGATCAGGCATTCCCGCCTCGCAACACGCTACCGCAAGCTGTTTTAAAAGACTGCAGTCAGTGAGTCAGTCCCCACTTCAAACTATGATAAAAATCAGCTAATTTGCGCTAGACTTTACCTGATGTACTCCACAATGTCCTTGTGCTGTGCCAAATCACCGTCCCTGAGTGCCTTCTCGTATAAGTCGAAAGTCTCCACGGGTTTGGGATACTCGTTACCACATTCATCCAACTCTCCAGCTGCAATTCTAGCTAGAAGCGCGGCTGGTCGTGCTGCACCCTTTAGCTTCCATTTTGAAGGAGATGTAGGACCCTTGCGCGCTGAAGCCGTAGGAGACGGCGGTGTTTTTGGAAATGCGCGCAGGTCTTGCAACTTGCGATCGACTAATCGTTGCAGCTGCACTACGCGCATACGACGGCGATTCTGTTGTTTCTTGTCGTTATCAAGTCGCATGTTATTCAGGCATGTTTGGGCGAAGGCTTGCCCCTTGCTTGAATTTTCGGAACGCCGTTTCCTTTGCTTGCCCATTTAATATTTATGATCATTGCTAAGTAGTAGTATGATTCATATCCGATATAACAGGTTTCTGTTTTCATGCAAGTCATTTATGAAAATATTCTGTGCCACAAATACGAAAAATGCTGCGACGTCTGACCAAGCCACTGACGACTGGAGTGCGTTCATTTGCAGCCAAGAGCAAGACTGCTGCTATAATGGAAGAAGTCGTAGACTTAGCTAAATTTGTGCCCACCAACATTCTCAAAGACGGCACACACCCGATGATCAAGGATAAGGTCGAATACCCTGAGTGGCTCTTCAGGTTGCTTGACCCAAAACCCACGCTAGGAGAGCTGGAACGTGTGGGCTTTGACAACATAACTGAAATGGAAGAGCAGCATCGCTTTCTTGTTCTACTGAACCGCCAAGCCTTGAAGACAAACAATGCGGAGAAGGCCAAGAAATAAAACTCACTCTTGACCACATACCCAGAGCAAAAAGTTATACAATTCATTTGATAGCAATAAAACGGTTGTAAGGTGTATTTTCGCTATGTTACTCACGGGTAGGAAAAGACAGTGAGTTGGTGGCGCAAACCTATTATCGGTCCTGTGTCTTGAACGAGGTGCTAACAGATGAGACATAAATCTCGTGGTGCTTCATTTTCTTTGAAACTTAACATTCAATTGCTACCTATTAATTGGTCTGGGCTGTGGTCGGAAAGCCTCCAGGCACTAGCTGTAGCATTAAGACGCATAGTTCAATTGCACTGACACGCAAAACAGTAATACGATGACAACTTACTAGGCAGACATTGTTGCCGTTAAGCAACACCTGATCAAGCTTCACCTCGCGTTTTCCATCTGGAGTAATCTCACTACACGTAAAATCGCTTGTCAGCAAGCAGCAAAGCTGCGATTGAATGCACAACGTACTACTCAGTCACATCGTCTAGTACCATATCTGAAGTAAAATATGCAGTCCCACAAAGCAAGGGTCGATCAGCAATTTTTCGGAGTATCCAGCAAAAGACACATGATCATCTAAATCACTTACTAACGTAGTCGTCGAAACCTCGAAGCGTACCGAGGAACTCCTTATCACCCTTCATGACGATCCAGAGTCTGGAACCGATGCATTTGTCAATCAGCTCTAAGGAACAGCGCACGCATAAAATATTTAGGAGAAATCGTAAGGCATTAACTCATGATCCATGAAAATGCAAAGACAGATTGGAGTGCCATTAAGCAACCTACCGAGCGGTAAGATGCGGCTTTGGGACATCTTTGTTTTGTGCACTGATTTTATGTCAAAAGGGGTATGTAAACCACATCATTTGATAATATTGCAATTGCAGCAATGGAGCAGGATCCGGAAGAGCAAGAGCATTACCAGTCAGTGCTACTGTCGTTTCGCGAGTATGAATCCTATATGATGCGTGAAATTTACCGTCGTAAGAAACATATGCAGGCCATGCCCGTTGAGATGCAGCGTCGCTTGCCACAAGGGTCCACTTTTCGCAATCTGCACCACTTTGTCAACGCGACACACCACAATCAGATATTTTTCGAACGCGTAGTGCAGGCACAGTTGAAAAATGGACCAGCTGTCGAATTGCCTGAAGTAGTACCGCGAACTCCGTTGCAAAGTCCTCCTCGTCATTTTTCGAAGCTTAAAAGCACACTACACCAATTCGTGCGCGATTGGTCCGACGAGGTCCGTTGATGTTTGGTAATGAAATGTGTGTGCTTGAAATGCTCGAGTCGTTAAAAAAGTGGAGTGCTGCAGGGAAAGAAAGAGCGAGAGATGTGCTATTCACCCATTATCAAGGAGTTGTGTCGTGTTCTGTTTGTAGATAAAGATAACCCGTAAGAGTTTTAGTAAGGGTACTTTGTCGTGATGTCACGATCTAACAAGTGCTTCGACTGGCATTGGCAGACTTAATCGTCCTCGTGTGCTGCTGCCTGGAGCAGGTTTGGGACGGCTTGCACTTGAGATTGCTGCTAAGGGTTACGCAGTCCAGGGTAACGAGTTTTCATATCAAATGCTGTTCGCTAGCAATTTCATCCTTAATTGGTAGTTTGTGTTTATTCGTTTTGATGTCTTACTGTTTGCAACAACCGCCTAATTATTGCTCTTTGGGTTGTCAATAGGGCACCTCAGCCACTGCAATTTGAAATACATCCATGGATTCACAATCCGTCAAATGCACTAAGTATTACAGACTTGCTGCGCCCCGTAGCAATCCCGGACGTATCACCTGCGGAGATTTTAGGTCTTAACTCAGATTCTGCCATTGCTTCAGACTTTTCCATGTGTGCTGGTGAATTTTTAGAAGCGTACGCAAATGATAAAGGCGGGTCAACTTCTAAAAATTATTGGCTACAAATGCGAAGCTAATGAGTATTTCTTACTTGTAGAATGCTGGGACTGCATTGTGACGTGTTTCTTCATCGATGCGGCACCCAACGTGATCGAGTATATCGCCGCATTCGAGCGTATGCTAAAGCCTGGCGGCTTCTGGATTAATCTAGGGCCACTGCTGTACCATTGGCAAAACGCAGGTGGTGACGACGACGATCGCTATGAACAGTCAATAGAGCTTTCGTACGAAGAGATCAAGCACGTCATGAACACGTACAATTTCCGCATTCAAAAGGAGTCGCAACGCGAATGTTTTTACGCAAACAATATTAAAAGTATGATGAAGACTGTTTACGACTGCGTCTTCTTTACTGCGGTCAAGGAGAATGGTCGTGTTTAAAACAAATATAGAACGACGTTGTGTGGATTGTACCACCAATTACGGTTTGATGTCTGTATTTTTGCTATCCTTCCATAGCTTTAGACTTGTCTTGCCGTTCTTCAGGTGCAAGCATTTAAATAGTAAAGTAAATGCTTTTTTTCAGTCGAGATCGTCATCGTCAAAGTCATCGACCACCGGCTTGATGGCAGCTGCATGCACGGGTACCTCATCACCCATGCGCTCAATTTCCGGATTTACTTCAACGTCCATTTCGCTCTCCATTTGATGCTTGATCCGAGCGTGCAATTGCTTGGACGATGCAGGTATTGGTGACTTTATCCCTCTTGGTGGCGTTTCCATCTTTTGATTACGTTCTCTATGCGATGTAATCTACACCATTGTTTGACTTAATTTGAATCTTCCAAGCCCCGACCTCAACGATGGACCGACTGCAGCGCCTTTTCGGCAATCTTCCGGGGCTCCCGGGTCAAGGAGGTCCCGGATCTGATGGTCCACTAGTCGATACCGCCGAAAAAGTACATATCTCATCGTTAGCGCTGCTTAAAATGCTCAAGCATGGTATCAAGAACTTCTTGCCTGCAGATTCCGTTTAATCATTACTTAAATGCTTTTTATGTCACATCATTAGGCCGCGCTGGTGTTCCAATGGAAGTGATGGGTCTCATGCTAGGTGAATTTGTGGATGACTACACGGTCAATTGTATCGACGTTTTTGCCATGCCGCAGAGTGGAACGGGTGTAAGTGTGGAAGCTGTAGATCCGGTCTTTCAGATGAAGATGCTCGAGATGCTCAAGCAAACAGGAAGGGCAGAAATGGTTGTTGGCTGGTATCACTCACACCCAGGATTTGGCTGCTGGCTCTCCGGCGTAGATATCAACACGCAACAAAGTTTTGAAGCTTTGAATCCACGTGCTGTCGCTGTTGTTGTGGATCCCATACAGAGTGTGAAAGGTAAAGTGGTAATTGACGCTTTTCGCCTCATCAATCCGCAGCTCATGATGATGGGGCAAGAGCCACGGCAAACCACTTCAAATATCGGCCATCTGAATAAACCGTCGATCCAAGCGCTCATTCACGGCCTTAACCGTCACTATTACTCGATAGCAATCGACTACCGCAAGAATGAACTAGAAGAGCAAATGCTCATGAATCTACATAAAAATACGTGGAGTGATGGACTTGTGCTTACCAAATTTGAAGACCACTCTAAGGAAAACGAAAAGACCGTCAAGGTACAATCTAGAATATTACAGCAGCGATACCGCTTAAATTATCTAATGATGTACGTTTTGGCTAAATTTGCAGAGCATGCTGGCTCTTACGGAGCAGTATAACACGCGAGTCCAAGAAGAAGAGGAGAAGACACCGGAAGAACTCGAGGTGCTGAATGTCGGCAAATTGGACCCCAAGAAGCATCTGGAGAATGACGTGTACGAAATCATGGCTCTTAACACAGTGCAGTGTCTTGGTGCTATGCTCGATACTATTGTTTTTTGACTTGAGGATCGAAGTTTGTGAGACTAGATAATCTTAAAATGGAGTTATGTGCTCTTGCAAGTATTTTGATGAGTGATGGAATAGTGTTGTTGCCGTTGGTCAAGTTTGGAAGCTCGTTCTAAACTAGACTGTGCTTTCAAAATACGTCTACGTACACCTTTCGACAGAAGCGTCAGCTGGGAGAACTAGAAATATTCGTAAAATATTTGTCTTTCGAGTATGTGAGCCGCTACTTTCACTTTCCAGATAGCTTAGGTAAGGCCGTACCTCAACGCTTGATTGGTTGATATTCTACTGATCTGGACCGGTCTGAGGGAGATTCCATCAACTCTGATAGGATTAGCAACTTGTTGTTGCAAGAGGGTGACGATGAACGTACGCTTCTTCTGATGTAGTTTAGACCGGGTCAGGCAAACAGCAAAGCAGACCTCGCATCCTATGCATCTTAATTGGTTCAGATGATGTCCTTGAGCTCACACCTACTCTTTTGCATTTGTCCGGCTACCTGACTTGAAATTTAGCCTGGGCGACTGGCGGCGACTGTATGCTCATGCGACCTGAGCCAACCCCTCATCGATCACTAGACACAAGACCTTCATTGTTTCAACCATGTCCTCAAGGTCACAATCTGTTGTGCCCTTGGTACCGTGCACATTATATTCATCCTCGCCGACCTTGAATAAAGACTGTGCGGTGACCAATGAAGGGGCATTAAGGACGACTAAAAAAGTACCGCTAGACGCCGTAAGTTCCGTCGGAAGCAACAAGCTAAAATATCGCA
>NW_020187446.1:926198-934513 GCF_900000015.1 Plasmopara halstedii | reverse complement strand
ACATGACACTTAATACGGTTGATCTGAACTGTGGTCGGAAGCCAATTCCGGGCAGTCGGGACTAAAAGTTCGATTTATTTGACAATCAATACATAACCTAGATCCTCATCGATATAGAAATTTAGGCCTTTCTACTAATATATTCAATACCGTTGATGAAAGTAGATTTAATCTGTTTTAAATTGTAAAGAAAGCAGATTCTTAAATCTGAGATTAAAAGCGACTATTTCTGAACAAATTATGTACTGCGCTATCGTGGCGCTATAAGCAACATAAGAACACAAGCGAATTCTTTTTTGACAATATGCGTATACTCTATTATATGCTATAGGGTAGGGCGGTACATGTTATCTTAAATTTTTCTGCAGGAAGTCTAATTCGTAAAATTTGATGATTCATTGAAGATTACTGGGTATTTGACCGAGCAGTTAGAAAATATTTCATTTCAAAATTAAATATGCTACGAGTAGGCCATGCTACAACCTCAGGCAATGTATCAAAGCCATTAGAGTGCTCACATTTTGTACATTTGGTGTATGGAAGGATTTGTGAGTGCTAGTTCTGTAAATAATAGTTACCTTTCATACAATTGCGGTATAAAGGTGCTACTTAATATTGAGTATATAGACACCGTTAAGAATTAAGGGGATTTAATAGAGTCAGAAACAGTGATGGTGATTTACCTCAATAAATACCAAAGCGACAGGATGCCAGTCCTACGGTCGTACTTCCTGCCAATTGCAGCATCAAATGCCCCATATCATCCTCAATATGTACATATGACGTTTACTGTACGCAACCCTTACTGTAAACTTTAAACTGACCCATATTTTTCAAAGCTTTCATTTTTAAACAGGTCACATGGATTCAAAATAGATATTTACTTTTATAGTTGCTAGATCAACTGAAACATAGTTAAAATATAGCTAGCAAGTAGCACATCTTTCTTGTTATCGAAGCAAGAAACAATTTGGCTTCCTTAATTAAGCCAAATGAACGCAAAGTAGAAGGTAAAGGCAACACCCGAATGCGTGGAAGTAACCGGCTGCAAACGCAATACTTATTGGCTGCATAAAGGAACAATGAACTCGCAATGAGCGTTTTCATACTGACCAATTGCTTCTGTCCTTGGTGCTTCGCTCATAAAGTCCAGATCAACCCCAACACTGCTGAACATCACTAGCCTCCACAGAATCGCTCGTAATAGCAAGTGATTTTACATCAAAAACGACGTCATAGTACCGTATAGTAACATTCGTAGAGCGCAGGAGAAGCGTACAGATAAGGTAAGTCTTAAGAAACTTCCAGCTCCGTGAAGACTTAACAATCAATATAACTTCACCTTTACAGAGCTGCAAACAATTTTGCAGTCTTATACAGTGCAAAAAGGTTATGTGCGAGTGCAAGAAATGCGATAACGTGATCAGAAAGATTATCAAGCATTGAGCGCAATGATTACTGTCTCAACAATATGGATCACACAAGTTTGATAGCATACCGTGCATTTAACCACAAACATAGATGAAAAAGACGTAATTCAAAAGCGGTATGGACCTATGAGTAATCATATATTCATTACAATATGATAACATAACGCTTTTCTATGCGTTTTCGTTTCAACGATATCGTTTTATGGACTGAGAGAGAAGAAACGTTGTGTCTCTGGATCCGTGGTGGAGTACGTACAATGATCAAATACCAGGTACGATAACGTAGAAATGATGCTTCAAAAAGGATAGAAAGCTACTGGGCTACTAGCTTCACAACCAAGATTTTGGTACTATAGCTGATTGAGCGTAAATCGCCTTATTGCACGATCGGAATGCTACAACTTTGTGAATAAGTTTAAATGTAGTGAAGGGAAGTGTATGTAAGCACGGGCAGACAAACTGAGCGCAAACGGAAGACGACATTACAAATCATGTTTTCTAACATGATGGCGTTGAAATGGCTTATCGTGTGCCATTGTAGATGATGGCGCCGGTAAGATTGCCAGACTGCATACCATCAAAGATCTGCAGCAGCTCTAAACAATATCAAACAGCTACATCTTACTACATCTTGACCAGATCACAAGGTTTTCGCGGGGATATGTGCTTCATATTGGCTAAGGTGGACAAAAGGGGTTGAGTTGCGGAAGAATGACTTGATCTCCCAAATTTGTTTTTGTATCAATATAAATCAATTAAGTAATCGGTTCACAATTGACATACTTGATGCATCTGAGTGTATGAGATTTTTTTACTTCCACGTTCTTCATATATATCGCTCTACATTCGAATATCGGAAAGCCAAGACTCAGCAAAATTACTACTTTCTTCAAAGTAAAATTGTGCCACTGACTAAAACTATCATCGCAGAATCATTCTGTTCCTCTAGCCACAATCTTATTTTAGCATTGGATCGAAGCTGGGTGAAGATAGTTGAACGTTTGTCGCCATAAGACATTCAGACATGGGTACCCACTGTTCATATATATATTTCACGATTTTTAATGTTACATTAACTTTGCCGGTCAAATAAGGATTTCATTGTCTAATCCACAATCCATGTGACAATTCATTCACGTAGGATGAAGTGACATTCTGCGATGTCATGGTTGACGTACGCAAGTGGACAAATGAACAGACAAAGGTTACATCATTCGCTCATGAAATGCTTGTCATGGTCTTGGAAGTACTTCTGGATCCACGTTAATGTGCTATCGGATCTCTACGCTTACAAAACTCGACATCCGAGTCAACTCAGTTCTCGATAGAAGAAGACCTCTCGAAATAGAAGACCACACTGTTGAGCTGCCTAGTTTACAATAAGCCATGCTCCAGGCAATCGATATTATATTGATACAAGAAGCGATAAATTGAATCTTCAGGCATGACGGCAGTTCAAAACCGCATTCCAGGATAGGAGGGGGGGTGACACCACATTCGGTTGTGATGGTGGAACGGAACGCCGAAACGTTTCAATTAGTGCTATCAGGTTGGCGGTCAAAAGCTACTAATTGGTCTTCTACTAGACGCCGCTGCCTTTACAAAAATAAAGTAGAACGGGACTGCATTGCACTCGCTGCCTTCACAAAAAAAACGGGACTGCATCGCACTCGCTGCACGCAAGTTGTCCATCCTTACCAGTGGTAGTGACCGTTTTGTAGCGTCGTAGCGGGCATCTCAAAGCACATGGGACGCCTGATACTCCATCTTGGTACTCTACTTGATACTTTTGATCCTTCTTCTAAGTCCGAGCGACAAAAGTGTCGATAGTGTAATGTGTACGAACACCATGACAGCGTATCTGAACCTTTCTTCACAAGTAAAATAATAAACACTGGTATCGTGATAAGTCTAGTCACATTGAACAAAAAATGAGCGATCTATCAAAGTCACCACAGCAAGAGTTCTTCACCCTATTGCACCTAACAGTTCTGTTCACTCAAGGATATTTCACATTGGAACACCTCGCCCTTGTATGGTCACATGGCTAAAGGATCAACAAAAAAAGGCGCGGCCGGTGATAGATGACATTACTCGGTGTGGTGGACTAAGGTGCTCTCCAATAAAAGTGGTTAAGATCACTCAATGAGTTACGATCCGGCACTCGAGATCCGTGGGTAAAGCAACTTCCCACCAATCTAAACTTCGTCAAGAATGAATAATTGTCTACGCTTTGCTTCACCTTTGCATGAGTTGGGGACACCGAACTGGCTACCTGCAATGCGGTCGTACGACATTCCGCCGCGAAGTTCACACCGAGATTTACTTTGTTACCATTGAGCTAGACTTGGCTCAGCAAGCCGAGCGTACTTGTCTGCAAACTCAAAACTCGCAGCGACTTTTCAGGACTCGTTCACATGGTATAGTAAAGATATTGAATACCGGCAGTTGCATGCTCCGTCGCAGTGGACACCTTTCGCATGAACTGAGAGCAAAGTCTGCCCCTCATGTCACCACTGTTCACATATACATAGAAATAGCGGTTGTGCGAATCGTTTCGTCTGGTACCTAGCGCTGGCAAATGTGACGATGAGCACAGTACTCAAGTCGCGCAGTGGGTGAAACAAAAAATGCTACCTCTCTTACCTGACAAATTAGCAAGCTAGCTTCTATAAAGCGGAGACAATCATTGAATAAAAATGCAATTCTGACGTGAACTTGGGGGCGAGATGTAACCCCCCTCATATTCTTAAAGACACCGCTCATCTTCAGAAGTAGTTTGCAGCCACTCCGAGATCGAAATGAGGCTAGACCCCACTTCCTGGTCTAAAGCGTGATGCATTGCGCGACCAAGACTCTTCTCCTGGTTTGCCATCGTAGCATTCTAGGTGAGAGGTGTGGGAATGATGCCGTTAAACGCAGAGATGTAGTATCTATACACACATCATTACTATGTTCGAACCAAACGAGTGTATACTCAGAGAATATTTTGTGAAAAGCATGTTAACATTCACTTATTTGTTCTTCCTAGCTGCTCTAAGATGGTGACATTATTTTTATTCATCAGTAAGTTCGTTGGCATCGGCTTGGAGGAAAGCACAGTCTATGGCAAAGGCTGAACCAACATGCGCATAAAATGGCTGATCAGATTTTAAAGGGTTACTTCGGGGGCACACACGAGGCTTTCTTTTACAGTTTCGGATGCCTCCTGCCCCACTCCCGCTTTGATATCTTGCTTGAAGCGATTAACCGGGTCTTGGCATGTCACGTGATTTGAGCTGTACTTGTGCTAGTGGTTGGTCAGGCCACGTTCTTCCTTGTCGTAGTGGCACTGACCAAACTGCGATTTCCTAGATCCGCGGACGACGGCTCAAGTTGAGCATCACATCAATTAGCGGGTATCGAAGTCAGAGCCACACTTCGTAATGTCGGCCATCAGTGCAATTGAGTGTACACATCCGAGCACTGCTCGTAAATACTTGAAATGAATGTCCGCATCTGATATTTCATACTTCGCATGACAATAAACGAGCATCTCGTTAAATGGTGTGTGTATACACGATGCGTTTGAAAAGCTACCCGACTAATCAGCGTCGCTAGTGCGTAAGACAGTCCCTGGGGCACATCTTTTTCGCTCAGAATCTTTCAATATGAGAACTTTCATAAGAACCGGTGGCGTGGGTCGAATGGTCAATGCTTCTGGACCTTACCCCCCTCAGCGGACAAAATCGTAATCGTACCAGACATGCAAGAAATGTCGGCTGCATGCAAAATATTACCGCAACAGCCAATAAGGACTTCGGTATGGCGACTCGTACAAGAAAAATTAAGAAAAATACTCCAGCGGAATAAAGCAATGTAATATCTTAGTCAGGGCCGAGTAAGTATAGCCGTTTAATGAGATAATACATAGCAACTTTCAACTGAGAACTTTCATAAATGAGAGGGATGTCATTGTCTCGCAGAACAGCTGATAAGAATTATACCCAAAGCAAGAGCACTGCATATAGTGACAGCAACCATGATGTTCTCTAGCACATCCTCCCTAGAAGGGGCGGTTGCGCCAGAAAAGAAGCTGTTTTTAGCTTATTTTATACACAAACAATTCGACACTAGCTGCAGCGGGGCTGCCGTAGCTCTTTGCTTAGAGATAGCTTACTAAGGTCACCGACCTATCGTTCTATACTAGAATCAGTATGAGTGTAGCGATCACCTTCAATAAAGAGCTATGTACTCTTCTGTTCAAAATTGAATTTGTATTTATCTGTTTTAATTGCGAGAGCCGCCTATATCGAAATCTCTAGGTTTCCCTAATTAAATTGTAAAACCTAACTAATATGCATAATTACTGGTAGACCCGCCACGTAGTAGCTTCTTGTTATGATGTAGCCACACCATTGTGTGATTACATCATCTTGTGTAATCCACACCTTTGTACGGGTACACCATCTTGTGTGACCTACCCTTTTATACCAGGAGACGTGTAACCCCGTTACACCCACCTTATATAGAAGGTCAATTCGTTCGGGCTGGGTCTTATAGACTTCGACTACAACGGAGTACTGTTTACCCAGTTCTTTCCCAGCAGGCCGCCCAGCGCCTACTGGGACCCGACTTCTCCCGGAGAATATCAATTGCGTCACTTCATATTTGAAGAACTTCTCCGGGTGACAGATTACCGCATTTGGCCTTTGGACTGAATATTCTCTGATATCATCGGGACCAAAATATACCAAGCGTGTCCAGCTGTCCTAGGGGCAGGTACCCGAACACATCGTTTTCCATCGGCACAGAGGATACAGTCTTTTTACGACTCAGTCGTGGGATGGACGACAAGTGCCACCAAGTGCAGCAGAATTACTGCAGCGGGGCTGCCGAGGCGTTGCGCTTAGAGGAAGCGTAAGTTAGGTCACCGACTTTTCGTTCTATACTTAGAACAAGTACGAGTTAGCAGACCGCAATCCGCTTACTCCAAGAGTAGTTATTGCCTTTCCCCAATGCTAATTACTCTTACGCTCAAAATCCAGAACTGATTTTTATTCATTTTTATCTGCGACAAAGCCGCCTAATTTTAATGTATAGATTTTCCTAAATATATATAGTAAAATCTAAATACATTCATAATTACTGGCTACCTAGCCACATACCGTATTCGTGTTTGGGTGCAGTCACAACATGCCCATCTCATGTGACACACACACCTGTTACCAGGGTACGTGTAACCCCGTTACACTCTCCCACATTAAGATTGAGAACATTTACAGATCCAACCGATTATTGCCTCAATGAGGCTCGCGTGTCCACTAGACACTGCAACTTGCTTCATTGGAATAAAACGACTTCCGTGCTCAATGAGCCCTGTGCCAACGACACTGAAGTCACCAAGTCTCGCTGGTTCTGACAGCGAACACGAGCAGAGTTCAACTTCGTCTCCCGCACGCGGTGCAATGTCGGACAGTGCGTCCGCGGCACCGGGGGATGTACATCATCGGCTCGATGAGCACGAGCGTCGCGCTCCGCGCACGCTATCAGTGTCGAATGACCTCGTTGAGGATGTGGAGGTGGTCGACGACGAGTCTGACACTCCTTTTATGGGATGACGATGAAGGTGAGCCACGCCAGCAGCGTGATACGAGCCCTGTACGCGCCTTGCGTACCCCATGTCTGTTTCCTGATTTCATGTCGCCTGAGAGACGTGGTGTAATCACCAATAAACTCGACGGGGCACAGAGGCAACAGCTGGAAGCTGTCCGTAAAGCGGCTCTGAAGCGCGCCCATCCACGGCCGGTCATTGACCCTCGTGTGGGACATGGCTTCCGCCCAGCGGATCCCGCTGTGGAAGCGAAGGACGCGGTAATTCGATTGTTACGCGTCCACATCATCGGGCCCACGGCCAGAACGGACTCCGTCCCGTTGCTGGTTTAGCTTCTGGGTGGCCGACGGCCCTCGGGATCCGCTCCGGCGCCAACGCTTCCGCGTACACTGGGGCCGGATCCCGATACGGCTTGAGCAAGCCCACGTAAAACACCAGGTGGGTGCGCATCCGTTTGGGGTAGTTCAGATGTCCACCAAACCCGTTTGGTTACACCCTTAAACGGTCCGATAAACCGTGGACGAAGCTTCGTCCTGAAGATAGCAAAGACTGCATGTGTAGACAGGTTTCGATAGTTTTAAAAAAACTAGTCCCCGTCCTTAAAGCATTCCACTTTGCCTCTTCCTTTTTCATCTACATATTCTTTTTGCAGGTCTTGGCTTTCAGCCATCGCATCGCGAACGTGTCGTAGGACAAGGACACTCAGTCTGGTAGACAAGAAGTCATCGACTTCTTTGCGGATGGTGAGGGGGATGACATTAGTTAGCCGTTCGGCTATTCCCTCCCCCACTAAGCCCTGAGCCGTGGGATGGCGGCGTCAGTGGGACGCGAGGGTGAATCAGTCCGTTCACGTAGAGCGGCATGTAGCCGGTAGGCGAATGCACTACATTGTTCGGTGCAAAATCTACGAGTGGCAACATGGCGCTTTAGCGCATCGGCGTCTCAGCGCAGACGCTGCGAAGAACGTCATCGATGACGCGATTCACCCTTTCGGTTTGACCATCGGTCAGCGGATGATCCGCGGTCGACATATTCAACTTGGTGCCTAGCACCTTTAAGAGAGTCGATCAAAATTTTCCGTGAAACAGAGTTCTCTATCAGAGACAATCGACTCTGGGAGTCCGTGTCGTCGGAAAACACGATCCACGAACACGTCGCTGTATCGACCCCGTCTATGGTGTCTGGCACCGCCGCTGAATGAACCATCTTGCTCAACCGGTCGACGAATACCACGACTTCCGTGTTGCCCGCCGAATCTTTCTACAGACAAAACACAAAGTCCAAACTCATAA
>NW_020187446.1:926036-926188 GCF_900000015.1 Plasmopara halstedii | reverse complement strand
TTCACCTCGAAGTTATATTCCGCAAAGAAGGATAGCCATCTAGCCACCCTCTGCGAGATGTGAAGTGACTCAGTCGCAGTGCGTAGTGACGCATGATTTGTATAGATCACAAACGACTTGGAGCCGAGCAGGTGGACCCTGAATTTGACAGG
>NW_020187446.1:925857-926026 GCF_900000015.1 Plasmopara halstedii | reverse complement strand
GCGACGATGATGGCACATGCTACTTTTTTATCAAATCAATCGATGAAGTAAATGTTATCCATGTTTACAATATGTATACACATCCTCCAGATTTTGAAGATGCTTACTTTTATTATCGATCTGCAATGGTTCAATCGTGGAATAAATTTTGCTACCAAGGTGGTATGAT
>NW_020187446.1:924912-925847 GCF_900000015.1 Plasmopara halstedii | reverse complement strand
TTATCCAAGTCTTAGACTAGACAGCGTTCCACGCTATCAAAGTCAAGGAACTTGACTCGAAGGTCCACAGGGACCTTCGAGACCGTGACACGTGTCCCGCTAGGCGAACAGTGACGATGTCACCCAACCACGCTTTCAGCACCTCAGCATACCGCTGAATCCCATCAATTCGAGAACGTAGAACATAATTGCCCGACGCCCCGGAATCGACGAGGATCTTCTATGGCTTCTCGAAGCCCTTTACGGTCGCCTCCACGACCAGCAAGCCCGGCTTGCATACACGTTCCATGTTCAAGAGCACGGAGCTCTTCGGGGCTGGACCCTGCTGACCAATGCTCCCCTGAGGATTAACAGAACACAGTTCTTCCCCAGTAGGTCGCCCCGCGCCTACTGGGTGGTGTCGGTTCCCCGCGACGAACCAGACTGGTTGGCATTGGGGGCGATGGTTCGAAGAACCTTGACGCGCCTTGCGCAGGGGCAACCGTTCCGCAGGTGACGGGTGTCTCCACAGACAAAACACCGTCGTGTGTTTATGTGCTGCTCGGCAGCTCGGAACTCTGATCCCTCGTCCTCAACATAACTGAGATCCATGGGCATAGGCCGCTCGACGAGCCGTTTGGAGTATACATTCCAACCAAGTCGTGCCGACTTGAAATTGAATTCGGCATTCAGTGCCACATTCACCGCCTCTTCAAATGAGGACGGATGCACACGGAAGACTTCCATTCTAGCCACGCCAGTGCAGAAGCCTTCCATAAACACGGTCACTATGACCACCTGCGGCAGAGACTCTGCTGCCATCCCGGCAATGAGATCTCGCAACGTTTGGACAAAGTCCACCAATTTTCTGTTGCCCTGTCGGGTGACAAGGAAACGCGATCGCACGCGATACGCCAAATTGGGCGGCGAGAACACTTGGGAGAGCTGCAATTTTT
>NW_020187446.1:917225-923554 GCF_900000015.1 Plasmopara halstedii | reverse complement strand
GGGTATCAAGAGCATCCTTTGCTTCAATGTAGGAATCCTTGGGCCAAATTGTTGCTGTCGATGCTGTGGTGGGAATGCATGCATTCCCTGTGCCTCTTGTTGCTCTCTATACGCTTGGAGCTGCTGTTCTCTCTGTCTCGCGTCATCGCGAGCGATTTCATCGTGGGACATACAGTGATCTCGTCTCCCAGAGCTGCACCACGTGATACTGGCATGTAAGGTTGGGATTGACTATCAAGCATGACTTTTCTAAATGCTTCTGCTGAAGCACTACTAAGTACGGAAGGCTGCTGATGACGTTGTCCGTTATCAGACCTAATTGATGCTACTTCTATCCTCACATCTTGTACTTCTTCCTTCATCTGTAGCATCATCTCCCGCATTTCACGCAATACTGCTGCTGGAGTGAGCTCTTCCTTTTTGTCCGTCACATTGTGAATGACATTATCATTCTGTTGTGATGAACTCATAACCTGTTGAACTAAATCGGTTGCCCAATACGCTACTTCTGCGCAAAATGCTGTAAATGACAGATAAGAAGGAAGGACCTGGTGGTTTGAAGGTAAGTTTTCAAGTGAATGTATTCTGCTTTTAGCTATGTAATTATGCAAATGGTTGGGAGTTTCATAACTCCTTCTGGTTTACATAGGTAAAGACTTTACTTGTTTCCAACAAACAATGCTGGCAGATAAACTGCTCTACTCTGCTGCGTCGTCTGGACAGTAGTGCAAAGCAACATTTTGAAAAGCAATTTTTTCAATTTCTGGTAAAATCAATTTATCGTGGCTTTGCTTAAATGCATTTGTTTTATAAAAGCGAAACAATGTCAGTCTAACACGTACAGGGAAGATAATACTCTTATTATTTATCATCGTTTCTCAGCGTCAACAGAAATAAATATAGACAGAATACGGTGGGGTGGGTATCGTGTATTGGTGTAGGCGCATCACATTCTTGTCGTAAATGCACCTCGCATACAAGCCAAAAAATAATGAAGGATCATAATGAAGCATCATGATTCGTACCGGTACAGATGAAGGTGATAAGACTTTCGGGGGGGGGTATGATTCGTGGGAGACTAACCTCACGCTATGTATTATGTATAGAAACTTAGCATTGTAGATAGCGAGATATTAGCACTCACAGTGGGGCGACTATGGTAATAGTCCTGCCCTTTGAGGGTAGAGACAGAAAGAATTCCTTTGTCGGTGAAAAAAAACAGTACGGCCACTACTTCGGCCATGTCCCAGACGGAGCAGCACAGCGACTCATTAAGCCGCGACGCCGCGCACATTTCCGCATTACCAATATAGAAAGTGCTACATATGACATCATGTAGCGAATGCTCGCTCTGCTAAACGACGCATATCGTGTACGTTTAGAAACTTGTCTACCTGTCGAGGAGACAGGATAGCGGAATTTGCCCGGGCGTTGCGAGCTCTCATCGCCGCCGTGGCATCAGGACCCGGATGCGGTAACCGCTATGATCTACATGGACCGGCTCGCACCATAATCTTTTGCGGTCACTCGCTCCTTTCGAAAATACAATGAGCGTCGCATTAAATGCGAGTACATAGTTGGTTTCAAGGGCCGATTAGAGTACGGGAGATGGAAATTGCTCAGACGGGTCAAAACGATAAATCCCAACCATGCGAAATAGTAAAAAAAATACTTGAACTGCCAAGCATCACCGTGATATCTTAAATATCGAGGCTGTTGGTCGACTGATGTATTAGTTGCGGGAAGTATTCGAGTCGGACAAAGCTAAGTGCGGACCAAAGGAAAGATCTGCATACATCGTAGAGGTCAATGCTAATGGAACCCACCTTTGTGGGGGGCAAATCTCATTGAATGAGGTGGGATTTGCTGTCCAGGGTGCTGGACTGTCAACAGCAACGTCTCAAACCTTTTAAATTTGTGTTAGGTCTCAATAGATTAAGGAACGACGGGCGAATATGCACGACACGTATTGAAGATGTAGTATAGTACACGGAGTCACGAATATGCTGAATACGGTAACTTTTCCCGTGCGCAATTTGCGCAATTTAAGCTTCTATTTTTGCTGTGCGTCTTTCGACGGGGACATATCCATGGTTTGTTTAAGGCACTCTGTAAATTCGAGATCCTTGGCGGCGTGGGACGCTATTTGGCTCCAAAGCTGAACTCGATATAAAACCTTATCCTGGTTGGCGTGACTTTGATGCCATGAGTCATGAAGGTACCGATAGCCCATAACCATTCGGGATTCGCGTTCTCGTCGCACAAGCTTATGAGGAGTGTCTCAGGGACAGTTGTTAACAGCGCCCTCTTACACCTGGTAACAATTCCATACCAGGGCACATGAAACCCCGTTACACTCTCTCCCGTGAACACCTACCATTCATGTTCATAGGTCGCCTCGAACGAGGCTCGCGTGTCTAAGCTACCACAACATCACCAGTACCTTCTCCACGAATTGTCTGCTCAATGAGCCCTGTGTCGAGGAAACGGAAGACACCCAGCCTCGCTGGTTCCGAGAACGCTAGCGTGCAGAACCCTTTTCCGTTTCCTTCATGCGGTGGATCTTCGGACAGCACGTTTGCGGATTCAAGAGAAGCGCAGCTCAAGCTCTCGGTAACCGAGTACAACGCAGCGCATTGTCAGCTACAGGGTCGCACGACCAAGAACACAGACGCGATGTCTACTCCCGACCGCGCATCGCGCCCGCCATGGGCGATGAATTCCCAGGTCGAGAATTTGGACGCAGTCGACTACGAGTCGGACACTCCTTTCCAAGGGTCGAGAGGAAGAAGAAGGCGAGGTGCCTTCGCGGCGCGACCTGAGCAATGCTCGAACCTTGCGGACACCGTGTCGGATCCCCGACCTCTCGCTTTCCGGGGAAAGTGGTGTCATTACCAATGACCTCGACGAGGCACAGAAGCAGCAGCTAGATGCTGTCCGCAGGGTGGCTCCCATGCGCGCGCATCCACAGTCGGTTCTTGACCCTCGTGTGGTATACGGCTTCCGCTCGGCGGATTCCGCTACAGAAACAAAGTCGCGATCAACCGATCGTTGGGCATCCACTATACAAGCTGAGCTTGACCAACGAAAAGCTCTCCGAGCTCGTTTCTTGAATCATCAAGAAATCCTAGTGGGTACGTACTGCACTCGACTTGGTGCTCGAAGAGGAGGCGATCCTGTACCCGCAATGCGGACGAATCCTGTGGTGCTTGCCCCTTGCGAAATCGCTACAGATGGCGAAGAGCTCGATGGGCGCAGCTGCACCGAAACATTTTTTGCTTAACAGCTTACAGCTGAACCACAAGGAGGTGAACACGCGCGTGGAACGCCATCTTCGGTTTAAAGTTGCCAAATTCTCGGCGCGATGCCTACTTCCTTCGGATAGTCACCCTGCGACGTATGGGTTGATTCATCACGCTCCCGCGAGTTTTGTGGTGTCTTACACGGGTGAGGCTGGACCGCAGCGACTCAGAACCATAATCTGAGCTCAGCTTATGGACCTGGGCTTTTCTGGCTATTGCCGAGAAGCGCGGGGCATACGACGACGCGCAGCGTCATGATCTCTCTGATCATAAGCGTCCACGACGAATGGGCAGTCTTGACGAAGTGGCACTTTAAACTCCTACGAGTTCAAAAAGTCGGGTTATCCCCGCCACTCCTAAAGATACTGGATTTGACCCTGGCGATGACATCGACCCACAAGACGATCCACGTGATAGTGGAAACTATCATTCTCGTAGAGGAGAGTCGGCGACGGGCGATAACGACTGAGTTGATCGTCGTCCGGTGACTAGCGATGCTCTTCGGGCTCTTGAGGACGAGGTTTGTCACAACCAGGACTCCGCTGAGCGTTATGCTGAGGTCGCTTACCGCTGCGCGGAGGATCTAGAGAGCTTGGAGCACGTTGTGTAACGGCTGCCTCGCGTTGATGACAAACGCGCTCTGGTGGAGCGGCACCTACCGTTAAGCAGATAAATGCATAGCTTCATACGAAGGCGGATCGCTCGGCGCCGATGGAGATAAAGATCGTTGCAGTCCGTGCTCAAAAGCCAGTTGCTGGTCCAGCTTCTGAGTGGTCGAGCGCCTGTGGGCGCCGCTCCGGATTCGACGCTTGCGCGTTCACTTGCACCGGATTCGACGCTTGCGCGTTCACTTGCACCGGATCTCGGTACGGCTTAAGCAAGCCCACATAGAATACCGGGAGGGTGCGATTCGTTTCAGAAAGTTTAGCGTATACGCAAGGTCCCGCTTGGTCACAACATTGAAAGACCCAATAAATCCTGGGACGGAACTTCGTCTTAAAGACAGCAGAAATTGCATCGGTAGGAAGGTTGTTAGCATGCAATAAAACAGGTCTCCGACCTCAAAGATTTTAGCATTTCCTCTTCGG
Source organism: Plasmopara halstedii (assembly GCF_900000015.1). Taxonomy (NCBI): domain Eukaryota; phylum Oomycota; class Peronosporomycetes; order Peronosporales; family Peronosporaceae; genus Plasmopara; species Plasmopara halstedii. Next base: position 919,164 of record NW_020187446.1, on the reverse strand, counting down.
TCTGCATATTACTTCTGCATGTCTTGGCTTCCAGCCATTGCATCGCGAATGTGTGGTAAGACACTCAGTTTGGTAGAAAGGAAGTCATCGACTTGTTTACGAACAGTGAGAGGGCTGACATCAGCGGAACACGATGATGAACGAGCCCGTTTACTTGAGCGGCATGCAGCCGGTAGATAATTGCACTGCATTGTTCAGAGAAAACTTTACGAGTGGCAGCATGGCGCTCCGGCGCCTAGGATCCAGAGCGCAGACGCTGCGAAAGACATCATCGACGACGTGATTCACGCGCTCAGTTTGTTCATCGGTCTGCGGATGGTACGCTGTTAACATATTCAGCTTGGTGCCCAGCAACTTATATATTGTTGACCAAGACGTCTCAGTGAAGCTTGGATCTCTGTCAGAGACAATTGACTCGGGTTGTCCACGTTGTCGAAAGACACGATCCACAAACGGCGTCGCTGTACCGACACCGTCGATGGTGTCCGGCATCACCGCAAGACAAGCCATCTTGCTCAAACGGTCGACGAAGACCACCACACCCGTATTGCCCGCCGAGTCCTTCGGCAGGCAAAACACAAAATCCAGACTCATAGACTGCCAGAACCCCGAGGTACCGGCAAACTGGCCAGCGGCCACTACGCATTCGCAGATGGTTTTACCCTTTTACAAGTCTCACACGTGCGCACATAGGTGCTCGTACACTTGTACAGCTTGAGCCGCCAGTAGTGCCAACTTACAGAGCCGGAGGTCTTTTCACGACCGAAACGATCACTGAGTGGGATGTCGTGGGCCTCATAGAGGATACGGTACATTAAATCCACATCGTGAAGAGTCATCATTCGTGGCGTATCCCGATGAGTCGGAGCTATGATACAGCAATCCATTATTTAATGAAAAATGGACTGCTGTCGTCGCGACGACAACTTCTTGTCCGAGTTACCAAACGCTCTGCTTACGAGCCAGTAGCAGCGCTACGCACATATCATCACCTGCATGCGCGGCGCGGATCAGATCCGTCACGGACGACGTCACCGTCGTGACATGAGCAAGCTCATAGTCTGGTCTGCGTGACAATGCATCAGCCAAAACATTATGCTTTCCTGGCTTATACTTCACCTCGAAGTTTTATTCTGCGAAGAAGGAGAGCCATCTGGCCATTCTCTGCGAGGGGTGAGGCGACTGAGTCGCAGTGCGTAATGGTGGACTCGGCTTCAACGGCTTGAAGCCGAGTAGGAGCATTCTAAACTTAACAATTTCATACTTTATCCCAAGTGATTCCTTGTTGTAAACTGAGTAGTTCTTCTCTGCAACTTTGAGCTGGCGAGATTCGAACGCGATCACCCGATATCACCCCGCGGCGTCTGTAACTATTCCATTTACTAACTCATCTGCTTGCAGCAGTGCACAGCCGATGACAAGGTCCGAAGCTATACAGACAACACTAAAGGGACGATCAGGGTCGGGCAACGCCAGTATTGGTGCATGAAGGAGGCTGTCTTTAATTCCGTCAAAAGCCTCCTGATAGTCAGTGTCCCAACACCAGTTCGCATCCTACTTTAGGATATTCGACAATGGTAGGGCCATTTTTGCTAGTTCTCGCTGTACTTGTGAAATAAAATGGTGGGGCCAATTCACTTGCGCAAGCCATTTTGTATTTTTATATCCGGCCAGTCTACAGTGGCCTTGACCTTAGCAGGATCCGTTCGAAGACCACGCCTTGCGGTGAAGCACCCTAAAAAAGGGATTTCTTAGGCGCCGAAGATGCATTTGAGTGCATTAGCATGTAGCTTATCCGTGCGCATGCACTTGAGCACCGCTCTTAAATGGACGATTTGGTTTTCATCATCCGTCCTATTGACTGCGGACGAAGATGTCGTCGAGGTATGTCTTTGCATACGCCCGGTGGGGCCTGAACAGCTGCGTCAAAAGACGGTTA
>NW_020187446.1:916154-917215 GCF_900000015.1 Plasmopara halstedii | reverse complement strand
ACAGTTGGTCCTTGATCCTCGTGTGGAATACGACTTTTTCTCGGCGGATACCACTACTGAAGTGAAAGCCACTACAAGCTGAGCTTGACGAACGAAAAGCTCTCTGAAATCGCTTCTTGGTTCCGCAAGAGATCCCCCTGAATATTTACCGCACTCGACTTCGAGCTCAAAGAGGAGGCATTCTGTATCCACGATGCATACGATTTTAGTGGTGCTCGCCCCTGGCGAAACCGCTGCAGGTGACGAGGCACTCTCCGAGCGATGGGTGCCGCTGCACCGAAAAATTTCCTCGCTGTACAACTAACAGCTGAGCCACAAAAACGTGAACGCGCGAGTGAGGCGCCATTTTCGGTTCGTGTTTGCCAAGCTCAAGGCGCGTCGCCGACATACTTCGGATTGCCGCCCTGCAACTTATAGATTGATCCATCACGTTCCCACGAGATCTGTGGTCTCTCACACAAGTGATACTAAGACCACAGCAGCTTAGGGCCATAGCTTGAGCTCAGCTCATGGCCCTCCTGCTACCCTGGCTATTGCCGAGACGCACGGGGCGTGCGACGACGCGGAACGTAATAATCCCTCTAGTCATTAGCGTCCAAAATGTCCGGACAGTCTCGCCGAAGTGACATTTCAAACTCTCACGAGTTTCGAAGTCGGGGTATCCCCGCCACTTCCCAAGATACTGGGTTTGACCCACAAGGCGTTTCACGTGATAGTGGACACCACCAGTCTTGTCGAAAAAGATTGGCGGCGGACGCTGACGACTGGGTCGATCGCCGTCCGGTGACTCGCGATGCTCTTCGAGATCTTGAGGACGGGGTCCGTCGCGATCGGGACTCCGCTGAGCGTCATGCTGGGGTCGCATACCGCTGCGCGGAAGACCTCGAGAGCTTGGAGCACGTTGTGCACCATCTGCCTCATAGTGAGGGCTATCGCGCTCTGTCGAAACGGCTCCTAGCCGTTAAACAGACGAATGCGTCGCTTCATGCGACGGTTGAGTGCTTGGCGCCGTTGGAGATAAATGTCGTTACACTCCGTGCTCAAAGCAAGGTGCTGGCCCA
>NW_020187446.1:915819-916144 GCF_900000015.1 Plasmopara halstedii | reverse complement strand
TAATGGTAAAGATGAACTCATTTACTTGGGCCTGGATGAAAACATCATTCCAGATGATATCGTTCAGATAACGAGTCGGGACGCTCACCGTGGTTACCCAATCCCACATGCATTTATCAGTTTCAAACGTGATGCTGGTCTTGATGACAAGGTCTATAACGTCACTAATGATAGTGTAGCCGTGTTTGCAAACATAGCACTAATATTTATAAAAAATGCAGCCATTTCTGTCAAAATCACGGTGGAACTGATAGGAACGTAGCTAAAAATGTAAAAAGGTTTCAACACCGTGACTTTTAAACAAGTGCCCATATTTAATGCAGTT
>NW_020187446.1:914566-914833 GCF_900000015.1 Plasmopara halstedii | reverse complement strand
TGCGGGCGCCGCTCTGGCGTAAACGCATTCGTTCACTTGCGCTGCACCCTGGTACGACGTGAGCAAGCCCACATAAAGCACCGGATGGATGCGCATCCGTTTCGGAAGGTTTGGCGTATACGCAAGACCACGCTTGGCCGCAACATTAAAAGGTCCACTAAACCGTGAACGGAGCTTTGTCTTGAAGACATCAGAAATTGCATAGGTAGAAAGGTTTCTAGCATTTGATAAAATCAGGTCTCCGACCGCAAGGTTTTTACCACCACC
>NW_020187446.1:914471-914556 GCF_900000015.1 Plasmopara halstedii | reverse complement strand
AATAACGGCCATTTTCATCGAACTGTGCCTCATGTGATAAAACAGCAGCAAGAATAAGAGGTTGATGTCAATTTCGCGTTGGGAA
>NW_020187446.1:914345-914461 GCF_900000015.1 Plasmopara halstedii | reverse complement strand
CGGACGCACTGTCCGACATCGCACCGCGTGCGGGAGACGAAGTTGGGCTCTGCCCGTGACCGCTGTCAGAACCAGCGAGACTTAATGGCTTCCGTGTCGTGGACACAGGGCTCATT
>NW_020187446.1:914069-914243 GCF_900000015.1 Plasmopara halstedii | reverse complement strand
GAATACGGTATGTGGCTAGGTAGCCAGTAGTTATGCATGTATTTAGATTTTACTACATCTATTTAATAAAAGCTATACATATGAAATTAGGCGGTTTAGCCACAGATAAAAAATACATAAAAGTCAGTTTTGAATTCAAACTGAAAAGTTTATTAGCCTTGGTTAAGGTGGTAG
>NW_020187446.1:913778-914059 GCF_900000015.1 Plasmopara halstedii | reverse complement strand
GTACCACAGACGAAAGAGTGACGTCGAAGTATCTTTGGACAAAGTCCGACTCACTTGGACACATGGCCGTATCGCACACGAAGTCGACTAAAGAGCGCAACCCGAAAAACCGCGATATGTGCAATCGGAATCCACGTTGGGGTTCAGGACACATCCCAAGACAGCGACGGTGAGCGTTGACGGTGAGAGTTCGTGGTGTTTGTTCATAGTGGAGCTCTGGGTCAGAGTGAAGCCAAATGGGTTGGTTAAGACCATACCATACACGCTGGTTCGTCGAGAGT
>NW_020187446.1:913348-913768 GCF_900000015.1 Plasmopara halstedii | reverse complement strand
AGTTGACAATGTCATTGTTCACTGGGGACTGACTGAAAGGGATACCAAGAAACTTGACCTGGGATATTACATGTGAGCAACGAACTCTTTCAAAATATCCTACTTCCCTGACTTTGTATAATCTAAGAAGTTAACTTTACGGCTCTATTATTGCTTTGAAGAGCTTGTCATTGCTCATGTTGAGATCGTGAAGAATATTTGTTTCTGTTCATCTAGATTATTGGATTTGAATTTGACCTTGACATTTTTTAATCTGTGCTTATATATAATGATGCATGAAGAGTCTCGCGTCAACCATACCTATGCACAGGGCGTAAAGATTTGCATGAAAACCCTGTTCGATTGACACTACACAGCTTCATGCTGGTCACGCTCAGTATTTCTAACCCAAATGTCATAAGAAGAAAGTGACTGACTCGT
>NW_020187446.1:913032-913338 GCF_900000015.1 Plasmopara halstedii | reverse complement strand
CGACAGCATTACACCCGTTGCGGACGCAATATGTGATGCGTGGGTTCGACTGTTGCAGAAACTAAAACCGTGAGCGTACCGAGAGAAGCCGAAACGCCAAACGGAACTGCAAGTCTTTAAATACGGGGAGAAGAATCCGGCGAAGGTGTTTCCGATACCGTGTGAAAGTCTCAACTTCGTCTCCACCGACACTGCGCGAGTGCAAAGACGTCAGATGGGGCTTGTTTGGCGCCTTCGGCTTCCACACAACCCGAAGAAGAGCTTTTCTAGGAATCGCCGGTATCAAACACACCTTTGACCCACTCA
>NW_020187446.1:912356-913022 GCF_900000015.1 Plasmopara halstedii | reverse complement strand
ATTAGGAATGAATTAGCATAATTTAACAAAATACCCCACAATAACAAAGTATACATTAGTATGCTATAACCATTCAGTTAAAGGACGTCTATATTTGTTATTATTGACAGGAGACTTATCAATTTGTTTGGCTTAATAATCTGTGCTACTGTACTGTATAGTTTTTTTTTCGGTTTAGCCGACAGTTTTGGCCAATCGGCGGTCTTGTAGGGTTTCGGGTTCGCATTTTGCCCGACTTCAACTCTCGCTGAAAATTGCCGTGCGAACCCTTCACGCGTGGCATCATATCTCAATGGATACTTCAATTCAATAGTTGAAACTTGGAACACATCAGCAAAACATGCAGTGCCCATTGCTTGCCAAGTAATTACACGTGCAGAGCCCTGAATCGCCCTAACGCTTGCCCGGTTTCCCATCACACTGCTGCGTCGTTTCGCAACGGGTAGATCGTGAAGGGTGGACCACACTCTTGGTCGATGGATTGAAAAAAGCTTCCCTCTCATGCCGCATCGTAAAATTAATACCACTGACCTCTCAAGTCTCGCAGACCACACAGGAGACTCCACAACACCACAAATCATCGGCCACACTGTCCTTGGGTTTGTCAAATACCCTCTCCCACAGGTAACCAAAATCACTGTATACTCACCGTCAGTGTATGATTTA
>NW_020187446.1:897465-912346 GCF_900000015.1 Plasmopara halstedii | reverse complement strand
CATCCTCAACGAGGTCACTCGTCATTGATAGCGTGCGCAAGGCGCGACGCTCGTGCTCATCAAGTCTAGGATGTACATCCTCCGGTGCCGCGGACGCACTATCCAACATCGCACTGCGTGCGGGAGACAAATTTGGGCTCTGACCGTGTTCGCTGCCAGAATCAGCGAGACTTGGTGACTTCCGTGTCGTTGACACAGGGCTCATGGAGCAAGGAAGTCGTTTTATTCCAACAAACTAAGTTGCAGTGTCTGGCGGACACGCGAGCCTCGTTGAGGCAATTAGTGTAAATGCCGTAAATCTGAATGGGGGAGGGTGTAACGGGATTACACATACCCTGGTAACAGGGGTGTGTGTCACACGAGATGTGCTTGGTGTTACCGCACCCAAATAAGAATACGGTATGTGGCTAGGTAGCCAGTAGTTATGCATGTATTTAGATCTTACTATATATATTAGTAAAATATACATATAAAATTAGGCGGTTTCACCGCAGATCTAAATAAATAAAAATCAGTTTTGAATTTATACCGAAGAGTTTTTTATCCTTGGTTAAGGTACTAACTACTCTTGGAGGTAGCGGAATGCGATCCGCTACACTAGTATTGGGTCTTATATAGAACGAAAGGTCGGTGACCTAAATTAAGCTTCATCAAGCGCTAAGCTACGGCAGCCTCGCTGCAACAATGACCTTAGCCAACGGAGCGATGTGGTGTAATGGACGTACTTTTTTCGTATTTATTACGAAGCGATTATAATAAGAAGGAATCTTCTCACTCGTCACCGGTGTTTTTTTTCAGAGAGGATAAAGGAAAACGGCAAATATAGCCGCATACCTACTTTAACGACACATGTGTCCATAGTCTTGCAAAACTTGAGGTGTCGAACGTGGAGAACCGCATCAAACCCTTACGGGCTGTATACACTTCAAAAAGCTGTGTGTCGATGTAGACAAAGGTTTTATTGGCGCTGACTAGATTCCGTCCTTGGGTTGCTTTATAGGATAACATGGCCTGCCAGCAGAACCCACAGCGATCAAAGCCACACTTGATCGGCTACTGCCACTAACCATGGGTGTGCTTGGCCTGGCCAACTGCTTGCACCACTATACCGAGACGGCACGATTCATCATTGATTTTATCAAACGAATTTTAAATTGTGCTGGGGTGCAGCAAAAGAGGCGGTTTTGAGTCTGTGAATTCCGGCTCTGGGTCACCTAATCGGCTATCCCATAATCCCTTTGTGAAAAATCAGTCTATTTTTTACGCTAGAAAAGATGCCAATGGGAATGAAAGCAAGATAGCGATTAAATCTCGCCAGTATTAAGCGGCTGAGAAGGGCTTTCTTGTGACTGTTAGTAGGTTAGATCTATTTGGCTTCAAACTACATGTGATCTATTTAGATGTCAAGCTGTTCTTCACAGCGACGTTATTCCGTAATTCTCGCAGCAAGCGACAGAAATGGGTATTCTTCATCGCCTCGTATACATCCAAGACAAGCTACAAGCCGGATCGGCTTAATGTGTTGCAGATGCGCAATCGTGTTGCCCGATGAATCGTTGCCTGTCACGATGATGATGTCGCCAGTTGTTGAAGCATTACGTACTTCGCACGGGTCAGACGCGAAATCTACTGCGCTGTTGAAAGTTCTATAAAGTTAGGAGCTTGTGAACTAAGTTTTTTAAACGGTTTGATACACGTTCATGCCGCGAGCCTAATCCGCGAACTTGCTGTATCATGATACTACCTCACTTGACAATCAACGTGGGTATGAGAACCTTGACTACAAAATACTGTCTGACAAACAGAGAATAGTGACCATAAGAAACGTCAGGTTGCTCAGTGACCGATATGTGTCGGTGGCCGAATATATATTCCTAGACAAGCACAGGCCAAACTGTCGCCGCATGTGTCAGCGCTTTTTGCCGACCTACCAGTATTGGTAAAGGATGAGAACATCGACGTATACATGGAGTTCTGGTATGAAGAAACCTGAGAAGAGATACACATGGGTCAGCCAGACGGACACGGAGATCAGGGCATTTCGTTATAGAAGCGCCTGCAAAAATGTTTGAAGTCCAAAAAGATTTTTACGGTCATTCTTCCATAATACGCACCCGGTGATATCAGTATTGTGAGCTTAAAGACCGCCCGAGTGAAATCGCTGGCGAGGATATAGCCAAGCTAGTATTTGATACGCTTTTCGCCAACACGGCTTGCTAGTAGCCATTGTATCGGATCGATATCATCAGAGTTCTCCAAAAACTGGCGAATTTTGCATAAGATACTAAACACCAAATTGAACGTGTTCACCGCTTACTATCCCAAATAGTGGTCAGACAAAGCGCAAGAATCATGACAAAGAAAATTCTTTTCTTGCGCGAAGAATCCACAGTACTGGAGTTAATTGCCCCTCATTGCATTCGCGTTAATTAACGTAGTGCATACTCCAATATGCTTTACCCATTTCTTATATATGATTTGACTGACTTTCAGGGTTCTTTGCAGAGTTGTTCCAGTTGTGATGGGAACCAAGCTGTTGATCAAAATCGGCTTACTAGCGTCAGCCCGGCTACACTCAATTAATTTATGCCAAAGAGGTCGAGCTCCATGCGTCGAGGGCGCAACGCTGTAGCTAATTGCTAGTGTGCTTAAAGACAATACACCAATGCTAGAGGTAGGTACATGATCAAGATGTAATGGGGGAAAAGGTTCTATACGACGCCGTTAAGATTACCAACAACGCAGTGTCTGTGATCTATCAGCCTAATTTGTGATCACGCTACATTGAGCTGCTCACGATGTTAGCAAAAACGGGATTGAGCTACATCCGTGATATCACAATGAGAAAGTTAATTCATCCAGTGTCTACGTTGGCTTGTAAGGCTATATACTACTTCGACGAGCAAGTCGGATGTGAAGCACCTTGCTGGGATGAGGCAGCATCATCATAATCCTCTGTAGCTGAGTTTTTATCTCCTTTGAACCAGCGACACAATTTTGGTTGCTGCGGTGGCTCAATCCATGCAGTGCGATGGCGTGACCTGAGAGAAAACTCGCCTGTCTCAGTTTCAGACGCTTGCTGAGACGCTCAAAAGATTCTTAGCACGAAATGCTTATAAGAGCCACTATCGGGATATTTATCATTTGCTACATGAGCAAGGTGCCACTTTATTGAAATTAGAATGTCAAATAGGCCGGCGGGTACACCAGGGCTGCTACCATTGGCTAGCAAGGCAGTGAGGCAATGCGCTTTTCTCACACAATTCGCGAGTTAAGTGCAATACGCTTCGGCATTGTCACCAACACTCAAAGAAGAGTACTGATCGACAGTATGTTCTCTGTGAACAGCGCTTGTTCTAAGATCGGGCGGTACCCCCAAGATGTTGTGACCCAAGGACGACAAAAAATTCTGTCAAGCGTTTCTTAGAAGCTCGTTTCACTCTCAGTGCGAGCTAGATGGCGACATGCATATGCATATTAAGGACTATACCTGCGCAGCGGTATTTTGGGATGGTTTGAAGTCATCATCACAATGTTATGAGATTGGAAGGAGACGTCGCGACTTTTACACTTGCATACGGAAAAGCAGGGCTGCTTAAGCCATTGTCAGCTCATTAGTGATGATGGGTGTCGCGACAGTTCCTAAAATAGAAACATACTGAGAGCTAATACCTCATGTAGATGGAAAGCGGAATTCATAGAATATCTGTTTCTTAATAAACAGTTTGACTAGTTCGCCAGGCTAGGCGAAGGCGTTGGATCAGAACATAACTTATCGGGTAATACGGTGTTGTCATCACCGAGCACGACTTCAAAATCGTTGATTTTAAGGGCTGCGTCTTCATGAAGGCGCATAGGAGTGAGTTTTAACGGAAAGATGCTCTTAAGAGCAGGCACTGAGGACAGTATCTTCTTACGATGATCTCAGGTGCAAGCGAGATAGGCGTTCGTTGAGCACTCACTTTTGTGTAGATTAGTTAAATGACAATGTAACGCCGGACCTAGTGGTCCAGATCGTGGTAGTAGAGCGTATCACATGGAACGAGCTGCATTATTGCGTACTTACACCGAAGTCTTCGGTACAGTCGAGCGAGATTTCTTGTGAATCTTTGTTATTGGAATTATTTAGAAGTAACGAGGTATTCGTATTAATCAAATTGATGAAATACCTTAGAGAAGAAACCTCACGTCAGCATAAGAAGATCTTGTCAAAATCTCTTCAGTGAGTATATATTAAGTCTTTTTTAAAAATAAAATTGTTTCTATTTACATGTCAGTCGTATGATCGACAAATGATACAGATGAATTCTTGGTCCTGAGACATCCAGACCATTCTCTGTGCGTTTGTTAACGTGGACTCGTTGTATGGTGCACGGCAAGCCTAGTTAACCAAGTAAACCTACTTTATTGGAAACACTTGTCGTCAATTTGAAATCAAGTCTTTATTTTCGGTGAGGGTAGAATACAGGTAGCTACAATATCTAGCTAGACACGCTTAACAAGCTCATGTCTTTGTTGGATAATCCAGTTGGCGTTGCAAGGACCAGAAGCTCTGTTGCTCGCCTGAAGGAGTTCAACAGCTACAAAAAAAGCGCTAATGAAACTCTTATATGAGCGCCCCAATTAGGTATCAACGAAAATTACATCTTTAGCGATGTGCTGCTTCTGTTAAGCGCTCAGCCGTTTAACTGCAAGCATGAAGATATTCTCAATTCCTCAGAAGAGAGATTAGGGTGCTCAAAATTTGGCTTCGCCCAGACGGAGCATCAGTGTTTTACGCTAGCGATCTCCCCGCAATGAGCCGCGAATGGAAAGGATACTCACGCGCATACATCTGTAGGAGAGGCAATCATACCGCAGGAAGTTTTGAAGAGACAGAAGCCGCGGATGTACCGTATACGATGTAGGTTCGATAGCGGATTATGGTTACAACTTAACTCCAATAACCGCAGCAGTGGCAGATCTTCTCCGAAAAGGATAGCGGTTTCCATTATTATGGAGGATCTTCGGGCAAGTGCACCTCGCATCGAGACCTTTCGAATATACATAACCATTTTTGAGGATGCGCGGTGACTGTCGAACTAAAAGTGGGGATCAAATTTGCTCCACCAGGAATATTTAGGTTGCTCGAGCTGTCAGCTAACGAGAAGCTTAAGAAAGATAGCGGATATATGAGTCAAGCTGGTGAGCAAGGAACCGATCGCCAAGCTGCCAGGCAGCAACACAATACTTGCATATGTCACATCTAAGGCACTACCAATCATCTGCGCCATGCGTGTCTCGTCCTCGTCAGATCGGGAGGTGTACAGAGCCAGGCAACTACGAAGGCTCCCTTTGCTTTGATGTATCAAGTTCCGCTAATAGTTGGGTGAATTAGTAGTATAGAATTGGGTCTCATAGTTTCACGTGTAGAAAGATATCAACGAGGTATTTACTTTCAAAGACGTTTTCTACTAGAGGTGAGGTCTAGCTTGCAGATAAAGAGATAAGGAGTAGGTCAACATCTATGATCTTGGGCTTTAAAAGTCGCAAAAAGTCCCAGGAGCGTTAAACGATGCGCGACTATTGTCATCGTAGACAATGCGCGGACATATCTAAGATGCTACATACAACTGCAAGATCTGTATGTCTCAGCAAGGGGTTACAAGTGAAAGTACAAAACATGGGCTTGAACCTTTTCTGTGAAACTTTGTGTGATAGCGTGTAACGTTGTCTGATTAAAAACCTGGATTCGAGGTTCGAGCACATCTTAGGTGTGGCATGACTTGAGCGCAATGAGCCATAGCCCAACTGGAAGTCAATACCGTTAAGTGCCTTGTATTTCTCTTTTGATGAATCTTTAGTAATAAAACGACCTATGCAATAAGGCAAAGGCGCTTTCGGTATTAGAAAAAGCTGCGATAGCTTTGTGAGACTAACTAAATTTTACTAGCAACATTTATGCTTATGCTTTGATCAAAGTATGGAAGAGTGGTGGTAGTGAGCCACTGTCTCTGATGAGACGCAAAATTATCACTGTATATCGCGATCACCAGAGAGATTTTGCTTAACAGAAACATCCAGTGGTATGTTCCAAGTATAGATCTCTGGTGAGACGTTTGATTACAGCTGAAGGCTAGCCCTTCAGAACTTTGTTATAATGGGTGATATAAATGCGACTATGCGGCCAGATCTGCAGGTTGGAATCCCGTGAAGAATAGGCGGAGTGGCATCGTTCCTCCATATTTGGTGTAAGAGCCGGAGGAGCGATAATAGCATTCCTGTGTGGCAGTCTCTCCTAACAAGGGCCAGCATAGACGAATCGCAGTGGCCAAACGCTGCGATCTTTAGAAAGAAAATCGATAGAGACAGGTGACTGTAAGGCGCAAATAGCGAGTCAGATCCGGAAAATATCAAGGATAATACTTTTTCTTCACGATGTGATGAATCTGCCGAATTAACAACCATTGACGCGCCCAATCGGAGCCCGTAACCGCGTGGCAGAGAATTCCTTCGAACGTTTTTGCGCGGAAACACGTTGATGCTGAGCACAATGCTCATACACATTGAGTTTGCGCTAAATATCACATTTAAGAACACTTAAATTTTGCCTCGTTTGACATTTTCTGGTAGCTCGCGCGTTCCTTTGACACTGCCATAAAGTGTTCTGGTCTAGGGTTGGGGCTGTTGATACAATTTGACTGACTACACCAGCCCGGCTAACCTTTGTAGCAAAGCTGAGAGGATAGTTACATTGACATTGAGTGTAATAAGCAGAGTGCATGACGCTTTGATTTAGAGTCGATATTTGCAAAATCAACATGAAGTCGCTCAAGGCAGGAAGAACACACATGCATTTAAAGTGGCAAAAATTATAATTAAGCGTTAATGACCTTGATGTGGTATAGTCTATAAGCCTAAATTGCATCATCGCTGTATTCGGTTAAAGGAATTTAGCTACTCTATCAAAATTGTGATGGACATGTGAGCACATCCTGTTTTATTCCTAAATCAATTGCATGAACTCATTCATACGACCTATTCGCGTGCGAAGCACTATGTGGAACACGAGGTAACGTTCCAGCTATCCCTTTCTTTCTACTCAATGAAAAAAGTCCTGCTGGGAAGACAAGTCGCTCTGTAAGATAGTATCGCTTGGATAATGCATACTCAATTGGCTCATACTAGTTACAACAAAACGCCAAACTGAGGAAGTCGACGCGTCACCACAGCCAAGAAATACCATGAGATTTAGATGCGGGTGAGTCGCCCTCCATGAGCATTACTTAGAGATGGACCACACGTGTTCGCGTAAAGGTCGTGGTGGAAGTTTGCTTGGTTTTGGTGTGGAGCGAATCACGGACAGACAAGCTCACAAGGACTATAACAAGTATCTATCAAGCTGGAGAGATCATCGAATTCATGTGAGTATGTGACCAGATTCTGATGAGATTGCCCTGACGCCGTTGCCGCTTAAAGAGTGGCACACGATGTGGCTTAATCATTCCGAGAGACGAAACAGGGTTGCCTAGCGCAACTCTCTTTCTACTAGCGAGTACCCCCTTGGTTACATTTAAGATATGGGCGATAGCAGTTCCAGCAGACATATGTGTAGTCGCAAGACGCACGGAAGTCGTTTCCGTGCCAGATTTTTTTATGCCTTCCTATACTGTCTACTACTTTTGACTATCGCGAGTCGAGCGTTATTGCTCGAAGCTCCTAAATTGATCAAGACTCCACCCCATCATACATTACTTAGCGTTGAAGCAACTACTCACATTCTTAAGTTGCGTGCCCAGCCACTCAAAAAATTACTTAGCCTTGAGACGGGTCCAATTGAGTCGTACATCGAACACATATCGTTCGTTATTACAGAGCATTCTATTGGAGCTCTAAATTCCCACACAAAAATTTTGTCAGTTCGCCTTTGCGAAGACCCGACCCTTCTTACCGTTTGCCAAGAAAAAAGGGGATACGTAGCGTAATTTTTTTAAAATTATCCCAAAGAAAAACCAGCAGGTACCTCAGAGCTGCTCGCCAGCCAGAAGATCGGTTTAGCATGACTGAAGTTTATCGCCGCTGACGCGCCCATAGAGCTTTCATATCCAGTACCCCAACCAGTCCTTGCAGCAAGTAGAATGAATTCCGCGTTTAATGCGACATCCACTGCTTCCTCAGAAGAGGTAAGGGTAGATGCGGAAGGTCTCGGTGTGATCCCTATCTCTACTGCGGAAAATAGTGACTGTTTCCGCCTCCGATAGGTGGTCTGCCGAATTGCGACAGCAAAAGTTCGAACTTCTTGACATAGCCCGCTTATCCTCGCCTCTCGTGACGGAATGACACCTACCTAAATTGCGCATGATAAATCAGCCTCGGCGTCTGAAAAATGTCGCGTCGAATCTTTCCATGACAATTACTGCCGTGATTACAGAAGCACCGGATGCTAAAGTTCAATCTCGTACGCAAACTTCTACGCTGAACGCCAAGTGCGTGACGCGCTGTTGCTCCGCCAGAAGCATCGCAAAATTCATGAACATCACAGCTTCCCTCGCCCAGATATAGATGATTTTCTTAGACCGTCAACATTAGCTGCACGTTGAGTGCCTTCCGTTCTCCTATCGGTACCGCGATATATCGTTCCTGAAAGCGTCTAACCAGCACAATGTCATAGCTGCTGAGCGCCTCCACGCAAATAGCTATCGCATCTGGCCCTTAAGCCTCCTTTTTACCGATCCCTTCGAGACCGACGTTGACAAAAACTAATCAGCTTCTCAATCTGTTTCGGGGATAGGTTATCAACCACGTCGTGTTCTATCCTATACGAGATACAATCTTTTCTCAGATTGACCAAAACATGTTACCAAGTGCAACGAGGTAGCCGTGCGCCTTACACAGCGGTAGCTTCGACTCAAAGAGTCCGCTCATTTGACGCTCGAAGGATGACTTCGTATGTCTGTCTACCTGGAAGCAGAATCGAGGCCCTTAATCTGAAGCAATATAATTTTACAATTATTCCTATTCTAGCTGATACTGTATCAGTTTTTCAACATGAATATTCGTATTGCTTGAGTTTAGTATCTTCACATGGGGCCATCTGTGGATATTTATAATTACAGTAGTTTTTTACGTGCGCATATTGACAATGATATGTAGCTAACCTCAATCACAATTTTATTTTTCACTTATTCGCAGCATCATTACAGCTACTATCATGCATATTCGCTACTTACGCACTTTTGTGCTAGCCAATTTTCTCGCTACCAGCGCTTTGGCAAGAACAAATCTCACATTAACCAAGTCAAAAACGGAACCTTCGTCTAGAGCTCAAGGTATTGAAGACGAATCAACCGTCTTGCTTTCAGAAGTTGACGATAGATGAGACTCAAGATTTGGAGTTTGCTATTGAGACCAAGGAGCACGTATGGACCATGATGATGATTTTTTTGACGTTTTAGAACCTAATTTGTTCAGCTCGTCAGTGGCTTCCACGACCTTTTGCTGCTTCACTGGATCAGCTTCATTTGTTACCGACTGTTTTTGAACATTTAGATATTCGGCCTTGTGTTGAGAATTTGTCGACAGATCGGCTTTAGCCTTCGAGGGTTGTTCGGCCAATTTCTTAAGGAATTGGAAAAATTTCTTGATCGATGTTCCCCACTTTTGCTTTCCGACATTCTTCGTCGAATCTTCAGCAGAATGTTTTATCTTACTATCAGAATTCTGAGGCGGTGCTTGTGGCAAACTGTCTGTCGACACTACGTCTCCGTTCACCTTATGAGTTGTCTCCTTCGGTTTCTCGACGGGAGATGAGGAATAATATGTAGGAGGTATGTCATGCTTTGAATCTTTACTGGATTTGAGCGACTGGCCAGGAGACTGTGGGAATCTCGTTTCCACTTGTGGGTCAATTTTACTTACAGACGGTAGAACTTCATGAGGGGGCGTTTGTATATTATGCACTTGTTGATCAGCATTCATCTTCAGTGGGACGTTAGACGGTGGAACTTGCGGAGCTTTCATCTTCAGTGGGACGTTAGACGGTGGAACTGGCGGAGCTTTCATCTTCAGTGGGACGTTAGACGGTGGAACTGGCGGAGCTTTCATCTTCACGTTTGAGTCAACTCTTTCCATCCTCATCGGAGCGCTGAGCGGAGGCGTTTGTTCTTTGAGATCGTTTAATTGGGCTTTTATGGTGTCAAATGACGGTAACCTATTTTTGACAGTTATATGGGGTTTTATCTCCCCTTGTGCATCAGTTTTCTTCATCGGCAGAGATTGTGGGACTTTTGATTCCACTTGTGACTCCCTCATCTTGATCTGTGGCGTATGTACATTGTTAACGCCTGAAGTGGATTCTATTGAGGTAGAAGGCAACTTTTGAGCATGTTGTGGTGACGTGTCCACGTTATCCCCACGTGTCGATTTTCCTACCCACTTTGTTGAAACATCCTTCGATAGCAATTTACTACCATCTTGCACTTGCGACTTCTTGTTGCTCACTTTCACATCAGCGACAGAAATCTTTGGACTGGATGAAGAAGTTGGAAGCGAGTTGAAACTTGTCCCCGTGTCCCTTTTTTTAAAGCGAAAGGTACGTCCAAACCATGCTCGTAGACGATTGATTAACGACATAACTTTCGTATTAAAGAAAGTTTTGATCGTTTCCAATCCAAGAACTCGTTCTTCCTCCACTCCTTCATTCTTGCGTGAAGACAGAATCTTGTCATCTTGTTTGATAGTCGTAGTATTAGTGTTTAAAGCTTCTTTTGTAGTGATGTCATTGGCGTTGGATGTCGTGAGACTTAACGTAAGCGTGGCCGCAAATGCAGCGAAGAGAAGGAAAGCGAGACGCATGGAGATGATCCGGTTATAGCCAAGCAAAAACCAGGAGCATCTAATCGGATTTGACACTAGTTATAAGGACAGTTTGACTTTCAGATGATATCAATTAATAAAGGTTTTAGCCGCAGAGAATGAGATATTAGACACTCTCATCAAATCTATTACGACGCATGCTATTATATTTAAGAGAATCACGTCCTGGCTTCAGTGATAGAGACAAAACAGCAAACAAAACTTCTGATCAAAACATAAAGCAAGTACTAATTTTCATGTTTGATTAACGTTTAAGAACCCGTCGCCGTGACAGCTAGTGTGCTTGTTGCATTGTGGACGAAAAGCAATTCTGCACATATCTACGTTTTTTCTTAGATCAGAACCTTCAGAAAGCAAAATTAGTAAGAGGCTGACTGCACAGCACTTCTTTGCCTAGTAAAACCTGTCTAAATTAAACATGTTGGGACTGGGGGACAGTGTTTAATTTAGAAAGGGTCTTAAATTAAACAGGTTTACTTTGGACAGATTCTACTGTATGGAGCCCTGGGTCCATATTTTTTGTTCAATTTAGATAGGGTTTTAAGTTAGACAGGGTTAATTCAGACAGTATATATATATCGTTATGTAAATGCCACCAATTGAGAATTCCAAAATTGTCTTTACTACACAATAATCCATAATTTTAAAACTATATCAATAACACTTTGATGCACATAACCATCAATACCTTTGTGAGTATAAAGATCCCCTGGAATGCTAGACTCGCCTATTTAAGCTTGAGATTTGCTACAGATAGAAAGGAGAGCAAAAGTGCTGCCTTTCCTTTATACATGCGAGAGAGTAGCTGCTTGTACTTGGCGGAGAACTTCTCATCTGCTTCTGATTCCAAAGGTGCACATTAAGGCCCTGTACGATGGTGAAGTGTTTTTAAAGTGTTTACATGACCGTATCGATATGTTTACACCATACAATCATATCGTCAACATTTTTCATGGCTGGCCAAGTATTGGAATGCCATCAACAATACGAGACGGTCAACGCCCAAAAAAAAAAGTTTTTTAGTAAGCATCGCGATGCTGAGAGCTTGGAAAGCTGACGAAATATGGCGCTCGCCCCACCGTCGGCAAAATGGCTCGACCTTCTAAAAACATCGACACGGTTAGATATGGTCTTGAAGCCTTCGCTTTAAATTGCAAGATATCAACGAATGATAAAAACAAAACAAATTTATTCCGTCAGCGCTCCTCACTAATCGTAAGTTCACCAAGCAGCACTTTTTCACCAAAATGCTTGCGCTTATGGACGAGGTATTTGGTAGAAAGACCGAGCCAATGCCATGGAGCACAAGTATTTAAGGCGATTAGTTGAGATGACGCCGCTCGATACTGTTGAAGAACAATGTTGCAGCTATATGTTTATTCTACATGCATAATATATATGCAAAATCGAAATTAGATTGGCATAGTGGTTAACGTATGGTGGTCCCATGTGATATCACTTCATCAGAGAACAAGATTTAGTTGCACGGTACTATGGACGTTCCTAGCCAGAACTCAATTCCCCTCGTTCTTTTTTATGGTTTACAAGCCAGAAGGTTTAGTCCGCTGATGAAAGATAATACATGTACTGCCACTTCTAATTACTTTTGTAATGGAAAGTTGATAATGCAGATACTTTCGTCAACATGCAGAAAATTTAATAGAACACAACCATTACCGGAGCTGTAAAATATTATTTTCTCTAGATCTGCTAAACAAAAAACTTGGTTTCGGCTAGATCTGCTAACCAGAACATTATTCCGGCTAGCTCTGCTGACCAAGACAAGAGTAGAAACTACGAAAAGTAGAGGTTCAAGGCACACCTAAGCTGCTAGCTGCACGTCAAAAGATAAACACATTAGAATAATGAGAGATATTAAAGCGTTTCAATTGAGATATATTCTAAATCGGATTGATATGTGAATTCTCAAATTAGCAAGTTGTATACCTCAGAGGCCCTCGGCTCCACTCCTGGTAGGAGCAAACGATGTTCGTTTGTCAATGTGTACTTTGGGAGTCAAGTCTTTCTCTTGGCAAAGTGCACAGCAATCCTGGTGCACATAGCAGCACATTAGTCAATATCACGGCCGAGTCGAAAAAATTTCTGGATCCTCTGCGAGGATAAAGCATGAAATGTTCTTCAGGATAAGTATTGAGCTCGACATTCTTTTGTCTATCTTGTGATTCGATGAGAGCAGGAACATAGCGATCGAATGGCCGAAAGTGGTGACTGCTCACCTAGAGGCACTCACCAGATTTCAGAATGCAGTTGTGTGGCGAGTCCACGAGTACTTTATCTCTTCCCGCTGATGCAAAGCATCCAGATCATCAAGCGATGTGACGAAGAAAACCACTTCTGTCAGGCAAGAATTTTTTTGAGTCGTCTATAGATTTAGGTTTGCTTCAGAGGATTCATAGGACGTCTCGTCTGCGGTCTACATGATAAGAGGACGCGTGTAAGCATCAGTTTTGGCAAGCATCTATATAAGAAGCATTTCTGCAGCGGGGCTGCCGTAACTTAGCGCTTGAGGAAGCGTACTTGAGGTCACAGACCTTTTGTTTTAAGAACCAAGTATGATTTAGCGGATCGCAATCTGCTTACTCCAAGAGTAATTATTGCCTTCCCAAGCCTTATTGACTTTCGGTTAGAATCTAGAACTGATTTTTATTTGCGGCTAAACCGCCTAATTTTAAATGTATAGATTTTCCTGAATTAATTTAGTAAAATCTTAATACATGCATGACTACTGGCTACCTAGCCACATACCATATTCTTGTTTGGTGCAGTCACACCATGCACACCTCGTGTGACACCCCCCCTGTTACCAGGGGACGTGTAACCCCGTTATACCTTCCGCCATTAAGATTGAGTATCCAATCGATTATTGCGTCTGGGCAATCTTGCCGAAGTGGCGTCTCAGACTCAGACTCTCACGAGTTTTTAAAGTCGGGATATATCCGCGACTTCACCAGATATTGGGTTTGACCTTGGTAACGACGTCGTCTCACTTGACGTTCCGCGTGATAGTGGACGTCACCATTCTCATCGGGGGAAGAGTCGGTGGCGAGCGGTGACGAAGCGGACGACCGCTGTCCGGTGACTCGTGATACTCTTCGAGCCCTTGAGGACGAGGTCCATCGTGATCGGAGCTCCGCTGAGCGTCATGCTGAAGTAGCATATCGTTGTGCGGACGCTCTTTCGAATTTAATGCACGTCGGGCGGCGGCTGCCTCGCGTTGAGGAGTACAGCGCTCTGCCGAAGCGACTCTTAGCCGTGGAGCAGGCGAATGCGTCGCTGCATGCGACGGAGGAGCGCTTGGCGCCATTAGAAATGGAAAGTGTTGCACTCCGTGCTCAGAACAAGTTGCTGGTTCAACTTCTGGGTGGCAGCGGGCCCGTGGTATCCGCTCCGGCGCCAACGCTTCCGCGTTCACATGCACCAGATCCCGGTAAGGCTTGATCAAGCCCACGTAGAACACCGGGTGAGTGCGCATCCGTTTCGGAAGATTCAGCATGTACGCCAGGCCCCGCTTGGCCACAACCTTAAACGGTCCGATAAACGTGGACGAAGCTATGTCCTGAAGTAAGCAAAGGCTGCATGTGTAGGAATTTTTTTTTAATTTAATAAAACCAGGTCCCCGACCTTAACGTTTTTTACTTTGCCTCTTCCTTTTTCATCTGCATATTCTTTCTGCAGTTCATGGCCTTAAGCCATCGCATCGTGAACGTGTCGTAGGACACTAAGTCCGGTAGACAAGAAATCATCGACTTCTTTACGGATGGTGAGGGGCTGACATCAGCTAGCCGTTCGGCTATTCCTCCCCCAACTAGCCCTGAGCCATGGGATGGCGGCGTCAGCGGGACGCGAGGGTAAATCAGCCCATTCACGTAGAACGGCATGTAGCCGTTAGAGAAATGCACTGCATTGTTCAGTGCAACGCTACGAGTGGCAACATAGCGCACCAGCGCCTCGACGTCTCAGCGCAGACGCTGCGAAGAACGTCTTCGATGACGTGATTCACCTTTTT
>NW_020187446.1:897304-897455 GCF_900000015.1 Plasmopara halstedii | reverse complement strand
AGCGGCATGCTCTGGGAGTGGCTGGTGATGCCCCAAGGGCTGTCAAATGCACCAGCAATATTTAATCGTCTTGTGGCGCAGTTTTTCAGGCTCCACAAGGCTGTATGCACAGTCATAATTTGACGACATTTTCGTTCATAGTCGTGCGGAT
>NW_020187446.1:896620-897294 GCF_900000015.1 Plasmopara halstedii | reverse complement strand
GTTTGACCATCGGTCTGCGGATGATCCGTTGTCGACATATCCAACTTGGTGCCGAGCATTTTGAAGATAGTCGGCCAAACTTTTCCCGTGAAACGGGGGTCTCTATCAGAGACAATCGACTCTGGGAGTCCGTATTGTCGAAAACACGATCTACAAACAGCGTTGCTGTACCGACTCCATCGATGGTGTCTGGCACCGCCTCCAAATGAGCCATCTTGCTAAACCGGTCGATGAATACCAAGACACCCGTGTTGCCCGCCGAATCTTTCGGCAGGCCAAACACAAAGTCCAAACTCATGAGCTGCCAGCACCCAGTGGGTACTGGAAAGCTGACCAGCAGCGCAGCCACATTTGGAGAGGGTTTCACCCGTTGACATGTCTCACATGTGCGCCCATGGGTGCTCGTCCGTTTGTACAACTTGGGCCACCAATTGTGGTGACTCACAGAGTTGTACGTTTTCTCACGACCGAGATGACGATTAAGTGGCGTGTCGTGAGCCGTATAGAGTATGCGGTATTTCAAATCCTCATCATGAGGAACCACAATTCGTGCTGTATCCGTTAAATCGGTGCTATAATATAGCAAGCCGTTATTCAGCGAATATCGGTGCAATCGTGCACGCAATCTTGATGGCAATTTTTTGTCCGAGTTTCCAAACTCCTTCTCCCGAGAT
>NW_020187446.1:896535-896610 GCF_900000015.1 Plasmopara halstedii | reverse complement strand
TAACAAAATACCCCACAATAACAAAGTATACATTAATATGCTATAACCATTCAGTTTAGTATTAACCAAGTAAAC
>NW_020187446.1:872383-896525 GCF_900000015.1 Plasmopara halstedii | reverse complement strand
AGTGAACGAATGCGTTTACGCCAGAGCGGCGCCCGCAGGCGCTCGACCACTGAGAAGCCAGCAACTTGTTTTGAGCACGGAGTGTAACAACTTTTATTTCAAACGGCGCCAAGCAATCAACCGTCGCATGAAGGGACGCATTCGTCTGCTTAACGGCTAGGAGCCGCTTCTACAAAGCACGATAATCCTCAATGTAGCCGGTGTACAATGTGCTCCAAGCTCTCGAGGTCTTCTGCGCAGCGGTATGTGACCCCAGCATGACGCTCAGCGGAGTCCCGATCGCGACGGACATCGTCCTCAAGGTCTCGAAGAGCATCGCGAGTCACCGGACGGCGATCGACCCAGTCGTCAGCGTCCGCCGCCGACCCTTTTCGACAAGATTGGCGGTGTCCACTATCACGTGGAACGTCTTGTGGGTCGACGTCGTCCACAGGGTCAAATTCAGTATCTGGTGACGTGGCGGGGATACCCGGACTTCGAGAACTCGTAGGAGTTTGAGGTGCCACTTCGGCAAGACTGCCCTGACGTCGTGCTCGCTTATGATTAGAGGGGTCATAGCGTTCAGCGTCGTCGTACGCCCCGCGCTTTTCTGCAAAAACAAAGAGAGCCGAAAGGCCATGAGCTGAGATCAAGCTATGGTCCTGTGCAGCTGTGGTCTTAGACTTACCAGTTTGAAAGACCACAGAGCTCGCGGAAGCGAGATGGATTAAGCCATACGTCACAGGGCGACAATCCAAAGCAAGCCGGCGACACGTCTTGAGTTTGGCAAATTGGAACCAAAGATTGTATTCCATGCTCCACCTCCGCTGTAAGTTGTACAGCAAAGAAAGTTTCCGGCGCTGCCTACTCATCGCTCAAAGAGCACTTCGTCATTTGCAGCGGTTTTGCCAGGGGTGAGCACTACGGGAAATGTATGCACCGCGGGTACAGGAGCGCTTCCTTTTCAAGCACGAAGTCGAGCGCGGTACCTAATTAGCGGTATTGCTTGCGGAACCAAGAAGCGTTTTTTCGATCGACAGACTCAGCTTCTGTAGTGTCCGGGGGTCCGACCACGAAACGCCCAACGATCGAGTGATCGCGTCTTTCGCTTCTCCGCCGAGCAAAAGCAATATTCCACAAGAGGGTCTACGACTGACCGTGGACGCGCGCTCGTAGCCGCCCTGTTAACAGCATCTTACTGCTGTCTCTGTGCCTCGTCGAGGTCATTGATAGTTATACCACTTCCCCCAAACGTTGAGAGGTCGGGAAACGGACATGGTGTCCGTAAGGCTCGAGCAGGGCTCACGTCATGCCGCTATAGCACCTCGCCTTTCTCTTCTTCCCATCCTGAGATAGGATTATCCGACTCGTAGTCGACTTCCTCCAAATCCTCCATGAGGTAATTCGTCGCCCGAGGTTGGCGTGGTGCACAGTTCTTGGTTGCCGAGTGGCTTCCCTTGAAGCCGCAGGCGTGCTGCCAAAGTTACACCGCGTACAGGAGACGAAAAAGGGCTCTGCCCGAGGGCGCTCTTGGAACCAGCGAGGCTGGGTATCTTTCGTATCCTAGACACAGGGCTAATCGAGCAGAGAATGCGTGCATAAGGTCCTGGAGATGTAGAGGTGTCTTAGACACGCGAGCCTCGTACAAGGCGACAGCTAAATGCAAATTGTGGGTGTTCACAGTTTTGGTGGAGGATAGTGTAACGGGGTTACACGTACCCTAGTATGAGACATATGGTGTGACCATACAAGGATTTGGATACACAAGACGGTGTAATAACACGATGGTGTGGCTACACCTTGACAAGAATTTAGTATGTGGCTGGATTGCCCGAGGTTAAGCATTTTAGTCAGGTTCTTCTATCTATTTGGGAAAACCTATAGAATTCGATATAGAGGCCTTTGATGCAAACAAAACCAAGATTTAATTAGCATTGGGTTAAGGTTGTAGTTATTCTCGGAGTAAGAAAATTGCGATCAGCTACACTCGTACTGGTTCTAAGCATAGAACGAAGCTCGCCGACCTTAACAAAGCTTATTCTTAGCGAAAGAGCTACGGCATTCCCGCTGCACGCGAGGCTTGGAACGAAGCCGTCAAAATCGGCTTGATTAGTGCTGAACATTTCTTGCATTTCACGGTTGATGGCTTCATCCAGCGGCTTAGGGTACCCACGGAACAATTGTTTCCATTAGTCAAAGTTGCCATTAACGTTACAACTTGTGCTGATAAGTCGATGGGCCCGTCAACAATACTTGATACGTACGCTGTGCATACAAGTGTTGGTCGTAACGACTTTGACGAAGCTTTAAGAAATCGCACGGGTACTGAATCTACTCTATAGTGGCTCAAACGTCGTTTATAATTGGATCGTATGGTTTTCATGGCGGCATCTAGCTCGGCAAACCGCCGTAAGAGAGGCTTGTTTCCTCCATCACAGTTTACAGACATGTTCACGTTCACATGTACCGTTTCAAAAAAAGAAACAGGAGTTGCTACCTGCTTTCATAATATCATGGTGCATGAAACTGACGGCGACTTTTCTGAGCACCAGGTGAAGACGATTGCAGTTAGCTGATCCAAGATGCTTCTCCAAATAAGCCCATGTAGCCACTCCAGTGCCATTAAGTTATTCAAAAAACAAATGCAAAAACGTCACATTAGTCAGTGTCTCATTTGGCGGTACGCAGTGATGCTCCATCTCCCTCCGAATCTTTGGGACAAGGACAAAGTATAACCTGAACAGGAATGCGTGACGTGCGTATGAGCCGTGTCGTCAAACCAGATAGAGTGTCAATCAAAAGACCGCTCGAAGTGCTTCCAAGCGTAAAACAAAGCTGTTTGCAATAGCTCCTCAAACTCGACGAGAAAGCGAAGCTCAACGTGGAGGGATATATCCTCCCCGACTTAGAGGAAAGAAGAGGAACAAAGGCAAATTTGCAACTGAAGTAAAATGAGTTAAAAGTTCCTAGAGCTACATGCAAAATACCCCATAGTCCTATTAGTCTGTTTAATACAATCATGGGTGTACTGATGTTGCATGTCCGCTTGAACTCGTACAAGATCTTGTGTATACGGAGTTGAAGTATAAAATGGTTGACTTTGCACTTCCGTGAAAATATTTTTAGATGAAGTGACTGTCCGCTTCAAACGACCGCGATACATCGGTCTTGTTGCCAGCACAATTCCCGAATAAGGACTCAGCATTCTGTATCACAAAGAATGTATTTTGCTTCTTAGAAGATGTCACATATGCATGTGGGACATCAAACTGTTATCATTTTGAAGTAATATACGCAATATGTACATATATGTACTAGAAGGAACCTTTGTGTAATGACTATTTAAGGCTCATTACAGTCCCGGGGAAAGAATCTTTGTGAGCATCGTGGCGCGCAAAGATACGGCAAGAGGTGTGAGTCACACTAGCGCTCACGTCGCACGGATTTGTTCAACGTACATACGACAGCTTTATTTATATTGGTCAAGTAGTCTCATCGGACTGTTGAAGGTACCTGCATGGTATCACCCCTTTATGGGGTACTGTGGTAGAATATGTCAATGTTGAAGATAACATGCCTTTCTGAAGATTGAATCTTGTCATAAAATGGCATCCTCTTTTGTGGAGCCTTTAACCTGCTGAAGAATATTTGTCAGCAAAAATCTGAGCTGGCGCGATTTTAGGAAAGACTTGCATGCGGGCTCGTCGGACCACGATTCATGTATAACTGGACTCACGCTCTAAAAGCTCGCGCACACCTTGCAGTTCTCATCCTCTCGTGATTGGCTAAATCGAACATCGGGGAGTGCTGTTGGTTAAATCTATCAAATTAAGTTGAGCGGCAACCTATCCTTGAAGGATGTTTGGCATTTATATAATCGTTAAAGTTGTTGGCGGCCCTCCAAACCGAAACATACCACGGTCGTTCTGCTCCTGGCCACATCTAATTTCTCTTTGCTCTGAAAAAAAGGTTTGTTGCCAATTTTCTATCGCATTGGCTGGGAGCTGCAGAACCTTTGGAACATTTATACCCAAAGCACAAATATCCTCTCTATCTTCCTACACCATATGTCAAAAACCTTCGATAACATGCGATCACACGTATTGGATGACAACTACAATTTGACCGCAGTCACCAGTAGCACTGAATTTGTCAGAGTCATCGAGCCTCATCCTTTAAATTCACGGATGAGAGCAAATTGCACTGTCATCTACCAGCAAAGGCGAATTGTGGCTGGCGGTGTAGTTGTCCACAGCTTAATGCTCCATGATAACACTTCAAGCTGGTTTATTCTGTATATTAAGCCATTTAAGCGTCTTTTTCGACGTAAGAACTATCAATGACTGCAGCCAAAAGTCGTGGAAGAGACAATGACTTGTGCGTCCAGAGGTACTTCCCAGGAATACAATACGAAATGTCTGGGAGAGTGTATACTGCAATTTGTTCGCTCTACATTCAATCCCACGACAAACAATATCATGACAAAGGTTCACATCACGGTAACCTCACAGGTAGGCTTGTCTTGCATCACTAGCGTTAACTACTAGTAATCGCTGTACACTGACTTTTAGATCGTATCAGTAGCTTGTTATTGCAGCCTTGATCTGTAGGCTTAAAGATATTCGTTCTAGCTACTTTTATACGGAATTCAATAACATGTTCTGGGCACTGTAGGTTAAGGCGGACTACTGAGTATCTTAAAGTTCCATATGCGACGATGCCGTTTGAACAATTTTTGTTGGTGATTTCATAAAGACTTTAATTTCTATCAATTATGCGCGCAATTAAAAAATCGAGTTTTGAATTGGAAAATCTGATTTTTCCCTCCTGCCAAAATCTTTATTTCTAGTGATCATAGAAATTTTTGACGAATCACTAAATGTGACGTAAATTGTTATGTCGCCTTCAAACATTTACTCCAAATTTGTACGGTCGTTGTTAATATCAGCCAATCATCGTAGTCAGATTCATACTATGATTCATGATTCTTTCGTCAGGATTAGTGTAGCGACTGACTCTGCATTTATTTCGTAATAGTCCATACCAAACCATATAAATATGCTCTTTACATAAAGCAATGATGACACCGTTCTTAATGTTACATCATCGGCTCGTGCATACTTTAGCAAGTACAATATAAAATATTAATTGTTACATGTTAACAACCCATTTGAAACATAAGGCGAGACAAAAAGGCTAATTGCAGAATTATGTCAGCATATCGAACTGTCCACAAATTGGATAGTATGTACCCCTTTCTTTCGCCGTCAAGATAAAAGAATCCTGACTGACTGCATTACCTTGTCATGTTACAGCTCACTGTTCATACTGTCAATTTAAAGACGTTCAAATCTTTAGAAACTGAACCATTTTTTTCGTCGTCCACTTTAATAATTCCGATAATATGCTTGTCTTAAAATAGTGAAATATAGCGACGCAGATTGTTCAGTTATTTGACTCATGTGCTGACGCATGATCCAGTTCTTAACGACGCTCGAGCTCCTTCTCTTACTCACTTGACATGACCTTTCGATTTCTATCTATGCAAGACAAAATTCTTTCCTCTGCCGTTATGTTGCCAAAATAATTTACCCGGTCCAAATCCTCACGAATAAGCTCCTTTTGGTCGTTTTCTGTGCGTGCGTTTGTTCGACCAATAACAGAAGACCTGGGAGAGCGAAACTGAACGTCGTACCAGCTGCATTTGCTTCGTCGCCGAGTTGTCTGGCATCAGACGGACGGCAACGAAACGAGAAGGAAAGCAGCAGAAACCAGTTTTCTCAATTGGCGGCGAACATCTCGCTCCTTGTTGCTTGAGAGAAAGCGCCCCCCCTTCATACACAGGACCAAGGACTTGGTGCGTAACTTTTACAACATTATGACTTGGGAAAAGACTCACTTGTCGACTTCCCCCTTCTTCTTCCATAACAGTAGCATACAGATATGGGCCCACCAATGAAAAGGACCGAGCGTGTACTATCAGACGCCGCTGATAAAGTGGCCAAGGCTGAGGAAGCAGCACGTCAGTATGAAGCTCAATTGGCTGAAGCAGCAGCCAAGAAACGTCATTTGGAAGAAGAGAATGAAAAATTACGTGCTTCAATTTTAAACATGGCATTACAAAACGCCAGTGTTGATTTACGTCGTGAACACGTACAGCTACGTCAGACACTTGATTCGTACCAGACTAAAATTGACCAAATGCGTGAAATCTCTTTGCTTTCAGCGAAAGTGGTCGACAGGTATGACTACTCGTGTATGGTATTTCTAATGGAGAGATATAACACATTATGGATTGTGTCATGAAAATAGTCGTATCAAGACGAAACAGGGGCGACAGTATGTTGAGTACAAGCTGTTAATTGAGACAGACATTCGAGGCACGTTGGTATTATGGCATCGATACAGCACATTCTTGTAAGTGGTTTACATGATTGTCGAAACATGTATAGTTTGTATGGAATTTTTACGACATCGTCAATTATTGTAGAAATTTGGCGGCTACACTAAAGGCTAAAAATCCCAGCAGCGATCACGATATTCCAGAGTTACAGACCCAAAGTCTTACGGGATTTTTCTCAGATCAGCTCATTATCGATCGCATTGTCAAGCTGAATGAGTTTCTGGATGTCGTGACGAAAGCGGAAGAATTTCAATGGGGTATTCGGATAGATAAAGACACGTGCGTATACAAACGAAAGAGCAAACGTATTGACAGAGCATACAGTGTCGATTCCAGGGAGAGTATCTCAACACTCACGCCCAGTATGCGCGACAGCATGTTTATGCCAACGAGTTCGCGAGCATCCACTATCTCTATGGACTCGTATTAACGAAAAGAGGAGTGTGGTGAGAAGAAAGCCAAGTGTAGTTGTATCAAGAGGATGAAATGGCCCTTTTCCGGCAAGTTGGATACCCCCATTAATGACATAAGACATAATGCAACGTGTGTTTTTTTACATGATCCATGGTAGGTGGGTGTTTCTAGGTATTAACGTTTTAATCATCAAGATTCAGCAAGAAGGCTGCACCCATTCGTACCCAATAATCTGGTGGTTTATGACTCGGAAGGTGGACAGCAATGACGTAATTAGTTGATATCCCTGTTGTCGACAATGTCCCTTGTCGTACTGATGTCTTGTAAACTGGGCATGCATACATGGATTTCTCAGTACTTGTGGAAGTAGTTGGCAAAAAGTGTACG
Source organism: Plasmopara halstedii (assembly GCF_900000015.1). Taxonomy (NCBI): domain Eukaryota; phylum Oomycota; class Peronosporomycetes; order Peronosporales; family Peronosporaceae; genus Plasmopara; species Plasmopara halstedii. Next base: position 889,342 of record NW_020187446.1, on the reverse strand, counting down.
ATAGACATGGGTGCAAACATTTCACCAGGTATTGCATCTTCTAGCAGACCATGAGTAGTCGACCACTTGGCACCTTGTAACCAAAGTCCATCAATGTAAACACCATCCGTCGGACTTTGATTTAATTCTTGAACATTCTTTATATCTAAGACTGTAAATGTAAATGCAAGTGAGTCAATTGCAGTTTGATACTTGCGTGCATAATTCTGAAGAGTGCCGGTTAGGAAACCTTGAGGGAAGAAAAAGACATTTAGTCGAAAGATAATGGGTTCACCATGTTTAAGCCAGTGACGAAAAAAGGTTACACGATCAAGTAAGTCGTGTACCCAGGATGCTAATGGTTTTAACGACGCAAAACTAAGTGACATCCAAATCTGTGGCACTCGATTAGCTAGAAATGCCATATACATATGATCCAAGTCAGAAGACATGACAATGAGTCCATTAATTGCTTTTTGAATATCTTGCAAAGATGTGCGTAAACGATGTAATAGAGTATTAAATTTTATGATTTCTTGTCCAAGAGCAGTAGCTAATGAATCCATAACAATTGTTTCGGAAACTTTTCGAGTTTTGAAAGTTGTTGGTCCAGCATCTTGAAGTTCGAGATCTAATGGTATTTTTTCTTCAATTGAAAGAGCAAGATCCAGCACACGTTGATCATTTGAGATTGTACCTCCAGTACCATGATCTCGTGGCTCAAGACTGAGAATTAATTGCAGCATGGTCGTACTTTCATGACGTTCGTACGTGACATTAGCATTATTGTGCATTCCAAAAATGTCTGGATTATCAAAAGAAGGAAGTGTATCAAGATACGATTGAATTGCTCCATGTGAGAGTTCCATTGGTACATGATACACTTTTGATGTCGAGTATGCATGACCTACTTCGAGCACATTTGGTGTGTAAAAGTGACTCAGGATACTCATTAAACAGCGTCGATCCCAATCATCTGTCACTCGTCCTCCATAATTAATTTGACCCGTCACATAGCACAAAGCATCCCATGGAATTCGTGGTTGTTCATCGAGAAACTGATATAAACTAGTTAACGATGTCTCCAAGTCCGTTTCGTTAAATTCATACTTGATATTCCAACCCAATGCACCAAATTTACGTCTTTCTTGTACAATGGCATGGAAAAATGTCAGTGCACATACGAGCGATTTCCAAACATGTGCTTTCTTCTCGCCTGTTTCAAAGTGATCCGATTCCTGAAACCTTTCAAGTACTTGTTCTGACACAATGGTCGTAAATGAACGACGTAGATTAGCTCGAATCCCTTTTGGTGGTTCATTCGTAAGTTTAATACCATTTTGAAGAATGGTGACAGGAAAATACGCTGCTGGAAAACTTGTTAAAAAGAGACGAAAGGTCGATTGACACTGTTCATCCGTACGTTGAGCCATATCGTTGACCAATGTCTCTAACATTGGCATCCACGACTTTGCAAGATGACAATTTTGAAGTAAGACCCAATCTCCAGCCTGTTGGCTACTTTCAATCAGCTTTTCAGCACGTGGACCTTGTCCTTGACCAAGTGAAATGAGATGTAAACGATCAAGAAACGTCAGTTCTTTTGCAAAACGAAGTAGCATCCCAGTTGGATCAGCACCAGCTGATAATACAAAGATACATGGTGTCTTTCGATCAGTGTCATTGTAAATCTCCTCCATTGAAATCGATGCATTCCGTCCAAAATCTGGACCCATTGCAGTGGCAATCAAATGTAGCACAGCTTGTGGCACCTTTTCTTCAGCTAAACCTCGTAAAAGCAGCACCTTTTGAAACGCACTCAATTGCGTGCCATAATCACCAGGACATGCGCTTGTGTTTTCAAGAAAATCAGGTTCTTGAAGCCATTTTTGCCAGTCCGGCCAAACATTTGTTAACGAAGTACAAATACCTTGAAAGGGATTTATTTTCGAATCTTGTGATTTCTCAATCGAGCAAGTCTCAAGAGTCTCAAGTTCCGATAGTAAAGCCCATTGTGCTTCAGTTATGCTTGCAGGATGTGGGTTTATCAACTGTTTCGAGCGATCAGGTCCTAGCGAAGCGCCACGAAGATATAAATGCCATTCATGCTTCGAAATTTTGCCGGAATGAAGGAGAATCTTGCAGCAAATTAGCATTGCAAAAATGACTTTATGAACCTCAAAGAGACCACGGCAGATATTGACATAGATGTGCCGAGTTTGGAAATCTACTAGGCTTTGAAGCCGTTTGTGCAGAGAATCAGTTTTTAAAGCTTTGTGAAAGCAAACGTTAAACAATCGTTGAAAAAACGGAAGGGAGTATTGATACATTGGATCAATGAGAGCGAGATTTGCCACGACAAAGTAAAGAATGGACCCACGTGTAGCCACACGACGATATTCTTCCCGCGCGCGATTAATCTCGAGTTCAGTAGCTTCAGATTCAAGTACGCGCTCTTTAATGGTACGAGATGTGACATTGGACGATTGAAGGGTATCAATTAGATTTTGATCATCTAAAACGTTGCCTGTTGATTCTGAAAGCTGTTTGAGAATTTGATCTTCAATTTCTTTTAATTCTTTTCGATCCTGTGCCATCGTCAAAACAAGTCGATTCTTTTTTTCTTCAATTTCTGGTCGCTCGTGACGTACAACGTCTCCAAGAAGTTGATTTTCCAATCCATCCATGGTCACTGTAAAGTTAATAACAGTCACTTTAATAAAGACTTCAGGGAGATAGTGTGGATTGGGCAATTTCGTTGTAAAATACAATTTAAAAGCAGGATCATAGTCCACGTCCGAGTCGCCTAAACGAATGAGGTTTCGTCCTCCTAGTTGATAAAACGCTTTTTGTAATATTGGCTCTAACGACGGTTCTAACGTCTCGTCAATATCTTCAATTAAAAGTGTCTTTCCATTTCGAATACACGTCTCTAAAACTCGTAACAAGTTTAAATTGGTCATTTTCGTTACTTCTAATGTCGTAGAATACATTTTTTTGAGCCATTTGTTCGCTTGACCTTGTGGATCAATCATTAATGGCCAACGTTCGCCTCTCGTCACAAGAATGGCATTATCTGTCGACGTCAAGTCACTTGGTAAACCATTTACTTGCCACTCACGAATTTCCACCGGACTTCCAAGTATCGTTGACAATTGATATCCTGATGAAAAAGGAATGCTCAAATCTTGTGTTTGAGCGATCCATTGGGCCACAATGCGAAGCCGAAATTCCCCTGTGAATGGGCCAAAGTACGAAATGCATGCCGCCGCAAGGAATGTATCACCAATCAATGCCAAGATTGAGTCATTTAAGACCGATACGCTCTCTTTCCAACGTGTACCTTCTACTGACAAGCCTGCAATGAGTTTCTCAGCTCTGAGAAGTCTTGATTCCGTCACAAAAGCGTCTTTTGCAAGCAAATCCTTTTCATCCAATGTTTCTTTGCATTGCTGTTCCAATCTAGCCACATTCTCGTTCACAATTCGAAGTTCCGCTTGTTTTTGACTCAATATTTCATTCGCTTGAGCTAATTTTTGATTCATTTGCTCCAGTTTCTCCTTCTTGGGACCTACATCCTTGGCGACTTTGGAATACACGTCCATAGCATGTACCCAGAGACAAAGAGACGTAGCAGCTTTAGAGACTTTTGATACAATTTCAACGGCCATTCCTGGTTCCGACACAGCTTTACTTAGTTTCTTGAGCGTAGCAGACGATATGTTGTCCTTGTCAAAATTTCGAAGTTTGTCGAGAAATGCAACATCGCTTAAGATCTTTTTCGCCGAATCCCAATTTTGTTTTTCATTAAAGAGTAAACACACAGCGTTCATGACCGTCTCAACAGCTTCAGGAGGCTTTGCAAAGGACTTAACTTCAGTTATGTCATTCTTGGACAAACTATCAAGCGCTTTAATTGAGTTTGTCAAAGCTGGCATCGCCACGTCCAGATCTTTTTGTGCATCAGCTTGGACAATAGCCACTTGCTCTGCTTGTTGGGTCACCAAAGCTTCGTCAAGAGCTACGCGTTCACGTACAATTGCGGCAGCTTTTTGGTCTATCGACACACGTTGAAGCAATTCTTCTGCTTCTTTAGCTTTAATTGTAAGAACTGGCTGAAGAGCAATTAATTCAGATTTGAGCGCATCGACAATATTATTGGTATCGTCAAGTTTCTGAACCCCCACTTCCATTCGATGTCTTAGAATCTGTAGTCCTGTACGCTTCTCATGCAGCATTTTAAGATACAAATTAATCAGATCGAGATAACTTTTCGGGGTCGTGTAGACGTAACGTTGTAATTGACTTGCGAATTCGAGACTGAAGTCATTTGAGGTTGTGTGGACTATCGAGCACATATTGACAAGAGCTTTTCGAATCTCATCAGAAGGTAATGACACGTTTGTCAATAATCGATCAGCTACTGACTGCAATGCTTCTCGTGGCCAATTCATATACCAATCGATCGTACAGCAATTAATAAGCGATGGAAACGCACGACACCGCACACGTAATGCAGAACCAACAGGTGACATGGCCAATACAATGTGTAAATACGTACGTACACGATCAATAAAGACGGCGATGCAATTGTCTCGTGTTTCGGGAATTGCAAGAATTTTGACAATCGGACGTACGTCTGCAATTATGCGATCCATTTCATCCGAAGCAAACAGATTCGGAACTTCACCGCTATTTAAGATATTATTGATATCTTCGACAAAACTTTCATGAACAATCTGACTATCAGTAAAGAGAAAGACAGTCGACTGGCCATCCACACCAGCCGAGATCATAACTTTTTTCAAGTCTTCATGAAATTCATTCGTACTATACCCACGTGTGATTTCAACCTGTACGCACTTTGCATCAAGAATAAACGCACCAAGACGTGCTAGCGATTGTTTTCCACTACCACCAACACCAATTAGCATTGCATTACCTCGAGGTTGACGAAGAATTCGTACAAGTCGCGACAAGTGTGCGATCGCATCACGAAAGAACACGAGATTCATTTTATTTGCAAACGTCAAATTGTAGCTTTCCAAGTAATTGTCCAGACTTTTCGTCACTTTTCCAAGATCATTGCAGTGTTCGTACAATGGCGTAGGAACGCCTTCTTGCATGAAATCTCCAAACAATAAAGGACAAGATGAGTGAAAGAGTGACTCACGAGTCCAATTGCAATTAAAATGACGTCGCAGTAACGAACACACAAGCTCTTCAAACCATGCGTGATCCGTTGTATTGATCAATCGATCTTGAAACACTCGCGAAGCTTCATGAATCCACAAACGGTTCATGCTCTCAACATCTGTACATTTCGAAGGTGAAATCATTAGAATTCCTTGAAATACCTTTGATATATCGCGCAGATTAAACGTATAGTGAAATTTATCCGGTGTTGGCAACAGATGCAACGTCACTTGATTATAAGTGTCAATAATACTGGCAATCACACTGTCTTTCATTAATTGAATCGATGGAGCGAATGAAGTGAGGAATCCTCCAAGAATTGAAGAGAAAATAAGTTTTAAAGCCGCTTCGCCTGCAGGATACATGCTCAAAACGTGGAAATGACGGACAAATCGTGGGGTACACTGCGATCGACCACCTCCAGCTGGAGCTGCTGCAGTTAGTAACATTGTGTCGGTAATGTCTTTCCAAAAGAGTTTATCTCGATCATAAAATCCTTGAAAATCAAGAAATTGACGCAGTAATTCAATCGGACCTTGCGCTCCGTATTCCTCAACAGCTGGAAGATTCACATCATCGACAAAAAGAACCATTCGCGTTCCAGCAACAGGACCCAAGAGATTTCGGCGTTTTTTCTCAAGTTTATTTTCGATCGTTAATTGTGTCATAAGACTTGAGGTTTGAGCTGAGAAATTAATACAAAGATTCATTACCTTCGATGTTGTTGAAGCAACGCTTTCATCTCCGTTTGCATTTGTTGCAGATGACGTTAATTCGCGTAATAAATCTTGAATAAGCACCGTCTTACCGGTTCCAGTGATACCTGTGATGTAAGTAGGCCGCTTAGCACTTGTCAATACACGCAATAATGAGGTAAATCGAATCGATTCTGACGTTGCAACGATCATTTGAAAGTACGGCACGTGTTGGTTGTAGACAAACTTGGGGACGACGTCACTCCAAGCACGAAATTGAGCTCCTTTGACATCGACAAAGTAGTCAAAGACAAGTCCCGTCGCTGGGAGTTTAATTTTCACTTCAGTCATTAAATCACGTGTAAAAGCATCAAAGCGTGAATGTGAATCTACAGGCATCGTAGCACCAATGGACCAAATGATAGAGAAGGCAAAGATCTTGTCCAACAACTCAAGCATAGTTTCTGTATCGAGCGTGACGTACTCGATTCCATTATCAGGATGGAATAAACACGCAAAGAGACGACAGAAACTAGTAGCAAGATTTATATCAACTGTCGGAACAAGTTCCACGGTTTGGTGTCGAGTGAAGTGGATAGTTTTTTCAAGACATTGATCAAGAAGAAATTGAAGACGAGCACGACCTGTCGATGGGAAATCCATGGCAAGTTCATTTTCCATCCACGTCTTGACAAATGGCATCCAATTGAGATCCGTATCTGTAATATAGACAACTCCAATGCGACTGACGGTAGCAGGAGATGCAGCTGCAAGATCCATGACTTCAAACAACATATTCATTTCGTTTCGAAGTTTGATTCGTTCTCCATTTGCAAGACATAGTGTCATATTATCATCAAGCACTGTATTCATATTTTCAATCCAAAGAGCGTCAATAGGTCCATCAAATACTGTCCATTTCACATCATTAGAATCATCTGCCACGGCTTCACGCATAATACTTGATGCTAATCCATCGTGCCACTCTTGAGTTGCTTCATGGAACTCACCATAGAGTTCACCCATTGAAATGCATTTTGGATTTAAAACTCGAGCATGTACAGTCTGGTAAATTGGATTCATCGAGCCTTTCGCACGTAACGACGTCATAGTGGATTGAAGCATCCGATAACACGATGTCTTGCCTGCTCCAGTTGGACCAACAATTGTTCCTCCAAAGCGAACATTTAAAATATCAAAGAGTTGAACAACTTTCGTCATGTATGCAGGCACTTGTTGAAATCCTGCTTTAATTATTTCTTCTTCTAAACACGCTTGAAATTCACTTGACTCGTTTTGAGGTATCATGGTTCCTGGAAATAAATCCAATACAATAGCATGGAACAATGGAAGATCTTCAGCTAAAAACTTTGGAATATTACTCTCTCGAAGAGCACGAATCAACGTAATGTCTTCAATCACAGTTGGATTCGCACGTTTTAAAGCTCCCGCCATCACAAGCACCGACTTGACAGCACGAAGGCCATAATCATAGTGAGGCTGTTGCGACAATTGTTCGCTGCAGAGTATATAAAGCTTACACATTTTTCGAGACAAAGCACGTGCGTCACTAAATCCTTCAGCAAAGAGCATAATCTCAGCAATAAGAGCATAGTCTGGTACCATCATGGATACTGGTCGGAAACAAACTTTTAGATTATCCGGTAATTCCGTTCGACCAGCGTATCCTGGATTCATAGTGACAATCACATGATGATCTTTTAATCCAATGTCAATTCCCATAAAATTCATGTGTTCTTTCTTCTGAAGGCGACCTTCCCGTAAAAGTAAAAGCTGCTGAGCTACAACGGATAAAACTTCAATATCAATGCGATTGAATTCATCTAAGCACGTCCAATTTCCAGCTTGTGCAAGTCCACGAAAGAGTTTACCCATCATTTTATAATCAATTTGATCACTACAATTAAAAACAACACATTGAATAGCCATGGCTTTGGCTAAATCTTTACTACTCTCAGTTTTCCCTGTACCTGCGGGACCCGCTGGAGCAGCACCCAATTTCATGCCATACGCTCCTGTAAGTGTCATCCAGCAACGATCTGTGAGTGGTGTAATCACAAGGCGAGACGTTGCACCCATGTATTCGTAACCATATTGAATAGCAGAATCAGAGTGTCGAATGATCACATCGTCTGCTTGAACGTCCCAATAATATCGAAGTTGTTGTTGCCAGATAAAATTGCTCACGGAATCGACTTGAGCTTTCCACAAATGTTCGATCATATCTCGAGCATGTACATCAGTAGTCACCAAAGCGACAATAACTTTGCGTTCTAATGGTTTGAGATTTCCACGAATTTTCACAATCAATTCATTTAATTCGTACAAGTTGCGTTGAAACCAAACGTGCAATTGCTCCACTGGGTTCTGACTGTTTAAAGCTTCTTCAGTACTACGAGCCCACATCATTTGAACCACTGTAGCGACAACTTGGCCAGGATGGTCACAGACCCACATAGAGCGCTGCTTTGTATCATAATCGACTAATCCAGCCTTCATAAGCTTGTAAATTGATTGTTTCATACTCACTTCAAGAGCTTTGAGCCAATCTTCGACATTTCCACGTGCTTTAAGATTTTTTCCTAATGGAACGCGCTCATTCTCCGACGAAAACATCGCAATCATATCAACACTACCCGGAACGTCTCCGAAATCCAGTTTAACGAGATTCTCGAAGCATTTTCGAAGATGTGGTTGTACAGCTTGTGGATTCTTAGATTGAGCCAAAATTTCAAGCAATTCATCGTTTGATAGAAAGTAAAAGCGTGGAAACGCCATTCGTTTTGTCTCGAGATAATCTTCTAGATTTTTTTGAATTTTATCGAGATGAGCATTGTGCTGCTGTAACATTTCTTTAATGCCGGGGATAGTCCCGGCTATCAATACATTAGAAGTGTCGTGTGTTCGTCGCATTATTGCTTTCCAAGAAGCATCTACGTGACTAAAAATCTTGGACGCGTCCGGTAATTGACGTTGGATATCTGGTGCTGAAAAGATATTCTCTAGATACATCCAATTCTTTTGCACAAGAAGCCATTCGTCAAGCGTTTCTTGCAACGCAACGAGTTTCTTTCGCCAAGCTTCAACCTCTCCTTGAATCGCACTCACAAATCGTGAGCCCATTATTGTACTGATTGTGACAATCGAATCATCCAATTTGGCTATGACCTCCTCGACACTTCCAAGAATAAAGACATCCTTGGTTTCCTTATACAATTTAACTTCAAACTCCGTCGTAGCCCATACACCAATGACTTTCTTCAGCATTTCTTCAAGAACACCTTCTTGCTGTGCAGCAATCGCTACAGCGCTGATCACTTCACCATGCTTCATGACATTGTGTTCAATTAAGCTACCCAGCGTAATACTCTTCTCTCCTTTCATCTGGAAGCCTAATGCAGCATGAATCTGTTTCCAATGGCGATCTTTAAGCGATGACGAACGCAAATCCGTCACGACTGGCAAAACAAGTTTAAAATTCCCAACTTCTTGATGTAAGAGATCAGCCACCTCGTTTCCAGGAAGTTGTTTCTGAGCTTGATACGCTACTTTCGAGTATACTTGCACTTGTGTTTGAATCGCTGCTACATCAATATCGTCAAACACCGTGTCTGAGTTTTCGGTCGCAAGCTTTTGCCACGTTTCTAAACTGCTCCAGAGTTTCTGTTTCAATTCAAAATGGGCGACGACTTCATTTAATTCCGTAAAGTCACTTACTTGTTGTCTTAATTGCATTTGAAACATTGTGAGCATTTTTGCTTCTTCTGCAAGTTTATCAAGTGCATCTTTCTGAGCGTTTAGAAAAGTCAATGCATCACGTATTGATGTCTTGACTGTCGACAATTTCGGGTGGTGCAATGTTTCTAAGAGCACACTTGCATTTCGATTCAATGGTGCGATACTCTCAAGAATCACTTGTGAAAAACGTGTCGTCTCAGCATCAATCTCGCTTTCAAAACGTGTGAGTGTGCCTTCTAAACTCAACACACCTTCTTTCATCAGAATAATATCCTCTTTAATCTCATCTGGAACACGCCAGTCATAATTATCCATGAGAACGCCCATGTCGTACACACGACGATATCGATTTTTCAAGTCTGTTAACATAGTATTCACTTTTGTCATATGCATGACTTTCTTCACAAACGCATCTGGTGTCGATGGTGAGGCAAATGCAACAGGAGATACGTCGTCAAGTGTTCGAAGCAGCTCGGAACTCGCGAGTTTCATGAGTTGAGGGATCAGCGTTCGAATTTCAAGAATGCATTTTGATGGAGTGGGTAGCAAACGAGCTTTAAACTCGGCCGAATCCACTTGAATGACCCCGATCGTTGCAACTTCTGGAATTTCCGTAAACAATTGACCCTGGGTTTTGTATTTCTCGACTAAGTCGGCAAACACTTCAATAGGTGCATGAGCGTACATGTCCATGAATTGTGTCACGTGGTGTTCATTCTCGGTGTAAATATTGTGATATGGAGTAAAGACGTCCAAATAGTCTTCTACTGCTTCAAATGCTTCATCCAACGCATTAAAGATATCATTTGTAAGAGTGCTAAAACTAACGTCTTCGTTCAGAATTAGTGCAACATTTAATTTCTCTACTGACCACACATCTTTGCCTTCATCTTCGGCACTAGCAGTAGTGTATGGTGCAAGTAATTCATGTCCAAGATGTCGTGCTGGCGTCTCGACCAAGCTCAAAGCTTCTTTTAGTGCACATTGAAGTGCTCCATTCCATGCATCATGATTTGGAATAGCATTTAAATTCAACGTAGTCTCTTCAATCTCAACAGCGACCGCAAAGATTGCAGTGAAGACATGATCTTGAACGGTTTTATTTGCATTGGCCTCTTGTCCTGTCGGTTTTACTTGATGAGCAGGAGTCTCATATGTAGTTGAATCTTGAGCTTTTCCAGCAGTTAGTATCGTGTAAAGTTTCTGAAATGAAGACACTGTGAGTTGAATGGTAGCGTCAATGGTAAAAAAGTCAACTAATCGAAGAAAATTGGTTAAGAATCGACATTGTTTTCGTAGTGCAGCTCGCTCCATAAAAGTCATTTTGTGGTCTGCTGAAATTTTGTTCGCGGCTAAGAAAGTATCAATGACATCGTCACATGCTTTGACACACAAATGTAGGGACTTGGTTGAAAAGTCAGCGAGTTGATGCGCGACTTGTGCACGAATTCTTTCCTGTTCTAGTTCAAAGTGTTGTAATGAGTAAGTCGTTTGGGGGCTAAAGTGAATTAAGTCTAACTTGGTGATGTCAAGACAAAGTGTGCGTAACTTTAAAAGGGTTGATTGAAGACTTGGCGCTAGAAGAAATAAATGCTTGTTTAAAGCTTTTTTTGCATTGCACATCTTGTGCATGCGAACCGAAGTTTTCCACAGACTATAGTGTTTCCACATTTTATACTTTTGAAAGAATGGGATCGTCAATAATTTCATCAAGCGCGAATATTCCATCTCCCATTTGTCTAGTGTCCAGAACTCGGAATGATCTGCTGTAAAGTGAGTGACACCTCGAAGACTCATGGTATAATAATCTAATCGATTGACTTCAAAGTGCTCGACTACTTCAAGTGCGTACATGATTATATCAGTATCTCTCTTTTTGCGTAAGTACAAGAAATTTCCAGCTTTGAGTTCTTGTACATGGTGTGCATTGAGATTCAAAGACGAAGTAAAGGAAAGAGTTGCAGTAAAAGCTTTGCGCTGAACCACTTTAGAAGCAGAAGACAATACCTTGTACGACCCTATCTCATCATTTTTCTGATTGCTCTCATGTTCTGTATCATCAGCATTTGAATGAGAAAACACCACTGAACTTGAGCTCGAAATATGCTGTTGATCATGAAGATTTCGAATCCTTTCAACTGCATTAGAAAGACTCGGATGCATCACAGGTAAATTCATCATACTTATTGAGGGTGGTTTCGAATTACGATCGTGTGCGACAAAAGATCGTTGCAATCCCGCAGCTTTTGTTGGTGCATTGTTCAAATTCGCCGCTACCTTTGTGCGCGTTTGGAACTTAGGCTTTAACGCTATCTCCTGCGTTTTAACTGATCGACTATCAAAAGACATGAGATTCCTTGAACGTTTGTCATCTGTGAATGAAGCAGGTCTGAGATTCGGTTCGTAAATTCGCTGTAAAAGCTGCTGGACTTGTGGATTTCGAATCTCACCATGCCGCTTGGCACCACTGCGACGACTTTCATCGTTCTCACTCATGAATATCTGCACTTGGCTATACTTTGTCTCACTTAGATGACGAGTCGTACGATATTAGCGCTGTAACGGCTACAGTCGACCGAAGATATTTTTCGAGCATGTACGATCAAGGTGGAGATCACAATTTGATACTTTGAACTAGTATCGCGTTCAATATTCTACAATAATTGGTAATGTTGGATGTGTAAGTATAAGACGAGCTTAAGTGCATGAAGATATGACGAATCATAGCAGTGGAAGCGACTTCAAACGAATACGTAAATCTACTTGATAGCTTTGACTGAGCGGAAATTAAAATGAAAGATACAGGAACTGAACAACTGATAGTTAGAGATCAATGGATGCATCTTGTCACGTTGTCGTCTTTTGATCTATTGATGTCAAGACGCTTGAACCAATAATGATTTTCCTCATAACCACTATATGCAATAATTGACTAATATTTAAGAATTTGGCATTATGTTGACAACCGCGTTAAATCATCTCCGAAGGCACAATGTGATCCTCGCATCTCAGAGTCCTCGTCGCATGGAGCTTCTTCATCATTGCGTATGTTTACAGTACACAACCTTTTGAACTTGTCTCTATTTTTCTCATGATATTATCATCACACTTTCTTGGTATCAGGGTCTTACTTTTGAGGTGATCCCGTCCACTTTCGAAGAGAATCTGCCCAAAGAACAATTCCCGACACCTGATCTTTATGTGATCGAGAATGCCAAGCAAAAGGCGCTAGACGTTCTAAAGCGTGTCTCAAGGAACAAGAATCGTGATGACGATCATGCATTAGTCGTAATTGGATGTGATACCGTTGTGGTGCTGGACGGAGAGATTCTTGAAAAGCCCAAGGATGAGGACGATGCTTTTAACATGCTCAGTAAATTGTCCGATCGATCCCATGAAGTCTATTCTGGAGTGGCTCTGTTCACTACTAAAAGAGGCAATGACAACCCGCTTTTGTTTTTTGAAAAGACTCTTCTGGTGTTTGGTCGACTAGAACCAGAAGATATTCGTGGTACGACGCTTTTATCGTATAATTATTGCCAATTCGTTTTAACACGTTGGTATTGCAATATTGCAATAACGCAATGTAGCTTACATTGCGACAGGAGAGCCAATGGATAAGGCGGGATCTTATGGATTGCAAGGCAAGTAGCAGTCGTGTTATGGCAAATGTCAGTAAGTTAATGGGAAGAATATGTTGCAGGTCGGGCACGGTGCTTCATTCGAGATGTTCGTGGCTGTGTCAACAATGTTATTGGTTTCCCCGTACAACGCTTTTGTCAAGAAGTGAAGCATCTTGCGTCTCAAAATGAGCTTTAAGTTGAGTTGAAAAGTCATTTCCCTTACTTGTATTAATCTATCGAATCTTCTTGCGATATTTCCTTTGTCTCATCACAGCTTGAAGCAGTAACGAGCACTTCTTTCATAAACTTGGTGTCACAACTCTATTCGATCTTCTTTTGAAGCTTTGGCACTGGAATGCACGAGAATACGATATACAACACAACGGCTGCAATATGACCAGCAAAGTGCACATTCTTCAGCGAAGCAATCGAGTTTTCCCACGACATGGCCTAGGGAAAGAATAATATATAAATTAAATCACAAAATTTAAAAAATATACGCACGACGTACCTGGAACGGCATGACGAAGTAGTGCATCGCAACAAGCGTAACCAGGTAACTGACGAAATCATAGACTTTCTTTTTAAATCCAAACGATCCGTCGGATTCAATAAATCGTGGACGCAGGCGCTTGAATGCCAGACGATTCACAGCCGTGGCCAGCGGCACTGTACATACACCACAGATCTCGTACGATTAGAAACATATCCATGTTTTGTAGACTTTACGTACAGCTCATGAAAAAGAGGTAGTAACCCGGGTAGAAGCCATGCCAAAAGGCCGAAATAAAGTACGTGGCTATCAGCGAATTGCCTGTACGCGTATACACGTAGCGCTCTAGCCAATTTTGCGTTCCTTTGTTCCACGCACGCGAAGCAGCACGGATACTTTGTGAAAACTCGAAGCCTAGAATGTCCATATTGCTTACACCATTCCAACCGCGGCTCGATCCATCTTTATTAAAGCCTTCAAATCCAAAACCGCACAAAACTGTCGCCCCCTCAGCAATCTATTGACATGAAGTAGTAACTTTTGGACATTTGTACCACTTTAGACTAAGCTGGACAATACACTTACCTTCCATGCTGAATAATACTTGGCCTTGCAAAAAGCAAGCGTAATGTACAAGTCACGAAGCTGGTACAATAATGGTTGTGCAGCAATTTTTGAGTCGTGTAGATTCGATAACGGGTACGATGGTCCGTACACTGCAAAAGCTGCCATCAAAATCGAACCAACAAGAAATTTGGAAAACGCTGCCAAAACACTTGAAGGCTGTTTCTTTTTGCCGTTCACCAAGAATTTAGTACCTTTCGTAACATCTAGATACTCCCGAATTTCAAAAGCTGGACCAGCGAGGAACGTCGTAAAACTATAGACGTAGCCAAAATATTCAAGTAACGACGGAAGTTCCGTAAGAGCAAGTTTTTGACGCCCTTCGTACATTTTTCTCTTGTTTGGAGACAATTCAGTGCCTTTTGTTGCTAAAGTTTTGTCCACAGTACCGTCGAAATAATTGTACGCAAAGCTGGTGAGTTTGATAACCAAAAGCATTTGTGGACCCGTAAAATCCAATGTCCAGCCCATGTAATCCACGTATAGTCGGTAAATATGCGATAGTGACATATAGAGCATGTTGAATAGAAATACAATGGCGGGGGCGTATTGACGCGGTCCAAATTTGACCATCAAGTACGTTAACAAACTCGAGAGAAACGAGTGGATCCATCCTGAACCCAGCACGAATTGCGCAATACTAATACCCATGACAATATCAAAGATATGCTTGAGACTAGCAGTAGGCAAGATCTTGTATACAACAGCTAGTGGATATGCAACAAAGAGGCACAATACATAGCAGAGCTGGTCACTGCCCAATCCAAGTGATGCAGACAAATTGTCGACATGAGCGTGAAGGAAGTGAAAATCCAAAGGGGTTGCAACCTCTGCGTATGGCTGCAAATGCTCTACAAATTGCACGATGTGGTCCATGGTAGTTTGACGAGGGAATGGATGTGGCCACACTGATAGATACTAATACGGTATGTATCCGGACGTAAGGTTGGCAGACTTTAAGTCGCGGACTTTGATTAACCTGATACTTTAAAAGAGACAAAAACAATTAGTTTGCAAGGGTATCAAATATTAAGATGTCTTCTGGCACCACTTAAGCAAATGATGCGAGTAGTGGGTCAGAAAATATGAACACCTAGTGAGAAGACGTTCCATCGGATGACTGTTATAACAACTAAGACCATGGTTGCAAAAGCTGCTTACGTCTGGTAAATTACATGTAGAAGTTGCTTGAGACACGAGCGAGCATAGTGATTTGAGAGTTCAGTTTCTTAAAATGTGTTCGAATTATCGACACAAAATTGGATTTAACTGTCGTTCACAGCGCTCATTCATACTCAGCGAATAAATTGAAGCTCGAAAAATACATTTGGTTATTTGCTGGGTAAATGCAAGATGACTGGAATGTCCACATGGCCAACACGAAGCTTGCTATCAACGCAGTGGTGAATCCAGGCCTTGTTCGAAGCTAATTTTACTTTTATTTTGTTGGGTCCGCCGCAGCTCTCAGCTCAACAGAATTCAAATATACCTCGAAGTCGACCAGCAACTTCGCCCCACAGACAACACTCTTACTGCGCTATCTTGAAAGTCCATTTCACGCATAATGTTGCAGGATGACTATTTATCGAGCGGGTCTCTGTACATAAAGATTTGAGCAAGCGAACCATAGACAAAAAGCACTCATACTTATTACTGAACACAACAAATTTCTATTCCAAATCTTTGAATTCGATCGATCACAGTTGTCAGTCAGGCGCAAAACTCACGCGTATGAGCCCAACATCCTTGCGGGTACAAGTTGCACCTGGTCTTGACTATTGGCTCAGATCCAATACATGGAACCCCGCCGAGCATCTCCCCGAGGTCGCCCCCGCTGTGCGGAACACCTCGAGGGTCTGGATCACTTTTTGCACCAACTGCCTCGTGTTATGGATAATCGTGCTCTGTCGAAGTGGCTCCTAGCCGTCAAGCAGGCGAATACGTCACTTCGTGTGACGGTGGAGCGCCTTGCGCCGGTGGAAACGGAAGTTATCACAGTCAGTGCTCAAAACCAGTTGCCGGTTTAACTTCTGGTTGGCCGAGCGCCTTTAGGCGTCGCCCCGGTGCCATGGACGAAAATGTCGTCAATGTTTGTCTGTGCATACGCCTGATGGGGCCTAACCAATTGCGTCACAAGTCAATTAAATATTGCTAGTGCATTTAGCAGCCCTTAAAGCATCACCAGCCACTCCCAGAGCATCCCGCTTGGAGTACTCGGCGCTATCAGCGGAATATCACTCGCTCTCATGAGCAATTGGTAATACCCATCGACTGAGCTGTACTTTGTACAGCCAACCATATTGTTCTGGAGAACATCTTTTCTAGGAATTGGCATTTGAGCCGGAATGGTGGCAGCGTTTAGCTTATTATAAGCATGAGCGATACACCACTTGCCGTCCGGCTTCCGAACACAAAACGTGGGTGTCGAACGGGGAGACTTGCTCTCACGTAACATCCCTGCGTCGTGCTTTGCACGAAAAAGGCGTCAATGACGTCGCACTGCTCCTTGGGCAGCGGCCATTGGTGTGTTACGCAGTATTTGGCTCCCGGAACCAGGTCGACCTCATGACGCACACCTCGGTCCGGAGGA
>NW_020187446.1:871978-872373 GCF_900000015.1 Plasmopara halstedii | reverse complement strand
TTCTTGCAAATCTTAGTTTCGTCAAGTCTAGCAAGTCTACTTTATTCAGTAAGACCACATCTGCACATTGAAGCTGCCGAATAGCTACAGCACAAAGTTCCACTCCTTGCATCGTATCTTGAGCCAACGCATCTCCATCCACAACTGTTACTACAGAGTCCAAACGCGCACGCGTCATCTTGCCAAAGTTCTCCTCTACAGCTGCTACTAACTGAGTTGGGTCTGTAGTTCCGCTAGTCTCTATAACAAGGTAGTCGACGAGGTCAAGTGCCGTAGTGTTATCCTCCTCGCTTATAATCTTCCACACAACGTTCTTAAAGTCATGTAAATTACCATCTGGATCTGCTTTGAGCTCGAAGATCTTGTTGATGCTCTTATTATGTTGATTAGCCACT
>NW_020187446.1:834856-870577 GCF_900000015.1 Plasmopara halstedii | reverse complement strand
TAGATTTGACGCTTGTATTTTAATTTTCAATTGGTGAGTTACTCATTTACCTGCTTAAGACATAACAGAATTATCTGAATGATATTAGTTTCCATGTCATTCATAAGAGCTTAACACACAGGTCAATACTAAGATGCCGTCTAAACCACCCCGCTCACCTTAATGATAAATGCCTTCGCGAAGTGTTGACGTTGTCCGCATTAAGTTTCAAATACATTTTTATTTAAGAGAGAAAAAAATGTGGCTTGAGATTAGGACCTATTTACGAGCGAGAGCACTGTTGTCTGGGGTCGAAGAGAGCACGTTGTGAGCTCTTGAAAGAAAATATTTGACCGAATTTGATGATCTCTAGATAGTAGTGGAGATTTTGACCAAGAACATGGTTCGAATCTGTAGATCTCTTCAAGCATTAGAAGATAGATTAGGTGGTTAAACAATTTAAGAGACCAAAATCTGGCTGTTGTTTATCAATTAGATAAAGTACTTAATTTATAGTTGAGCTCTGGCAGAAAAAGCAATCTTTTGTCGCCTTTTGAGCATGACATGCTTAATGAACGCCTTGAATTATCAAAATTGAATGTACAAGCAAAACGACTGTGGTCTTTTATGTCTGATTCATAATATCATTGCTTTGCAATATACTCCTACTGGAGATACTAGTTCTAATGACTGATAGTAAAAGTATTCTCTCTAAGGACAAGGCGTTCACCGGTAAGACATTATGATACTCAAGAATAAGCTAAAATTGAAGGTCAGCATTTTTGGCAGGGGACCACAGATGTAATTTGGTAGTATCGCAATAAACTCCAAGAAAGGTGCTATCGACGTATACGGGCTCAGACTCATAGAGGAGTTTTTGACTTGTTGGTGGCTGACCAACTTGCGACATCATTGCTCTCCGTCAATGATCAGCGAGAATTCTCGAGAAATTGCGAGCAAACACTCACTTCCTTGCATAAATCTTTTCTTTATCGCAGTTGAGACAGCTTCGCACTAAACCCATCCCCAGAACTTTTGAGAGTCGTTGCGATCGCGCCGTGCCAAAAGTGTCGTTCCCCTCTAGCTTGTAGCGCACATTCAGACTGTACCAGAGAAGAACGACGTCTTTCAAACTATTTGTGGTATGCGCGGGTTGAGATCCACAGCGAAGCATGGTTTATTCAAACTACAAAGTGTGTTCACCAAGCAGATACATTCGATCAAGACAGTGCATAATATATTGCAAGTTTGGTGGTGTTGTCCGATCTGGTCGATTCACACCTGTGTGTAACCGGTCCGCTGTAGTCGTTGTGCATTATAGCGGAAAATCTCGCTTAGCACAGCCGTATGTATTTGGTCGAAGAATGAGGCAGGACTGACGGCGAAGGCGTCGGAAAGACCATATTCTCTAAGTTCCGAACAGCCAGGGCCCTCCACTGAATCAATCACAAAGATGCAATGATCGCGAATGAAGACCCAATCATCATCATGTCGTCTTTAGAATGGACGTAAGCAACCTCAAATCCAACGAAGGGTTTGAGGCTGCTCAGGTCCTTTGTTAGAGACGACATGATGATGCTTTGGTCTAAATTTTCCAACCTTTCAATTTCTGAAATGACACTGCATTATTCGGTGAAGCTGACATAGCAGCGTGGTCAGACCTTGCGGCGCAAACACTTTTTGCACGAATCGTCGCGATTGCATCAAGGATGGATACATTTAACCACCAGCCGACGGCAGGCTTGCATGCTGGTTCCTTTTTTTTAATATTTTGAGTCGCACACACGATGCTTGAAAAGCTATAGTGTGAACATTTGCAGCTTTCAAGAACATGGGATACGCTGTCTTCGTCTCGGCTGTAAGATTTTGCTGCTCTCGAGGGTACGTGATTGAACCAGTCAGAGCAGTCGCGAGCGCATCATCATCAGAGAGGAGAAAAATGCACCATTTCTAGGCAAACAGGATGTGGGGGAGCACGCACCAAAGGGACGTCTCCTTATGCTCGAATCGATTTTGCACGCTCGGTCATGATTTGCTCGCCGCCCGTACACACGGTCACAACCCTGCTCCGTCACAAGGAGTCGACAAAGCCGGCCATTTTGACCGTGCGCAAAGGTAGAACGATTAAACAGTGTCAAATACATATGCCAAAGCAAAATTGGACATCCATATTGGACGTTCCTGATGCGTCCCAAATGTCGAGTGCAGTGGCGTACATGCAGCAGCAACTAAAACTTCATAATTAGCTTGCGGACCGGTGGCGCTGATGATTCACATATATATGTGGCTCGGACGCGCCTTACAAGAAACTTATCTTAGTGACGCACCGTGTAACGTCAACGAATCTGGACGCACTTGGAACGACACTACCTTCGAAATGAATCCCAATACCATTTTGAGCCGGAGAATAGACGAATTTCTGACAGAATACACCTTGGCGCTGGCTTACAGTAGCGAAGACGCGCATTAAATACGGAAAGAGCTCGCACGAACAGACTAGAGACCACCTTTACACTTAAGAACTGGTAACCAATTCCATTGAAAGTAATCTACATCGGATCATGCTCGGTAAAAACGTTTTAGCCAGCTGCACTGTTGACCGAAATTTTAAGTGATACAATTCATTACTTCTCTTTACCCAACTTGATTGTTATCTAAGCTGCTGACCACGTGACGAACGCTTGAGTGCGTTAATTGATGCCGCTGCATCAAACGGATGCGTCTGAATTAATGAGATACGCTGTATCACGTCTGAAAGCGCCACAAACGCATGTGACTTGAGATCGCAGCTGCTGACAACGTGACGAGCGTCTTAATGCGGTGATTGATGCCGCCGTGTCAACCTAATGCATCTGAAAAGTCAAAAATGCTGCAGCACGCTGCAAGCGCCAATAAAGTTTCTGACTTAATATCCCAGCTGCTGACAGCGTGACGAACGCCTAAGTGCGTTAACTGTTGCCGCCGCGTCGAACGGATGTGTCTAATCAATTAGATACGCTGATACATGTCTGGAAGCGCTAGCATATCATACGGCTTCGCCGTATGATATCAGCAAGACACAGGACGTCGACCCTGACCCAGAGTATGTCTACCGTATACGATAGCGCACAGCTCTATACCCTTGTCAGCGGTATGATAGGAGAGCATATGGACCGACTCGTCATTAATAGGTCACCAATCACTTCCTCAACAAAGCTTGCCAAAAGTCTTAGCAGTTGTGAGCACTTCGAACTCGGCCCATCTTCATGGTGTACAGTCTCATGACACATCACAACGATATGAAGTTGTAAATGACTTTGCATGCGACGTCCCCTTGCGCTTGGCACCAGGTTTTGCCTAGAACTGGCACGTCACCACCCGCACAGCTCGTCGCATTTAATGGCGGCCAAGCCGAAGTGGGCTTCACGGCCACATTGAAGCGGGCTCTGTATGCCTTCTGTAGTCATCGCGATGCATACAAGAGAGAGATACCGCGGCGGTTGGTAGATCGATAAGGGCCGAGACTGCGGCGCAGTTGGGTTTAACCCAAAAACTGTTGCTTCATTAGTGGGACTTTTTTGGCTCGACCGCTGAGATAAATACATAAAAAATCTATTAAAGTGGCCTGCCTGTACGTTTTCGAAGATATACATTTTGAGCATCTGAATTTCGCGACTAAAATGTTTGAGTTTACTTTAAATTATATTACAGGTTTCTTATAGAATCTTTTCTTTAATTGAAAATATGTTTTATTTCGTGCTATATATGAAGTTTGCCTGTAAAGACAGATCCGCCGTCTTATGAGAGAGCAATGAAGACTGAAGGTAATGATAGCGCTGCACATACAATTTATCGGTGACGACCGTGGTAAGCCCGTCGCACCGACGATTATGGCTCGTCTTTTTGTTTATTCTCTGTTTTGTATCAGTCGCATCACAAAAAGCGTAATGGCACAGCCTCCGTTAGCGATCAGCACGTTGGCATTTGCTTCTTGTCATATTGCTTTACTAGAAAGCAACATTCTTGACATGGTATTCGACAACGCGTTCGAGACTCTATATATCAAGGACAATCAGACGTGGAACAAATGTATAGCTGAAACTAACACTCAAAAGTTCTTAAACCTGATACCTCAACCCTCTTTTAATAAGTTTCTAATTTTACGCTAAAAACTACCTTTTATCGATCACTGAGTTCAAAAAACAGCAACCAAAAGAAGCAAATTGTGAATTGACCACCACTAACCAAGTGCCAGCAGCGAGTTTGTCGCGACAGCTTTTAGATTATCAAATTGTTTACTTGTCCTATTTTTAAGAACTAGATGAGTAAAAATTTGACTTAATAAGAAGAGGGAGAGAAAAGGGGATTTGTCTGTGGTGATGATTGTTTACGCATCTTCTTTGCGCGCGGTACTACATGCTGGTCCCATCAACGCAACGATTGCAAGTGTCTGGAAGATAATATTTTAAGCTGTCGCTTAGCACGAACATGACCATATTGTGACATTTACGGTATTTTCTAGTACCACGAATGACAGTTTCAAATTAGATTGCTGTTTGAGGAGAATGTTGAGACTGTCATAATAAATTTTAAAAGATGAAAAGTAACTGTGAATGATCACTCTTTTTGGTATTTTAATACATGTGAATGGCTCATGAAGAAGCTAAACGAACTGTACGCGACTTAATGCCAATTGTGATTGAACATAAACGGCTTATTGATCTGAGATTCTCACTGATGTATTCCCCACTTCCTTGGAAAAAAGGTGGATTCCGTGAATACTGCTGCAAGTAAATGTTTCAAAAGAACATGATGCGCTTTAACATGGAAATGTTCACCCTGTCTGACAAATATTTCAGGCCAGTTATTTTGGCCGATTAATTGGTGAGCTTAACTGAGGCAGCTGCTTGGGAAGTATAGAACTTTAGTTTTTTCTACCCGGATTACAGTCAGATTTCAATGACTCACTCATCAAAATTGGTTTCAAGATTTTTGAACCCAAGAGCATGTTCTAAAAAGACCATTTGATTTGCCCAAAACCTGATCTATTAATCAAGTCGACCATTGCATTAAGGCTGGCTAATACGATTTTACCACAAAAGGCTCATATTCAAGAGCTATGGCCTTGCAATTTTGAGCTTCGATCTGTTATCCGGTGCTATGTGACTTGTATACAGTGCGGCTTTGATTCATCGTTCAATAAGAGTTGAAAAGCACAAAGGATTTATCGCCGGCAATGTTCCAACGTGGAAAATGTTACTAAAACAACCTTGATGTAGCACAATCGTGTTATGGCGGACTCTCATCTTTATCCTTACTGTATGGCATACACATCCTGATTGACATCATGGGCCGTTCAATCATTCTACAAGTCGAGTCACTGTGACTGTCACGGATTGCTAGATAGCCTATAATGTACTAACAACACTCTATGGCACATTACGTAGCACGATTTACGGAAGCTTGATTTGAGAAGTCCGACGGTCTTGTCTGCTCTTTTCCAATTCGGTGGGTTCCGGATTAACTTCATTACGTTATGTGTGTAACATGTGTTGCTCGCCGCTTACAAACCCACCAAGTTATAGACAGACCTTGATAATAAAAATAAAAGTAGAATTATTTTCGCCGTGATATGAAGATCAAGTAAAAAATACATTGCCTGTTATTACATCTTTGCTCAATGTATCACATCAAGCTACAAGATACTGAGACCTCTTGAAACGCTTAGATGCACACTTAACTGTTGCTGACCACATGGACATAATCTAAGCAATTTAGGACATTTTAACATGGCCTGTCCACTACAAGAGCACAGTGGCTGGCTGCCCTAATCGTTATATTTGTAAAGAGGTGAGGCTTTGTGGAATGCTAGTAGTACCGCGCCAAAAACATCTTCTCTTCCTGCTTTCCCATCTGTTTTAGCAAAGTTTCCGAAATTTTCAAATTGAATAGATTTGGCGACTAGGAAAAACAATATGCGCAATCGTTGCCCAAGCATCTCGACAGATGTCATGAGCCTGTAGAACGGACTGTCCAAGGGGCTCGATGGAGAAAGATGGGCAGGATCAGAATCGCTGTTGTAAGCCTACCTGTCACAATGACATACAGTCTTTCGAACTAAATTTTGCGACTTCATTTCTTCTTTGATCGGGCGCATAATTCAATGAAATTGAGTACTCTTCACCCGCCAAACAGTCGACTCCTAAGTGCCGACGTTATATCTGGTGTCGTTCAACAGCGCTCGAAAGTCTCACGTAACGCGTACGTGGATCAAGAGCACAGCCTAACATTGTCACATCTACCGCAGCCTCCTCGCATACATACGTCTTATGTAGAGTCTGAAAACCCAAACGACTCGTCAACAGATGGACGTTGGGCAAGCCATCATGGCACCACCGAAATGACCACGAAGCTAAGATGTGCTCAAAATTTTACCCCTTACTCAGCGTCACGAGACGGCCTCACGATAAGTGAAGGCCCTGCTAAGCCTATCACACATAAAGGTCAGATGACTAGTATGGTCGAAATGATTATAGCAGACAAAGTGCGACTTCGGGAACTACGTCGAGTAAGGCAGATTCGGTATCGACAAAAAAAAGAAAACTACGCGGCTAGTCTTGATGATGGAAACAAAAAGCTTCGAAGCGAAATCGAGCAGCTTTCTCAGCGTCGTCGAGTAGCAGTTGCCACAATTGCGTCGACAACAAGCGGGTGGAGTGTGGCCGTCGAGTACTTTCGACTTTTTCAATACGGAGTCCGGAATTTCTCTGATGCGCAACGCAGTGTTCAAATGGCTTTCTTGCAAGAGACGATGGCACCGGACATCCTCTTTAACTCCGGATACGGTATTGAAGCTATTTTAGACTACTGGCATTGCATCTCGCAATGGTTTGCGAATTTCGAGGTCGAACTAAAAGCCTTGGAGAAAGCCTCATCAAATACACTTGTGGCCAGCACCGTCACTACCATCACAATTTCGGAAATAACCTTGCGACAGATTTTCCCACATTTGCTGAGCATGGACCAGTCAAAAGGGTTGACACCACTGGCGCAAGAACTTTTAGACCAGACTCTAATTATGCAGGGATCAGCACAATTTGAATGGGATCGCGAGCACTCTTGTGTTGGAAGCATTCGTAGTCATTCGGATATGATACCCCCGCTTTTGTGCGTACTGGGGGATCTTGACAAGGTGTCGCGTGTGTTCAGCAAAGCTCTTATAACACCGGACTTTAGGTGCAAGGCGTTTGCCACGCGCAGTTGAGTCAGTTGGACAGAGATACGCGTTTAAATGCGGAAAGTGATTATTTCAGTCATTATGGTACCTGTCATATGCATAATATTTAAGAGATTAGCTACTTGCAATGTTCTTAAGTCGCGAGATTGTCATAACACCACTCAATGCACGGTGCACTGTCGATCTGGTGTTGTAGACGGTCGTATAGCACTGCAAACCGGACAAGTCTCACTGCTTCATGTATCACGCCTTCTCATGAACTCGTGGCTTCGCAAGTCGACTGTCGCGATCTAAAGTCAAGTTTTTTCAACCCTTTCCCACCATTGACGTCAACAAAGGCCTGTCGTGTTGTAAATGCGAAATTTTTAGCAAGCTTCTCTAGCTGGGCGGGTTCATCGAACTGAGATTAAATCAAATCATTGGTTGCGACACACTGGAGTTCACACATCACGTCGTGAAGGTTGCCAGGCTGTCACGAGCTATAAGGTTGCATATGGCAAAAGTCCTAAACGACGATCCTAACTGATGCAGCATTCGTGCCATCATAGGCAACGCACAGGTTACCAAAAGAATTCGTATGCGCAAACGCGAGTCATAAATTGCAAGGGTAGGCCTCAACATCCATACGTACACAACAATCGTCAGCAACATTACACTTGCGCAAACAAAAAGAAAGTACTTTACATCCCATTCAACATTTGTAGTAAGCGATGGGCAGTGTAGGATCGTTGTGTACTCTCACACGATGCCAGTCTTGCTCTCATCGGAATTATTGAATAGACTCATCATGTTGCATGCAGATCGACATTGTCGTCATTCCGTATGAACATTATATAGCAAAGACATAGTGCGATTATGTATAATGTTTAAGGCAAGGAATACAAGGCTCGTGAACGAAACATCTTTAGGATACCATTGTATTAAATTCATTGACTCCAGAGATTCTCAGAACTTGCTCTGAAACTTTAAGAACTGTTTCGAATTCTAGGAGAGGAAAAGCCATGATTATTACTGTGGTAAATTAAGGGTGGAGAATCAGCTTCACTGAGTTTCGAAGGTAGCAAATATTATTATATGTCAATCACTTATCATACGTGGTACCCAAGTCTCATTCCACATAACGATACTGTCAGCCTAAAATCACATTGCACCGTGCGAGTAGTAAAGCTTTAAAATTTCCTTCTATCTTAAGCGTTACGGTCACAAAAATGATTTGTCATCACACTCTGCATCACACTAATTCGCAAAAAGTCGAGGTGTATATCATGTGAGGCACAAACCTGGTATTGATCGTGAATATTGTGCGCAAGGTAAGAAAAAGCTGTTCGTATGGAATGCATTGAAAGAGCTATCCCCAAGCTGAAGTATTTGTTTTGCAGAAGCAAAATTTATTGCATCACGTATCATTTCTAAAGCATGAGATACATTTGAAATTGGTGCATCACTTTATATTCTGCTTGAAAGAATAATGGTAGTGTTGCGTGTCAGCGATTGAACACAGAGAATTGATTACAAGGGCAATTTCTGAACAATTAAGTGTTGCTTGGGATATATGAGCAGAAGTTTAATGACGTTATGGGTTGCAGAAGGCCAGAATGAGATTGCTGTTCGCGCAATTACCTCCAAAGACGTCGACGCAGACGATGATCGCTGGTGTCGGGACAGTCGATAGCTCCTGCTTGAAGCCTCACAAGCCACATTCCCGACATTCACGCTGGGAACTCGTTTCAAAGCAGATACTACTATAATTTATTTAATCAACTCGGTGATAATAGTCGATCATACGACGAATGTCATGGTGGTTGAGTGTCGACGCCATAGAACTGTTATCATGGTGTGGTATTTGGGATGTTAGCATCGAGACTGGATCCATGTAGAAGTCTGTTGAGAGCATACTGCCATGTTAATTGAAGAGAGAAGCTTCTGCAAGATAGATGCACATTTGGTATGCCTCGTCGCTATTTTGGACATATCTAAGGGTTGTTTGATCAAGAGCTGGACACAAGTAATGGATGAGGTTTGGTAAATACGTCAAAGTCTCGTTGAGTGCATGTTTCGGTTTTTTAATGTAGGAATGATATAGTAATGGATTGGAGCAATGCTGCAATCATTTAGGAGGGCCATGTACGACAAAAATCTCGCGCAAGCCGGCGGATTGAGACATCGAGCTTAAAGCTAAAGCTGATGGTAAATCAGGCGTTTTGACGGGGGTTGGTATCAAGGAGGTAAGAACCAAAAAGCATACACCGCTGACTTTGGTGGGAAGAAGGTAGGTTTCGCCTTTGCATTGAGCAACACCTTCGAAGGGTGCTGAAAAAATGGCTTTGCAAACGGCACTCTTGCCTTGGTAAGATTTAAGAACGTTAGTAACATGATTGTGTCTCGCAATTTTACAAGATCCGTGCTGCAAAAATAATCTCGAAAGTTGTTAGTACTAACTATTAGATTTGTGAATATCAGAAGTAGAGATGTCATGAATGATTACAACATGCTTCTGAGATTTTCACGTCTCTACATTAATTATGCGCTGAAGTCTCGCCCTTGGAAGCCAAAAGCAAGAAAAGCATCGCAATATCACATGCATCTATGGAAATAAGCATAGTTCATACTAACTAAGACTTGCTTCAATCTATTAGATCCAATGGGTATCTTACCCCAAAACGCTTATCACAATAGAAAGTTGCTTCATTACATTTTGTGGGAATAGAAAGACAACAACAGCTAAGTATTCGAGTAAATTCTGACGTTCTGATGAGCATCAGATCCCCAGCAACCACGATTGACGCTTTTGTTGGGTGGTAAAAAAGCTTAACTACCAATCGAGGGACCATTGCCTGATAGAGGCAGTACTCGTAACTGGTTTATGAATGTAATTCGAAATGGTGTCGAATCTCACACTCAGCAACGCGAGATTTTCGTGCCCCGCAATATAATTGACTTTCTCTGTTTAAGTTCAGTGTCTTGAGTGCACGATCAGTTGAAAACTGAATCTTAGATGATGAAGTAGCATCATGCGAGTTGGGATGTGCACTGTAACTTTGCGTTACGATAGCACAGACAGAAAATTCGTCGTTCAAATGAACAATTTCAAAAATACACGAGCTTCTTTTATGTTACTGTGCTTGGGCAAAGAACTGCAGAAGACGTGAGATTGCCACAAAATCGGGTTTAAATAGCTACAACAACGAGAAGTAGATCATTTTTTAAGCTACAATGAGATTAAACTTGCTTTGCGCCTTTTGCCTTGTACAGAGGACAAATATTAGCTCATGTACTTGTTTTCCATCGCTTTCATCGTGAACATTTGAGGTGTGCATAACCAATGCGCTTTTTTTGTAAATACATTTTGAAGAATGTAATAAGACTTAACTATGTAACTACACGTTATATATTGTATATGAAAAACTAGTACGCTAAGACTGAAGTCAAAATTGACTTAACATTTCTGATTGTTGATAAACTCAAAACAACAAAAAAAACGTGCTAGATTTGAAATATATCAAATCTATTTAAAATTTAGCGTAATAGTTTATCAGAAGGTTCTGAAAACCTTAATTCGTTTTACCTTATTAAAATGGTAAACAGCTGAACATATGCGCGTGGTGATGTCTCTTAGCTTTTGATATGCCTGCACTTGTGCCAGCAAATTATGAGCTTGGTCCATTTCGGAAAGAGGGCTTTTGGTGATACTCTTGGCTCTCGTCGACTAACATTGCAGTGACATGTGTATTTCTATACATCTCGGACTTCCGTTTGCATATTCATTACGGGGGTGCCTGCCGCAGCGTCCTTCTAAAGTGAGGCAAACACCATTAGTGAGCGCATTAACACAGCTTGCAGTCTTAAGCACTTGCTCGTCCAAGCCAATGAAAGTGTTATATTCATAGTTTTGCTTAAAATAATTATTAAGATATGTTTTACTATATACCATAACATGGAGCATTATTTAAAAAACCTGGCAGTCTATGTGTCTTACAGGCTCCTTTAAGGCGTTTATCTCTCGGCCGGAAAAATTAAGCAGGTCTCGGCGTAAACCTCGAGCAAAAGCTTAAAGCCCAACTTCTAGAATTCAAAAGATGTCCTAAAGGATACATGAACCCGTCAACTCAATTTTTGTCGCCAGCCTACCAAGACGAGTGCATGCCCCAATCCGACACATCTAGAACAACAGGTCTAACTCCAACTTCTTGTTGTACCTCTGCCAAGCATCAGCAATGCGCTATTATCACTACAAGATCAGTCCAAACTTGCGCGGCTTAGTGTGGCTACAGCGATGACGAGGTCTCGTATATGTGTCGCCGAGCCGTCCCAGCATCAAAAGAGACAAACTCACTAACTAGCACTTATTGCTTCCGAAAGACGGTCTGGCTCCATCTTGTCGATGAGAGATCGCATATCAGGAACGCTAAACACTAATTATCGCTTCCCAAGACTTGCAGATAAAAGTTTTGAGCGGGCACGGTATGACCTGTTTTGGCGACGCAAACACCTGCGACATATTTCGCGGTTACTTTAAGTAAGCTGGAGTAGGCAGGCCTACGCTATATATATACCGAATGGACCAAGTGCTCATTCTCGCACGTGTTTTGCAGCAGCGCTGTCGTAGCTCTTTCGCTTAGAGGAAGCTTGGTTAAGGTTGGTGACCTTCGTTGTGTACTTTGAACCAGTACGAGTGTAGCGGATCGCAATCCGCTTACTTCAAGAGTAGCTATATCCTTAACCCAAGGCTAATTATCCCTTCCGATTAAAATGTAAACTGTATTTCTCAGTTTTGAACCGCCTAGATCTAATTCTATAGATTTTCCATCCATATAGCGAAACCTAATTGACTATATGACTACTGGCTGTTCCAGTAGTCATATAGTATAGTTTCACCAATATGTGGTCACACCGTCTTGAGTGATCCATACCGATATGTGGTCACGAGAATTTGTGTGACCCACACCCTTCATACCAGGAAATGTAAAACACCGTTACGCTCTCCCATCAATATTGTGAGCACCTACAGCTCACATTCGACTGTCGCCTCGGACGAGATTCGCGTGTCTAAGACACCAGAACATGACAAGGGCCTTCGTCAGGATTTCTCTGCTCGTTGAGCCCTGTGTCAAGGACACAAAAGAGACCCAGCTTCGTTAGTTCCGAGAACGCCCGTGAACAGAGCCCTTCATCGTCTCCTGCACGCGGTGCAACTCCAGACAGTCCGAGGCTTAAAGGGGAAGCGCAACCCACGCGCAGCTCATTGTTAGTTAAAGTGTCGCATGACCAACAACACAGACGCGATATCTACTCCCGACCGCGCCCCGCGCCCGCCACGGGTGATGAATTACATCGTCGAGGATTTGGAGGAAGTCGACAACGAGTCGGATACTCTTTTACCAGGATGGGAAGAAGAAGGAGCGATGTGCCCCAGCGGCGCAACGTGAGCCTTGCAAACGCCGTGTCCATTGCGCGAACTCTCGACTTTTGGGGATGTTGTGTCAATATCAATCACCTCGACGAGGCACAAAAGCAGCAACTGGATTAAGTCCAAAGGGCGGCTCTCATGAGCGCGCATCCACGGTTGGTCCTTGACCCTCGTGTGGAATACGGCTTCAGCTTGGCAAATCCCGCTGCAGATGCGAAGGACGCGATCACTCGATTGCTGGGCGTCTACATGTTCGGGCTCCCAGTCACTACACAAGCAGAGCATGACGAGCAAAAAGCTTTACGAGCCTGCCTTTTTGGTTTAAAAGGAATTTTGACACATTCTTTCACAATCGATTACTTTGATGCAACATGCGTCATTACCGGTGAGCTGAAAATTCGCAATCACATTCAGCATTGTCATTACCTCTACGACCGTCAGGTGATTACGTTCGCTCCATCAAATGCACTTTCGAATATCCTTTTCATTCAAAATGGGCTCACTACGTCGAAACCCCTTTACAGCGAGGTCATGTATCTTCACAGTTGCGTGACTGTCAAACATAGGTAACGCTCCAATGTGGGTATCATGGAGTCATTTTTAATGATAAAAGCGAATTCGTATCGCTAACTTAGAAAAACCACGATGCGTCGAAGAGGAAAATAGAGCCCTCCAGGATTCTCAAGTATTTTGTTAAGAATAGCGATTTTAACAGGAACGAAAATTTGTGCAAATTTTAGGACGTGAGCGTCCGAGATGGATTCAATTTGCAACCCCCTAAAACAAATCTAAAATTGCCAAAACGGCTATCGACGATTGGCGAGATATCCCATGGATTAACTGCGCAGTGATGGGGCGGATTTCTTCTTCGGACTGGGTTGTGCTGAAAAGACCACACTAACCAGAAACAGATTTGCATTGTGGATCCATTCGATGCGGTGGAACAGAGCCGTGATGCTTTGAGTTGAAAAAGACAATACCTAAGATCACAAGAAATACTCCGCTATGAATAGTGAATGTCAAAGGCTGTCCTCCGGAGCCAAATTGAGGATTTATTCTGTTAGTTTGCGGATGAAAACTTTTAGTGTCTCGATCAAGAGCTTAATAGGCGGCCCTGGGCTAGCACATGATGACTTTGGTATACTTTTGGCCGGAGCGACTACCAGGTCTTTATTCTATTTATCCGTTTCCAAGTACAGATCTCCCCGACCAGAGTAGCTCTGAAATGAGCCACACACTCCATGGCAAAACGTTTTACGTAAATTCAGAGTGAATTTTTGTAAAATTTTTGTGATAACATGACGAGAGCTCATCCATCATCTGAGAATATAAATCGTGCTCTCTTAATGAAGGCTGTCTGTGACGGGGTTCACGTACCCTGGTATGAAACGATAATATAATCACACAATGGTGTGGTTTACACAAGATGGTATGACTACACAATGGTCTAGCTTTTCTCAGACATCAAGTCAGTACGTGGCTGGAACAGTCAGTAGTTATACAGTCAACTAGTTTCTGATATATCGATAGAAAAACCTATACCTTTAGATATAGGCGGCTTTTCGCCCAAATAAACAAGAAATACAGTGTTCATTTTAAACGGATGAGTTAATTAGGCTTGGGTTAAGGTCGCAATTACGCTTGTAGTAACTGGATTGCAATCCACTACACTCGTAGTGGTTCTAAGTATAGTACGAATGCCACCGACCTTTACTAAGCTTCCTAAAACGGTTGTCCCGCTGCACTTGGTAGTACTTGTAGTCAATCCATACCTGAATCGTTACGACTGACCCTCTGTGAGGTTGAAGCAATTTTCTTATGTGCCCCCGGGTATGCAGGACGAGTTAAAGAGATAATGTCTCTGCTTGGACTTGAGGGTGTGCACACCCTCGCTTCGCTAGGACTTGAAGCGATCAGCGCGCGTCTAAGGGCATATTCAAGTTATGAAAATGCTCTGCTAGAGCACCTACAGCAGAAGCTCTTGGCGTCGACGAAGAATGACTCCCCCCGACCCAAGCCGCTCATTGTGAGCTTAAATGCTTCGATGGAAAGGATGTTGAGGATCTCTGCTCTGGGTGAGAGAGAGTCGAGATGGTCATGGCATCGGCCATACCCCAGATCATGCAACAGCGCGTGGCGCTAGCCTCGGGGTCGAGCACGAGAACGAACACTGATTCGCGGCACTTCAGGCAAAGCGGCATTCTCCTTTTCGAAGGAGCTGAAGATACAGCTTTTGCAAGTGTTCTCATCGCCTGACTAGGCATGTCGCATGCGATCGCGTTTTCTTGCCACACGGTGAGGCAAGAAGAAATTGTCGGACTTTGTCCTAAAGTTGCGTACTTTCGGGATGGCAGCCGATCATATTCCCGAGGCGGTCACAGCGATAGTCCATATGCAGGGCATATGCACTGGCGAGGTCAGAATGGAAATCTTCCGTGCCCACACGTCTTCTTTTGAAGAAGCGGTGAATGTGGTATTGCATGCCAAATTCGACTCTAAGTTGTTAGAATACACACTTATATAGCTCGTCGAGTACGCCTGAGCCAGTGGACCTCAGCTATGCTGAGAATGAGGAGGTTGAGCTCCGAGCTACCGGGCAGTGTATAAATACCCGACGGTGTCTTGTCAGTGGAGATCCCGCCTGTCACATTCGGACTGGCTGCTCCCTGCGCAAAGCATGTCAAGATCCATCAAACCGACGTCCCCCTCCTAATCATTCTAGTTTGTCGCGGAAACGGCAAAACCCAGTTGGTAGGCGCGGGGCGCCCTACTGGGGAAGAACTGAGTTCTGTTGATCTTCAAAGAGGTAAAGGGCAGCAGGGCCCATCCCCAAAGAACTTTGAGCTCTTGAACAAGGAACGTGTATGCAAGTCGGACTTGCTGGTCGTAAAGGCGACCTTGAAGGACTTTGAGAAGCCATGGAAGATCCTGATCGAATCCGAAGCATCGGGCATTTATGCTTGATGCTCCACGATCGATGGAAGTCAGCTGAATGCTGAGGCACTGGAAGCACGATTGAGTGACACTTTCACTTCGCTTAGCGACGAAGACTTGTTTCACTGTGCCAAGAGTCCCTGTTAACCTCGGTGTTGACTTTGCTAGCGTGGAACGCTGCCGAGCCTTCTACTTGGATGCAAGGTTGGATCTTATCCTTGGGTTGGCATGGTTGGAGCACCATGAGCCATGGATTAATTGATGGTGAAAGACCTTGGGTGCTACGCGCAAGTCTCATGGTAGAGATTTGGTGAGTCATGAACCCACCTCTGCTAGGCAGCAGAAGCTTTATTGGCGCGGGCATTGGACCGGGACGGTCGATGTACTGGATATCGGCGTAGCCGAGTTGTCCAAAGTGTTTTTGACAGAAGTCCCGAGCATGTCTCGCACGCTGAACCTGGGGTGGCACGTAACCCACTGAGCGTTGCTCAATTATTGGAGCAATCGATGTATGCCAAGCGTGGCATGGTCGGCCAAGGGCTGGGGAAATCGATGGCGAGGCCTTAGTGATGCACGTAGAGTGGCACGTAATCCACTGAGCACTGCTCACGATTCGAAGCAGTTGCTGCATGCCAAGAGTTACATGATCGGACGAGGTCCGAGGCATCCTGGGCAAGGCCCTTCTGATGCGCGAGGGGTGGCACGTTATTTGGTGGACAAAGACTGCGGAGATAGCAGCTCTTCGTCGGATGTTGTAGATAACATCAACGTTCCGATAGGAGAGCAGGCAGTGGAAACACTGAACGACACCGAGTGCGTGTTCTCAGTATAGAAAGGAGACGGCGATGCCGCGTGATATCTGCAAGACGCAGGGCGTCGACACTGACCCAGGGTGTGTCTACCTTAGATTATACAGCACAGCTATACACCCTCCTTAACGGTATAACATACGTATCCTTCGATGCAATTACCACAGTGGATGCTTTTTGTTGATCTGGGTGAGATGTTCTTGAAAGCGTTCAGCGGTGCCTTGAAGGGAGGTAACTTAACCTAAGTGGTCATTGCACGAGATTAACTCGTCGTCGCGTCGGGATGAAGCTGTCCTGAAGGACACTAAGAGGGTGCTGAGCGCACGAAGCGGATTTTTTATAAATCCCTCGGATCGGTACTATCCTTTGGTGAAGGAATTCAAGACGTCATCTCCAAAGACCTGCCGTCGGTCCTACCTCTGGACCAAGGTGTGCGTCATGAAATCGACCTGGTTCCGGGAGCATAATACTCCACAACACACCGATGTCCCCAACTTAAGAGCGGTGTGACGTCATTGAGGCCTTTTTTCGCGCGATGCACGACACAGGAATGGTGCGTGAGAGCAAGTCTTCCCATTTGACACCCACGTTGGGTGTCTGGAAACCGAATGGCAAGTGGTGTATCGTTTACGCTTACAATAAGCTCACCGCTGCCATGATTCCGGCACAGACGCCGATTTCTAGGTTGTATGATCTTCCGAACAACATGGGTGGATATACGAAGTTCAGTGAACTCGACTTGGTCGATGGCTATCACCAAGTGCGCATGATGAGAGATAGTGATTTTTCGCGGACAGCGGTGGTACTCTGAGCGGCATGCTCCAAGAGTGGCTGGTGATGCCCCAAGGCTGTCAAATGCACCAGCAACATTTTGTCGTCTTGTGACGCAGTTCTTCAGGTCCCATCGGGCGTATGCACAGTCATACTTTGATGAAATTTTCGTCCACAGTCGTGCGGGGTACGGGAGGACAGATAAATCGTCCATTCAAGATCGGTGCTCGAGTGCATGCGCAAGAATAAGCGGTATGATAATGCAGACAAGTGCATCTTCGGCGCCGAAGAAATCCCCTTTTAATATGCTTCATCGGGAAGATTGGCATTCAAGCGGATCTCGCTATGCTCAAGGCCATTTTAGGGCTGGCCGGCTCCAAAGAACAAAGCAGACTCGCGCAAGTGGCTTGGTCTCGCCAACTGCTTGCACCAGTACAACAAGAACTACGCAGGAATGTCACGGCCATTGTCGAATTTCCTTACGAAGGATGTGGAATGGTGTTAGGGTAACAGGCTTTTGACGGGGCTAAAGACAGCCTTTTTCATGCACCAATACTGACGTTGCCAGACCCCGATCTCTCTTTTAGTGCCGCCTGTGACGCTTCGGACTTTGCCATCGTTTGTTCACTGCCGTAACCAGACGCCTAGGGACGAGATCGGGTGATCGCGTTCGGATCTTTCCAGCTTATGGTTGCGTGGAGGGACTCTCTAGTCCATGACAAGGAATTATTTGCGATGGAGTATGTACTTGACAAGTTCAGGGTGCATCGGCTTGGCTCAAAGTCGCTTGCAAACTACACAGATCATGCGTCATTACGCACTGCGACTGAGTTGCCTAACCTCTTGCAGAGGATGGGCAGATGGCTCATTCTTCGCAGAATATAACTCTGAGGTGAAGTATGAGTCATAAAAGCAGAATGCTTTGGCTGATGCGTTGTCACGCAGACCAGACTGTGAGTTTGCTCATGTCATGACGGTGACGTCGTCCTTGGCGGATTTGATCCGCGCCGCATACGCGGGTGATAGTATGTGTGTAGCGCTGCTACAGGCTCTCGGGAGAAAGGAGTATGGAAACTCGGACAGGGAGTTGTCGTCGCGACTGCGTGCACGGTATTCATTGAATATTGGGTTGCTGTACAACTCGACGGATACGCTTCGAATTGTGGTTCCTCACGATGTGTATCCTCTATGAGGCCCACGACACCCCACTCAGTGGTCGTCTTGGTCGTGGAAATACCTACAGCTTTGTGAGTTGCCACTACTGGTTGTCCAAGCTGTGCAAATGGGTGATCACCTATGTGCGCACGTGTGAAACGTGTCAGAGGATGAAATCCTCTCTAAATTCGCCGGCGCCGCTGACTAACTTACCGGTACCCCCCGGATAGTGGCTGTTTATGAGTATGGACCATGTGTTTGGCCTACCAAAGGGCAATACGAATGTCATGGTCTTCGTCGACCGTTCAAGTAAGATGGCTCATCTTGCGGTAATATGTGGCACCATCGACGGTGTCGGTATAGCGACGCTGTATGTGTATCGTGCATTTTACCACATGAACTCCCTGAGTCAATTGTCCTTGACAAAGACCCACGCTTCACTCGGAAGTTTTGGTCGACGATTTTCAAATTTCTGGCACCAAGTTGGGTATGTCAACTGTGGACCATCCGCAGACTGATGATCAAACTGGGTACGTGACTCGCGTCGTCGAGGACATCTTTCGCAGCGTCTGCGCTGAGACTCCGAGGTTGCTGCAACTTGTAGATTTCGCTCTGAACAATGCAGTGGGCGACACGACGTTCTACGTGAACGGGCCCGTTCATCCTAGCGTTCTGCCGACGCCGCCATTTCATGGTTCAGGGATTGGTGGGGGGGGATTGCCGAGCTGCTAGCTGATGTCATCCCTCTCACTGTGCGTAAAGAAACCGATGACTTCCTGTCTACCAGACTGAGTATTTCACGATACGTTCGTGATGTGATGCTAAAAGCCAAGACATACAAAAAGAATATGCAGATGAAAGATGCAGAAAAAATGGGAGAAAATTTGCGGCCGGAGACCTGGTTTCATTAAATGCTAAGAACCTTTTTTCACAAGCAGTCCCTGCTGTTTTTAAGATGAAGCTCTGTCCACGGTTTATCGGACCTTTCAAGGTTATGGCCAAGCGGGGCCTTGCGTATGCGCTAAACCTTCCGAGAAGGATGCGCTCCCACCCGGTAAGTTATGTGGGCTTGCTTAAGCCGTACCGGGATCCGGTGGAAGTGAACGCGGAAGCGTTGGCGCTAAGCTGCGCCCAAAGGCGCTCGGCCACTCAGAAGTTGAACAAGCAACTGTTTCTGAGCACGGAGTGCAACATCTATCATTTCTAACGGCGTCAAGCGCTCGATGATCAACGGATAGGAGCCGTTTCGACAGAGCGCGATAGTCCTTAACGTGCGGCAGCTGGTGCACAACGTGCTCCAAGCTCTGTAACTTGACTTATATATACCACTAAACAGCTACCATTGCTTCTGCGATTAATATCCGTAACCATGACGGTATGTGACCCATCCACACGGTGTTATCTCCGATGTTAATCTACATTTGCACTTAGACAATATTTGCCCCGCTTAACCGACTGCATCATTCGGTGTCTAAAGGGTATATATAGCACTAAATTTTGTTTCTTGCAATGTTACTGCGTTTTGAAGATTGGTGATGTGACTAGTCATCGATATACATAGGGTATTATCATTCTAATTGCCAGTGCACCGTGATTATAAGTGCAAGCTGCAGCATTGACTTCCACGGACGCGAGGATCGTATTGATGGTGTATATGCTCCTTCTACGCCATAACTCGCAGATTATCGTTAAAAGACTCTGCATATACCACAATTCGCATTGCTTCCTTTTTTGGGGGGCTTGTCGTGTTTGAAGATGCAATTGAGCAAATGGCTGAGACTCAAAGCACAAAACGTTGCATACGTATTGCATATTTTGTGGTAGTTAGCATAGATTCTGTGGCTATTGATATCGTTAAACCAAAATTGGAATAAGATCGGTATATATTGCAAAATACCTCGACAAATATTATGGAGCATCACCACATTAGAAAGATTACCAGAACTTACACTGACTCAGGCTCAGTAATGTAA
Organism: Plasmopara halstedii; assembly: GCF_900000015.1. Classification (NCBI taxonomy): domain Eukaryota; phylum Oomycota; class Peronosporomycetes; order Peronosporales; family Peronosporaceae; genus Plasmopara; species Plasmopara halstedii. The sequence goes on along the minus strand of NW_020187446.1, from coordinate 850,333 downwards.
TCCCAAATCATGATTCGATTAATTTGACAGAAGATCGTAGCTAATCATACTCCTTTTTGGAAACTGCATGCGTAACTTCGACCCAAGAAAGGGATTCAGCTTCATTACGAGATTTTATCTGATGGGTTGCGTCTCCATCCAAGAATGCGGTAAGATCATGTATTTTTATGAAATGGTAATGTACATTGTAATGTATCTACTCTGCCAAAACTATGGCATGTTTTTAAAGTACTTTACATATGGAATCTACTATAGTTTAAAGCTGGTTGAGATCAAATTCCTCAACATCGAGACCGTCCTCATCCGAGCTCGAATCAAATGAATCGATATTCTTTTGGAGCGTGTGCACGGCGAGCACATGTTCAAGGTGGTGCACATATTCAAAGCTAGTTTTGCAGTCGAGGGAGCAGAATCGTCCTGCACTGCAGCTCAGCGATGATAATGATGTAAAGAATAAAACTTCGCAATTAATACAGTGAGTCTGTCTTTGTCGCCAGCTTGCATCGCACTCATCACTGTCATCGTCGCCATTTTTCTCACTACAACTTCGCACTTTCAGTTCCGAATGCATTAATGGCTCATATGGGATTGAAATGACATGAGCACTAGCGTAGCGAACGAGAGGTTCAGCAGCAGGCTTCGGTTCTGGTTTACCTGCCCAGGATTTTGATCGTGTTTCATCACGAAAGAGTCCTCGCTTAAAAATCAGCTTGAACATGCGCGCGACAAAACTTGGACGACGCGCTACTGAAGGACACGGTTTCGTAAGCCCGCTTTTGGTTACTCGAAAAGCTCTCTTGCGTTCTAGTCGATTTTGTGCCATGATGCACTTCTGCTTGAAGAGTCTTGCAAAATCAAAAGTGAGTGTAGAATAAATATTGCAACCTTTATGTTGGCCGAGTTTTACATTGTGTCGGCTCCCACTTATCGCGGTAAGATCCGTCCTGTCCTCGAAAAACGAGACAGGGTTACTCCCTGTATCCGCACTTAACTGCGCCATAATTTACGAGATGTAGTTTGGACATGGAAACGCGACGTCTTACTGCCATCAAATGATAATGCGCCGACTGACTCAAATCCCGGAGTTACTAGCGATAGAAATATATTTATTAAAATACCATATAGTGTCCACAGCAGTCGTGTAAATATTGTACTTAAACCATATTTTGTTTAAGTCGACTACAACATCATATAAATCCAAGAACCCGTGATATCATTATGACTTTGATGCGACACCGAGTAAAAGGTTGTTGATAACATTGTTTGCGGCACTATTATCAAGAATCATTTGTAGGGTTTTCATGATTTAAAGTCGCATAGCAACCATATTTGATCGCACTTAATTATCTATTGGGTTCTAAAGCAAAAGTCTCGTGCTCTGTAATTGGAGAGGTACGTTACAATTTAGTGCAATAAAAGCTCTTCTACAATTACAGCACCAATGCGTCAATAGAGCCGCTTGACAATGTCGCAATGGAGACCAGGCACACATTAGAAATGAAGTACTCAGTACAACTATGTTACGCAAGTGGGGTGTCTCCGTTTAAAGAAACTGTGGAAATTGCTTAGTCGACCGACCTTCTCTATCAGTGACTTAGATGGTACAGTATTAATTAATCCCACCTGACTGATGTTTATCATCATATTTAGTAGACACTCGAGCACATTTGTCACAGCGATACAGCGTGAAAATACACAATGTTTCTGATCATTCTCGTTCATGTCGTAACATTTTTTTTCGAAGAGATATTGGTGACCACTTGAATTCCAGCGATTATTTATGTACAGTGTATTCTAATCATTATGTAACCGCTTTTTTTAATCAGAAGTCAAGTGTTCAGCATTTTTTTTAATGATTAGCTGACGGTTTGTTAAATACCTTTAACCCATTTGCAATCAGACTAGCAAATGTAATTTGCAGTGCTGCTTATGATTTATAAAGTGTGTCTATCGATGCCTCTTTTGTCCACTTGTCCTCTTAAAACGTGTCGACTTTGTCAATCAGATAGTGAGACCGTTCGGTATTGTGACAGTAGCGGTTTGACCCAAATATTGTTATCAAGATAACTCCCTTTGTGAGTTGTTAATTTATTGCATATTCACATCTATCTGACGTAATTGTCTATTTGTTAAGGATTTACAGGCCCTCAACATTTCATGACACAATACACAGTCCAGACGACGCGACTAATTTCTTTAGGACGATATAAGTATGAAATAATGTTTATGACTTAGCTGCGAGAGTATCTGGACAAAAGAAGATGGGATTTTTATGTCTTTGAGCTTTTAAAGCGAAGTATTGGTGGTCGTGAACTAGTACAAAGGCTGGGAATGAGGCACGTACGTACTTGCGAAAAGGAGAGTAATAAGTATTTCCAATCTAAAAGCGAAGCGTCAAGATTATTAGAGAACTTTTAAGAATTACAGTCATTCAGTTTGAGCATGAGGAATAGGTCTCACATCTATTGTGATATTTGTTTTTTCGACTCTTTCAAGTGCATTAGCAAATTTTATTGTTGCTAGTGGGCATGTTGTTTGGATCGCATGCACTATAGCTCAACCTTAATTGTCAAATGAAGTGCAATGTTTCTCGAGCAAATTTCAAGCACAAGCATAAAATCACATATTATTAAAGACGAGCGTACTAGCTAAAAAATGCTTTCTTGGTGGAGCAAAGTGGCTCGACTTCGACCTAAAGCTTTGCGAATGGATTCCTGTAGTCCAAAATGTATGAAGCATCCCTAGAACGATAAAACGGCGACGTGCAGCACGAGCCATCCGTGCTCTGCATGGTCCAAAAATGCGTCAAAACGTCTGGACAGAATAGATCCGAGCACTTTCTGACTACTTAGGATCCTACTCATGATCCAAAAGCGATGTAATGGAGCCTCAAAAACGTGACACCCAGCGCCAACGTCTAGCACACGTTAACTAGTAATCAGCGCTGTGCTTTTTGTCATTAATCTAGTTCTGGTATAGAACTAAGCATATTCATTGGAGATCCCGACGGGATTTATTTCACCACTGTTCTCGCCTTGTAACGAAAACTTCAAACCTTGAACAGTTCCCGCGTATTAAACCTTCATAAGTAATCTCAGCTATATATTACGACATACTCAAAATCGATCTGTACTTGAAGCTTTGGCGAGCATGCGTGAAAACGACTATCGAGAAGCTGTGCATGCTGCCAGAAGAAGTCTGAGCTTTTTTCATTAATATCCGGAGAAAAGAAACGGTATGTCGTGCCGCTTCATATTGATATCACGATTCAAGTAAGGACGTGCTCGCAATCGCACCAATTTGGTTTTATCTGAATACTGTCACACAATCCACAAACCACCGAGGTGAATGTCGTTGATGAAATCAAAACACCGTGACACTATATTAGTGGTTTCAACGAACTTGCTTAGACTTCCTTGATGGTTGGGCATTGCTTAGGTCCCGCTTCAAGAGGCACATGAGTCTTGACGAGAATAGTCGGCGGAACTTAGTGCATATAAAGGCGATCTCTACATTCTGCATAAAATCATGGGTCAGCAATGTTGTCGCCGCCAACGAGGTTCTGAGTAACACGAAACTGAGAGCCAGCAGAGCACTCATAGGCTAGTACTGATATCAACGCTAAAATGCACTATTGGCAAGCTGCTCACGCAAAGAGGTTTTACGCATTCAAATGGTTTTCGTATAGTTTTTCAATAAGCAATGTACCACAATCTTTTTCTAAAGGTGACTTGGCATTGAGAAGGACTCATATGATGGAACCTTATGCTTTGAGTCCCGTATGCGGCGTATCTACGTAATTTGGTTGAGTGGCAACCTGTGCAGTATCAGCATAATGTAGATCGAAGAGTTTGCGTGCGATCGACGTGTCAAACATTGATACAAAGTGTCCTGCGAACTGGAAAGTTTCGACAGCACGAACGTACTCCTGTCTTGTAGCTCGACTTTGGCTAATACAAGCAGGTTTGGGGTGATGCTAAATAACAATAAGAGAGATAATCGATGTACTTAGTATACGAGTAAGAAAAGCTAGATCAATCATCTGATTACTTTCTGGCATTAAACATACAATAGGCACGACGTCTGTGATCGTCCAATCTTCTTCACGTAGTAGTTGTCTTTACAAATCACGTATGTTGGTGTTCCACACCTGTAGTTGGCAGCGTATCTACCGTATTCGTTCCCAGTCCTTTTCAATGATTTCAAATGCTCACAAAAGCCTGAAGATTATCGAGAAGCTCCAGCACTACCGGCGCTGGCTGCCTTGATCATTTCGACGCCACAAGCATGGTGACTCTACGATCTCCTCTTAAAATTCTTCAATGTAAGTTGACATGCTTGAGTCGTATCTTGCTGCTTAAATTGGCTTATTGACAGCTTTACACGGATTCCAACCATTGTGACCAGCTCATTCCCGCCCAGGAGCTTCTTTGAACCGATCAAAGCGGCTGCGTGTTCAACCTCAGCGGTTGACAGGGCAACCGAAGCATGTTAATTGTCAATCTATCCGCAGACTTCGTGTCAGCTTGGTCTTCAGCACAGTCGGCATCACTGTAAAATGGAACTTCTCCAGCTTCGAGTCACAGTTCATAGTAACAGGCCAATTCACAACTACATCAGTCGATCTTCTTGTAAAGTTTGAAGTCCTGGACCGTCAGGGACTGCGTCGTTTTGTCGCACGATATATTGCGAACGCCACGTCTGGTCCCGTGTAACAGGTTACCCAACCGATCAAAGACTGAAGACTTTGGAACGTGTAGAGTGTCGGGCCCTGCGTGCGAAGCTCGTGGGCGAATCATACCGCACCGTACCCTGGTATCGCCGTGATTTTTTCGCGACTTGTGTTGTGAAATCCAGGATAAACAAGCTACATACGCCAAATTTTGCACGAAACAAGTCAACGATTTTGTACTCCCCCCCCACCGTCTGTACAGAGGACGCGAACCTTGCAATCAAACAGCTACTTAAGGGAATCCAAGTGTTCGAACCTCTTAGCTATCCGACCCTTCATTTTCAGATGAAGACCCGACAATGCGGGCAAAAAAGCTTACTGGATACCAGCTTTATTCTGGTTGTGCGGCGTGATCAGTTCTTGTAAGTCGCTGGAGATGGCAGCAATCACTCGCTTAATTGGCGCAATATTCCCTAATTTCTTGTTGGGTTTCAGACTAAGTTTGCCTTTAACACTTATCCCGTTTCGTACCATGCATGAATCGTGCTAGATTCTTCAACAGTGCCATTTTCAGCCATTCGCACTCAACGTCCAGCATGAAGTGCGGACTGACCACCATTACTGCCGTCAATACGACTTAGTAAAGGTTTTTGTCAAAGGAATTTTCTTTGTTACGATCGTGATTCGAAGCTGTCATGAGTGCCCACATGGCACTCCTGCCGCCAAAGCAAGTTCTTATGCTGTAGCGCGACAAGTGCCAAACCTCAACGCAGTTTTAACCTTTGCAAATTTTCGCGAGCGCATTAACCACATCCTAGCTGGTACCGCGGTCTGTTTGGCTTTCATCCTGATTTAGTAAAACGTCATGAAGTTTTTGGTGAGAGCCAGGTACACATCTTGTGTCAAGCTTCGCAAACGCACCATCTTTACGTTGGCCGAGGTGATTTCAAACACATCGTTAAGAGCTTAAAAAGGTCCAAACATAGTGGCCTCCACAAGTGCCACAGGATAGAGCAGAGGATTATTCCAGCTGCAATTAGCATCCTTTCTTGCTGAAACAATTTCACGACCTGCTACTTATCCATGTCATCCACCAATCGTCGACGCGATGATCAAGTTGCGAGCGGCCTTCTCATGTAAGCCGTCGTATACATATACAGCTACCAATAGACAAAGACCATTTCTGTGTCTGATCAAAAACTGCTTGTTTTACTGACAAAAGTCAGCAGTACACCTCGGTACTGCTGACTTACCGTAGTACAGCTGCATGTAGAATTTGCTGCCATTCGATTGCAGAACCTTAGGAACACCATTAACACAACTATTTACGCCATCTTCTCCGTTTCGTACATGATGCTGATTCGTGATATCGACCAAAACCGCCGAATCTCTTGTTGCCTAATTTCACTGAGGCTGCACTTCCGCTTTGAGTTGGCGCCTTTTCCTCTCGCAGTTTCTTGCTTTTGCAGAGTAGTTTATGCCAGGAACAGAGCCAATGGAGGAGGCGGTGGATCGCTCAGCGAGTCTTCAGGGAATTTGGGGTGGCGCGTTGACGGGATCAATTCGCCATCTTGCAACCCGTAAACTTTTTTATCGCTAGCCAAATATCCGGACATGGCAAAACCAGCACCCAAACTGCCACCTAGGTCAGTCGTGCGGACTGATGGCAGTCCCGACTAGCTGAACACCCGCAGCGTCCTCGCCACGGCTTGATACCCCATGTGCCCGGTAAATCAATACGTCAAATTTCTGGTGCTCGGTTGTCACCATATTCTAAACGTTTTACGCTAGTGGCAAGTTTGAAATCCTAACTGACGAATTCTTAGTCGCTGCAGCTCGTTGATGCGCTTTCGCCACGGTTTCACCAAGTTTACATTAACAACGTCATCGCTGTTTCAAAATAGGCTTTGATCATAAAGTATGACAATGCTTTACATACTAGTTCAATAGCCGGACTCATAATTAGCAGTCGTTGTCTTTGCATAACCCACGAATGCTGTCAAATATGAAGACGGTCAACTTCTCTCGATTGAACAAGTAGCTCAGATATTTAAAGATGACAGACAGCTGGTAAATTAATGGCATGTGTATGAAATATCATGAGGTCACGTGTGTACAAAATCAGAAGGCGAAGATGTCGGCAATGCATCCGTCAAGACTGAGAGCCTATGTGAGTTGCAAGTCTCACGAAAGGTACGATACGGCTATGTTTCGTATTATTTTAAGCTTGAACCACTTTTAAAGCTAAGCACGAGTTTTGTGAGAGGCTCTCAATGTTGCACCTGAGTCAAGGCCAGCAAACCCAGCTTCTGTGCGTTACAGAACGAAGACTCGAGAGTCAAAGCTTCATTTTAGCGAGGTTTGCTGCAACCCTCTAGCATCGGCTGTGGCCAATACTCGAACTAAATGAAAAGTGTAGAAGCTGGAATTATCACTTGCTACTTCACACAAAGTCGCAAAAGGAGCAATGTTGTAGACTCCCGGTGAATTTGGTAAGATCTACTCATCCAAACGTCTCGCCAACATGGTCTTAATGTCACTTCCACTTATCACCTTCGCTTATACGCACCGCGTTCTTTGAGCACCGTGCTCCAATTTAGTCTGACTTTACCCCACTACCTAATTGGTTCTGCCACCAGCAGACCGTGTTTACACACGCACCATACATTGCGTGCATTAAATTAGTATACTAAATGAACCGTTCGGTACCTCCTGGAGTCGCTAGACGCCGTGTCTTTCATGTGCCATGCTATCGATGATATCCATATAGAAATGCAGCCAATAGCAACTAGAACTATTGGTAAGTAAACTAGACGAGATTGCGGTGGGGAGAATATTCAAGACATGAGAATCGATAAATATATAATGGCTTTTACTGTATGTTTGAGACCACAATAAAGGATTGCAGGCTTCTTTAGAAATCTTCATAAGGAAGCCTGTAAAGAGATCCCCTTATATGATGCTATTGTACAGTGGTCAGTGCTTTCGTCTCAATAGAACACAAGAGAAAGGCTTGATCTGACCAGAGACTAGCACAAGTGGAGTACAAATCATGCTGATATAACACGGCTCCTCATCAATTCCCTAAAAAGGATGTCAATGGTGTTGGGGTACATCAGAAGAGGTGGCTATAATGGCTGTTTAAAAAGCCGCATGTGTAACCCCCTTCTAGCCCTTTCGAATCCAGATCATTCATTTCATAGCATTTGTGATACTTCAGCATTTACCAAAGACTATGTAATTCATTAAGTGAATTGTCGATGGCAATGAAAACGTAATCGCGTTTGCGACTCGCCAGCGTTCGCAGCAGAGAAGAATTTCCCTGTTCACGACGATGAGCTACTAGCAATAAATTATGAATTTAGCCAGTTCAGGATTTATCCGCTTGGCTCTACTTTTGCAATTATTCGTCGTTGCGCACAGCATGATCGTCACCGCATCATTCTCGTAAAACGGAAAAATAGTTGCCTTCTATGCCGACGTCATCGTCAAGAAAAGGTTTCAGCTGAGATGGCCGAATTGGTGGTGAAGTCGCTTTTGCGTCGCCCTCATTATTAAAGACGGCGTACATGGTAACGACGCCGACTGACGAGACGAGACACGCAACGGGTCAGAGGCAATTCGTGTTGTATTACTAAATGCTGTGGGAGATAATATGTTTGTATGCTCAGCTACCGCTGCATCGAAGTACGCGGTTGCGCGCTATTCATTTCCAGGCTTGGTGCATTTATTGCACATACTCACTTGCTACTCACCGTCCGGTTATCTTGATGAGAGCCTCAAGTACAATTACCGTAGGAGATACAGAAGTTGCCACCTCGGTGCAGAAAATATATATTGCTCGGTAAGCGCTTTGATTTATGTCGTAATCTGGATTAATCAAATCATAACTCACGGGTACAACGTGTCAAAAAATCTCACCCACGCTGCATGCGTCTGCGTCTTTGGCCAATTTGCCGGTTCAGCAGAGTGTTGGTGGTCCACAGGCATAATTTTTTTAGGTCGTACGCGGAGCTGTTAGGTAAAAATATTGGAGGGTCACTATTATGAATTCATCAAAAAATACCTCGGCCTCTTTCCCCAGTATCAATCTAATGACGTCGCGAGGAAAGCGCCATTCACGAAGTCTCGCCAAGCTGTGTGGTGAGAAGACTCCGACACAAAGGTGCTCTCCGGAACAGGTGCTGTGGATTGCAGCGAGTGCGCTGCATCCTTTTCGTTGAGGAGACTGTATAAACCTTCGAACCATATTATGGTGTAAGATCCATTATTGTACAAACACCCCTCAGACCCTAAACGAAGCCCAGAAGCTGAAAAGTTAAGTAATTGGATAAAGGATTGTAGTAAGTACCGGTATGGTTTATCATGATAGGATTACAGAAGCTAAGGTTCGGGGAGAGCGGGAGCTGACATCACGCTACGCAGAATTTTCTTGTCAAAAGTAGTGCAGATATCACAGTTGACTCACTTTATACATATGTTGCTTTCAATGAATAATCTGCATGAAGCGCTTTATTTGATATGGGTCTTTCATTCCTGCTTTTGATATAGTACACGAACCTATACTTTGTGCGTTCATCAACGCGAGCTCTTTAATCAGAGCTCTTGAGGTTCACGAAAAATTCTTTGCAGAAAAACGATGATATTTGGTATCAACTAAAGTTTGGCTTACTTCATTATATTCATCACCCATTACAGCCGGCTCCCGTGGGAACTACTGATATTAGCGGCACATCAACACTCTCCAAGCTTTTTTGTGCGCGCTCGAAAAGAAGACGAACCAGATGTATCATGCGCTCTCTGAGCATCGCCGCGCACTGGAATTTCCTGTTGCTCCAAATCACGTCGTCGCTCTAGAGTAGAGGACACTGCAGCTACAGGTGACGGTGGAGATGTTGCTTCACCTGCAACGTGGCTCCACATCTAACCTACTCGTACGAGCGGGATCATGACATGACTTCAGTAAAACCACAAAGAGCACGTTGGTTGCATATTCTTAAATAAGTTTAGAGTTGAGTTAGTTTCATGCTCGTTACAAACTCGAGCAGTCTGATGCAGCGGGCAAAAGTTGTTCTTAACCGCAAACACTTCATATGTTTATTGCGTTCAATAAAACCCTTTGATTCCATTCCGACTATCCCCAGCATCTTTACACTCAGCCATATTCTCCTCTTTTTATGACGCTCAATCTCATCGAGAAAGAATCACTAATTTTGCTACAAAATTAAAAAAAAATTAAGGCGGGCTGATATCAGCAGTTCAAATTTGATCCTGACTCTCTACTCCACTCCACATTTGGTAGTGTCAAGGCAGTGGGTATTTCATCAAAGCAATTGTAAAGTAGAGTAATGCCTGTGAAAGGGTGTACGGCGCCATTTAACACAAAACCATTGGCTTGAGAATCTTGCTCGAACGCCATACTGTAGTTTCGGAGCGAGATTCTTAAATTCGGCGCAATTGTGTCGGAAGATCTCCCCCACAGCGAATCTTATGATTTCTGCATAATAATTTGCTCGCGAATGCAGTAATCGACATATCCAAAGCGATGTCATGCACATCGAATAATGTTTGCATAATCTTCGTTATATAGCGCGAATATGTATTTGTAAAATGGATCCCGACAAATCGTATTGGCGAAACACTTAGTCGTGGGCCATCATGGCCGGATCCTCGCCTCTCATATTGCCGTTGGCAGTAGCGAGGTGAAGCAATTCGCTCAGCTGGCTCACAAAGTTCACAATACCAGTATTATCAAAGGTGTTATTTGAACGAAATATGGCTACTCAAAGAATGCCAACACTCGGTTGGGATTGATTGGCTATCTAGAAGTTTCGCCACATGCAGCGAGAATTATTCGCTGCTGACACATACAAACGTGCTTATACATGAGCTGGTCCATCTGTTTATGTTGTACCACCAAAACGTAGTTTTACGGATCTGTATTTCTTTTCTCGTCCATGAAAGGGTTATCATTTGCCCCTTACAGTATACTTTACTTGGTGGTTCTCATTACGAGAGAAACCACCGCCCGCTGAGTGGTATGTCGATCAGTACCAATCCCTAGGATACAGTACAGTGGTGCACGCGAGCGTTCAATAAAGCAACATTTGAGCTACCAATTTCTTGTTTTCGATAAATTGATAACGCTACACATGTTGCATCTAGCCGTTGCGCTGTATTTGTCACCTACTCAGTTGGCGACGCCACCACCATAACATACGACAATTTATATTCGGGGTGACGCTGAAACGCATCAATCACCGCATTAAGCCGACCCCGCTTGTAGCGCACTCGAATGCTATACCGGTCCGAAAATACGAATGATTGTCTTGCCGAACCGGGTCGTTCATCCGACAGCATTCAGCTGGCAAGACTTTAACGCTATCGCGATTGGCATATTGCAAAAGACCGAAATGCAACAGATAACGTGAAATGGCAAATCTGTATCCAGAAGAGACAGAATTGGGGCAAGCCCGAGGCTTTTTTCTCCAGACTTGAGGATCGCCTTTTTGATGCACCCCGGCGCCGTCAAGCATCCTTTTAAAAAGATCGTGAGTATGGTGTCATGTCAGCAAAGTTTGCACTATATTTGTGCGAGAATGTGGCCAGGCCAAGCCACTTTTGGAACAGAAGCACTGTCAAATCTCGAATGGCTCCTATTTCGCGGGATCTGCCCGCGGGTTCTGCTTTCCAAAGAAGCAACCCAGAAAAGAAATTTTGTTGGTACCGCGAAAACACTTGCCTTTAATACCAAATAGCATATTTTAACGCATAAAATCGAGCAACGGTCGCAAGTGTTAAATGTGTAATTTTCCATCCGGCTCAACTTGCGCTGCACAAAAATGGTCGTAACTAGGTTTTTTATGGCAACGATGTGACCTGAACGGCTGTGCCATCCGTTAGATTTACCTCGATAGTACATTTGACTGTTTTTGCGACGTAAGCAGCCGCTTTTAGCGCAACTTGCGCTGAAAACGCCTGTATGAGGAGAATATTAGTGTCTCTTTGGAGTTGCTAGAAATTGTTGATAACTACTGAACACAGTGCAGCCGATCATGCTGTTCAGCATACCATTTGAAGAGCCGGCGTCAGCGCAGGAATCGTGGCTGTGGTGTGGAGAATTTGCCTCGCTTCGCACGAAAAAAAGTGTAAATGACATTACACTGCTTCTATGTTCTGGGTCATTGCAGTGCTAAATGCAACATTAGCTCCAGGAGTGACGTCAATCTCACGACGCACCTATCTTCTCCGGCTGATTTCTCGTCACCATATGGTGATAAGTATTCAACAAAGGATCAAAAGAAATCGTTAAAACCTCGAGAATATCTGTCCCACTTCTCGCACTCAGTAATATCTGACGTTTTCTCAACGAGAGATTTAGCGAGTACGGATGGCGAGCTCAGCTTCTCCTGTGATTACAATCGTAAGATTTTGGTGATTTCACCGCCTTAAAATTCGTTGCACAGATACCCAAGTGAATTTCAATTTCTTCCAGCTTTATATGAGCTTCCGACGGAAGTAGTGAGTCGACTTACCTTGGTCACTTCATGTAAGAGTAACCTAGTCTTTTCTGGTTTCCTGACAAATTCTTACGGTACGCTCGTCACACATGGTTTGCACTACCACGTTTGCGGTTACCGCGGAGTTTCTCAGCAGCTAAAATATTGCTCTTCTCCCTCGGCATGAAAATTTCCAATGCCTCTGACACGCTCGTAAAGCTTGAATTCTTAGCACACCATCCTGCACTCGCTGCACGAAAGTTGCGTCTCACATTTGAATGCGAGGTGCACTCGTTCGGAGACCTTCCAGCTCATACCGCTTCGGGGAGAGGGTCAGATGCCACTACGGTGTTAGGAGGTCTTAGCATCTGGGTGTAGCCCCAACTCTCCTTTTTTGTGGAGGACTAAAGCTTCAAGCGTACCCTTTACAACCTATTCACCCGCGCACACCCGCGACATTTATCGCTTCAGATAAGATCGTGATGAGCAAATCTCTTTGATCGCAGTATGTACGTGATTGCCCCTCTTGAAAATCGCAAGCACAATGCGTTGGCGATCCATTTGGAGCAAGGCCGACTTTATGGCCAGCTCATATCCCTCTTTGAGTGGGCAATCTTTTCTTTGACTCGCCCCTTAAAGGCCAGGACTCCCAGTATCTTCTGTATAACGGTGTCTCCACCGGCACCCGGTTGGATGCTTCCGAGCGTGCCTCGTTTGTGCATTCTCAAGACTGGTGGGCTTCCATATGCAGCGATACCGGTAGCGGTGCTTTGTCGCCAATTCTTTTATCCGGTCGGGATCCAGCTTATGTTAAAGTTAAGAAAGCTGCTATATTTGTCCTGAGGCAGTAATTCGGACATTATATGTTCCTTCATTGCAGAGAATACAGTCTTTGCACGACTCAGTCATTAAGTTGGCTACATGTTGTCTAAATTGACACTGGAAGGATGTGCACTTTGCACAGAAAAAACTTTAGCTTTCGTAGAGTCCTTGCCAACGAACGCACAGAGGATTGGCTCATGTGCTCCTGCCAGGGGCGAACCGAAATTTTCTACGATTACTTACTCTGAGACTAATGAGAAACATTTTGTACATACATCCCACTACCTCTCGTAACAAAACTTTTACGTGTGGCTAGCAGCGAGCGTGCTAGGCGAGCGTACAAATTACGCATTGAGGAATGCTGACTCGATAAGACAGAAGTCTTGTCCTTATAACAAGGCATCTGCCTCACAAGCTATCTTACACATGTATGTGACTTAGCGCCTAAATTATATGCTACAGCGCAGCAAATCTACTACGCTATGTACGCTTGTGTATGCCGTTCAGTCTGGTATGATTGTCTAATTTAGGATAGTGAAGTTTTCACAGTGCCTACTGAGATTGAGGATCATCGGTCGTACAACACTGCAGTTTAGAACAAGTACGAGTTTAGCGGATTGCAATCCGCTTATTCCAAGAGTAATTACACCTTTAACACAAGGCTAATTTACTCTTCCGCTTAAATTCAAAACTGACTATTTATTTTTATCTGCGGCAAAGCCGCCTAATATAAAATGCATAGATTTCTAAATAGGTATGGTAAAAATCTAAATACATGTATAACTATTGGCTATCCAGCCCCGGACCGTATTCTTGTTTGGGTATGGTCACACCATGCCCATCTGGTGTGACACAAACCCCTGTTACCAGGATATGTGTAACCCCGTTACACTCTCCTCCATTAAGATTGAGAACATTTACAGTTCCAATCGATTATTGCTTCAACGAGGCTTGGGTGTCCGCTAGACACTGGTTGGAACGAACCGACTTCCGTGCGCAATGAGCCCTGTGACAATGACACCGAAGTCTCCCAATATCTCTGGTTCCAACAGTGCTCACGGGCAAAGCCCAGCTTCATCTCCGCACACGGTGCCATATTGGACCGTGTCATCGCGGCATCGAGGGGCGTAAATCCTAGGATTGATGAGCTCAAGCGTCGCGCTCCGCGCACGCTAACGGTACCTCGTTGGGAATGTGGAGGTGGTCGACTACGAGTCTGACACTCCTTTTCTCGGAGGGAATGACGAGGTAGGCGAGCCGCACCAGCGGCATAAGACGAGTCCAGCTCGCGCCTTGCGGACCCCATGTCCGTTTCCTGACTTCTCGTCACCTGGGGAACGTGGTGTAATCACCAACGTCCTCGATGAGGCACAGAATCGGCAGCTGATAGCTGCTCGTAAGGTGGCTCCGATGCGCGCGCATCCACGGTCGTTTATCGACCGTCGTATGGAAAATGGTTTTCGCCCGGCGGATCCCGCTGTGGAAGCGAAGGACGTGGTAACGCGATCGCTACGCCTCCACATCATCGGGCCCCCGGCCATTACGGAAGATGAGCTTGCCGAACGGAAAGCTCTTCGAGCTCGTTTTCTGGTTCCACAAGAATTTTTGTTTTTAGCTTATCGCACTCGTCTGCGTGCTCAACGAGGTGGCTCTCGTGTACCCGCTATGCGAACGATACCTGTAGTGCTCGCCCCTGGCGAAAGCGCTACAGATGACGAAGCGCGTTTTGAGTGTTGGGTGCAACGGCGCCGCAAACTTTCCTCACTGTATGCCTTACAGCTGAGTCATAAGTAAGTGGACGTGCGTGTGGAGCGACACCTCCGACTTGAGTTTGCTAAACTCAGGGCACGCCGTCGGCTTCCTTTTAATTGTTGCCAGGCGACGTATGGGTCAACCTCTAACGCTCCCGCGAGCTCTGTGTCTGCGACCACAAGATCTCAGGGCCACCGCTTGATCTCAGCTATAGGGGGGTTGAGCGGGGTACCCTGATCTTTCTTACTAAAAGCGTCCACGGCGTCTGGGCAATCTTGCCGAAGTGGCGTCTCAAACTCCCACGACTTTTCGGAGTCGGAATATCCTCGCCAATTCACCAGATAATGGGTCTGACCCTGGTGACGACGTCGTCACGCTAGACGTTCCACGTGATAGAGGACGTCGCCGTTCTCATCTTGAAGAGTCGGTGGCAGGCGGTGACGACCGGTTCGACCGCCGTCCGGTGGCTCGCGATGCTCTTCGAGCCCTTGAGGACGAGAAGCTCCGCTGAGCGTCATGCTGAAGTAGCATATCGAAAGATCTTGAGGATGGGTAGCGCGTCGTGCGCCTGCTGCCTCACCCTTTGGACTACTGCGCTCTGTCGGAGCGACTCCTAGCCGTGGTGCAGGTGAATACGTCGCTGCAGCGACGGTGGGGCGTTTGGCTCAATTGGAATGGAGGATTTTGCACTCCGAGCTCAGAACAAGTTGCTGGTTCAGATTCTAGGCGGCC
>NW_020187446.1:834375-834846 GCF_900000015.1 Plasmopara halstedii | reverse complement strand
GGATGGCTTCAACCACTTCCGGGTATTCGAGAAGGTATGCTGGGAACCTCCAATAACCCCGACCTTGCAGCTGAGATCCACATCTTGGTCACTTTTTCTTTCTTGAGGCGCTTGTTCATAATTTCATCGTAGAGTACATCTTCCATGGTGCTCGATACGGGCTTGCAACCACCACCAGGAAGACGCAGCTGGTGTGGTTCGGCCACCATAATGTCCGCTCGTGTTCGCCACCACTTTCTGACTGCGGCACCATCCACAGCAAGACCGAGCTATCGAAAATGGGCAACGGCTCTACTGGGCACAAGCCCGCCATGTTCTTCAATCCACAAAATAACTCCTTGGTTTCGCTACATCGGAATGGCGTTGCACCGTTTCGCCATACCTGTCAGTGGTGGCAGGGTGCCACAAGTCGATGACAAAATGATATGTTGAAATTTCTGTGGTGGCAATCGTCCATACAATTTTTTGTCG
>NW_020187446.1:834251-834365 GCF_900000015.1 Plasmopara halstedii | reverse complement strand
GAGCGTGAGTTCAAGAACAAGGGACCCCGTCATAGAGGTCGATGGGGCAAACCAAAGCTGATGTGCCAATACTGCAAGAAGACCAATCACAGCGCTCAAGATTGCTGGTACAAT
>NW_020187446.1:798919-834241 GCF_900000015.1 Plasmopara halstedii | reverse complement strand
TAGCGGGGTAGTGGATATTGTATTTTTGAGGGCTCTATTCGGGACTGGACTCTAATCGAGAAAATCCGTTAAGATACTGGAGTCGACGTAAAGGGGAGGACTGTGGGTCACGTGAGCTGCTGGTTTCACATCATGCACTAGCTAATTTTTTTGCTGTCGGACATTGTAAAAGAGATACATATAGTACTGTTTAAATGAACTTCATCTAAATATAAGTGTCATTATTGAACGAAAGAGCAGACGAAGTACTTATACTCTATTGGTCAGAGCTTACGCACGGCAAATCGATAGTAATAAAGTTGGGAGTGTGGGAAATACCCAACTACACGGTATACCCATTTTTTGACTACAAAAAGGGTTGGACCCATATTTCGTACTTTCGACAATGGTGCAGGCGACGCTGGCTCATGTATCGTCAGGCTGTAATGCCAATACGAATTCGCTGTCAACAATGTTTCGCTGCGTGCCATTTGATCATGAACATGGCAACTATTGCGGCGCTTTTGCGTCAAAGAACGCGGTGTGTATGCTAAGTAGCAGTGTCAACAGTAAATCTGATGCAGCGCGACTAAAAGTTGTCGAGACTTTGAAGCACCGCGAGGCGGTCATCAACACGACAAAAATCACAAGTGTTAAAATTATGAGTGATGATTTTTCTTGTGGAGTTCGCGTTCTGGCAGGAGATTCGGAAGGCCGCGTATTTGTTTGGACAAAGTCAAACGGTCAGTGGAACGTCCAGAAGCTCCAAGATATAGAGACTTCTACAAAGATGGCTGTAGCAGCAGTGGGCGCTGCTGCTACCAGAACATGCTGGATGTACGTTGCTGCGTTTACAGATGGGACATTAGTTCTGTACGAGCAAAAACAAGGTGAGAATGCGAATCTTTTACATCTACTGGAGCTCGGTAAAAGAAGCATCATGGAAGCAGTGGACATGACAGTGATAATCAATGAAAATAACAAAGAGCAGAGTTTTCTAGTGGCAGCAGGTGGTGTAGATCAAAAAATTCATCTTTTGGAAGTAACAAAGAAAGTGACAAACTTGCTGAAGCTTGATGGACATCGAGATTGGATTCGTAGTCTTGCTTTTGAGCGAAAAATAACAAGCGCTGGGGATGAATTGATGCTGGCATCGGCGTCACAAGATCATAAAATTCGGTTGTGGAGAATCATGACAAGTCTCGGGGATGCAAAGATGGCATGTAGCAAAAAAACGCAACACTTTCAGGCTCAAGGCTGCTTTTTGACGTACACCGTGAGCTTCGATGCACTGCTACTTGGTCACGAAGATTGGGTAACGTCTGTACAGTGGATGGAAAATAGCAGCGCTTTGCTTTCCTCTTCGATGGATAACTCGCTTATCATATGGACAAGAAATGCAAATGATGGTAGTATTTGGTCACCGTCGCTTCGTGTCGGTGAATTGGGTGGTATCGGTCTGTTATCTGCAGGTTTTTTACCAGCCTATGATGAACGTATCAATTTGATTGCGCTAGGTTTTAAGGGACAATTAGAATATTGGGAGCAACAGCCTGCGCCGTCCACTTCGTTTCTTCCGGCTATATCTGTTAACGGCCACGGAGCTGAGGTCACTGATATATCTTGGTCACCACGTGGAAAAAGCTTCGTTTCTGTGTCACTGGATCAGACTGCACGTATTTTAGCACGAATTTCACCAGTTGATAACGCGTTGATGCATTCAGCTGAATGGTTCGAAGTTTCAAGAGCCCAAGTACACGGCTATGATATCAATTGCGCATGTTTTGTACTAGGAGACCGACTCGGCAATAATAAATTTGTGAGCGGTGCCGCTGAGAAGATTTTGCGTGTGTTTGAGACTCCTGACGAGGTAGAAAAGCTTGTCAATATGACGCACAGTGATGAGAGGGCACTTGTCGATTCACTCAACCAAACAGACTTGCAAGTGAGGAAAGTAAACAATGCTTACCTTTCAGAACTGAGTCTGACGAACAAGTCGCCGAAAATTGAAGCATGTACTTCGGACAAAATGAAAGGCGACGGGTATGCAAAGTTTAATGAATGGGTCTCGTTACCAGTTGGAGACACGCTAGGCCGTAGGACTCTTTGGCCCGAGATACGCAAACTTTATGGTCACGGCAACGAGCTTCTCACTGTGGCATCGTCGTATGCTGGCGACTTGATAGCGTCCGCGTGCAAATCACGGGAAGAGCGCTATGCTGCAGTGCGTCTCTGGAATACTCTGGACTGGACTGAAGCTCAGGAACCGCTTGGAGGTCCCAAGAGCTCTGTTGTGCAGTTAGCTTTTTCTCAAAATGATAAATTTCTCTTGTCGGTGTCAAAAGACAGACATTTTTGTCTCTATGAGCGGGAGGAAGGTCCCGAACGGAAATTTAAGCTGTTAGAGCGTGTAAAAGCACACAAACGAATAATTTGGAGTTGTTCTTGGGCTCCAAACTCAGCACTTTTTGCACTTGGGTCTCGAGACCAGTCATTTTCGCTTTGGTGGAAGACTCAAGATACTTGGAGTCAGGCATGTGAACCGGTCACGTTTGAAGCAGCTGTCACTGCTGTGGCATTTGCTCATTACAGTTTGGCAGAATCTGTCGATTTACTTGCTGTTGGCTTTGAAACTGGAGCGATTCAATTTTTTACGGTTTCAAAATCTAAAGACGAGCCTGTTGTGGTCGTTTGTACATTGGTGGGCGAAGTGGCATGGGAATCGTCGCCTTCTGCAGCAATTCTACGTCTAGCGTGGCGTCCTTCAAACGGTGATAAGGATTATGTGCTCGCAGTAGCCAGCAGCGATAATTCGGTGCGAGTGTACAATGTTATGGGGGATTGATAGCAATTTAATGAACTATAATTCTGTAATTTTCGACTGTTTAATCATGTATTTGGACATTTCGCTTGCAAGAACCTCCGCTTGAGTGGGATAGAGCTCTCGAACATAGTCGAGATCCTGACGGCTTAAGACATGAATCTGTACCCACGTAAGTGCCACAGTAGTGGCTGACCGTTTGATGTGTTGCAACAAGGCCATTTCTCCGAAGTATTCGCCTTTGTACAGAATTCGAATTATTCTTACTGTTTTCGAATTGGGATCTAGTACCCCCACCGTTCCTTTTGAGCCAATAAATCCCATCCAATCTCCGAAATCGTCCTTTCGGATTAATACGTCGTCTTGCATGTAAATAACTGTACGCAAGCGTAATACGAGCACTTCGATTACAGCTGGAGCCAAAGTTTTTGCTGATAAAAAAGGAATTTGTTTGAGCATATCCCGATAAAGCTGAAATTTTACCTCACATATAAGTGCCGGAGACAATTCATTGATAAAAGCATCAGCGTCAGCATTAACGCTCTTTGTTTCGCGCCATAAATTTTCATAATATCCACGAATTCGCTTTGCAAGTTCGTCAGATATTCCAAGAAAGCGGCAACGTTCAGATGTCGAGATAATTTTCTTGCTATATGCTGCCTCCTTCTCGTCAATCGATGCAATTAATGCTGCGACGGCTCCAAAGACACTAGCTTGTAGGATATTTCCGATCAGCATAAAGCAAGCTACCGAAATGAATTCTGCGGTGGTGTACATTAGCGGAGGACTGGCATTTACACACCCAATAACAAGCGACCAGCAAAGACTGTACTCGTCAAAGAGTGACTGTGGAATAAAATTTCCTTCGTTTACGTGGGCTCGCCAGCCTGTTGCGACCCAACTCCAGTAACAAGTTAGCAAGTGTACAATCGTCAGCACAAGTCCAAGAAGAAGAACAAATCGAACAAGGCCAGCTTTTTTGGCGGAATTGAGTCGATATGCCAAGTGACTTACTTTGGCTAATCTAAAAATTTTAAATACTCCAATAACATCGCTGTGCGCCGAGTTCCCGAATAATTCAAAGGGAAACCAGCTTAAGAAATCCGGCAAGGCCCATCCACTAAGCAAATAATTGGTGGCAGTTTGCTTGGGTCCAGAAATGAGATTTCCATGTTCATCCGCATAAGAGGAAAACATCCGCGCAAAGAAATCAGCTGCAAATACTACCGACTCCAACGAGCTGTAGTATTTTAAAAACACCGACGAATATCTGAACCCAAGGGTAAGAGGCGTGAAGACAAGATCAAGTATGATCAGAACAATAACCAACAGATCCCATATTGTGCGGTATACTGAGTCATGGCGAAGCGTAAATCGGCTAACATCTCCTTCAAGCTTTCTTGCAGACATAATTTCCTCCGGTGTAATACCCGGTTCTACGCATTCGTCTAGATTTTCTGTCGATTGTCGGAGTGTCAAGCTTTGAGAACTGGGCATATCAATTGAGCTAACAGAAAAGCGCCGACTCAGCAAGTCCCGGTCTCCTGAACCCAGCTTCGTCAGCTTCGGCGCTTTGATTGCGGGTGATATTTTGCTCTTTCGAGCTGAATATGGCAGCCATATTTTGGACGAGATTTGCGATCTCGCTTGTGGTATGAAAGCTTGACTTCCTTCCTTCTTCGAAAGCCACTCGGACGACAGTGCTAAGTCCGGAACAGCCATTGGCATACTCAACTTTTTTATTTTTGGGTCTTGAATGGAACCAGATTTTGAAAGCTGAGGCAACGTGTGCTCTAATGTACGATCTTCTTCTGCTCCAATCGTTGGTTGAAGGCTTGGAAGATTCTGCGGAGATTCGTTTTGGGAACCAGCGAATCCTGCGGAAGAATCAATTGGCGTTTCGATCAGCTTTCTTTCCAGCGCTGGAATCGAAGGCGACGCAGCATTGCTGAGACGCTGATTGTTGGTTAAACTATTAACCGATGGAGTCAGTGTGAGCATACTGTCTGACGCAGTATCACTATGACGTCGATGCTTTAACTTCTTCTTTACTGTTATCTGTGAAGAAGTATCCATTTTCTCTGTTAAAGCTAAAAGCAAGTCAACAAATTATTGATATCAAACCTGATGCTGTCTATACACCAAAGAAGTCAGCTCGCGTAGCATACTGTTGACTGTCAGAATACTGTTTTGCATCTCGTCAAGACGCACTTCAAATCGCTCAAATTCTTCGCGACTAATTTCTTCGTGATTTAGAATTTCATTTTCAGTCGAGGATAGATAGTCAAGCATTCGGCTGCTGCTGTCAGGCTTTGAGGATCAAACAGGCACATCCACCTGGAAACGAAATTAGTTATCGTACTGCAGGTATTTTAAGCAAAGTTTGACTCTGCTATTAATAATAGGCTGTTAAGTTAACAAATATTAAAAATTGATTCTTACATTTCAGTCATTACTTATAGCGCACTTTAGATTGCATGTACTTATTGATTTCACGTTCAAGAATCTCGGTTTGAGTTGGATATTGTTCTTTTACACTATCGAGATCCCCACGACACAATACGTGAATTTGAACCCAAGTTAAAGCCACGGCAGTAGTCGAACGCTTTGCACGCTGTAAAAGTGCCATTTCACCAAAATAATCTCCTTTCCGAAGGATTCGGATGATTTTTCGTGTGTCAGTGGTCGGATCAAGTACACCTACAGATCCTTTGGACCCAATAAAACCCATCCAATCGCCAAATTCACCTTTGCGTATCAAGACGTCATCCTGCGTGTAAATGATCGTTCGCAAGTGCAGAATAAGCATTTCAATAACCGCTGGCGCAAGTGTCTTAGCCGATAAGAATGGAATTTGCTTGAGCATATCGCGATAGAGCTGAAATTTGACTTCGCATATTAGTGCAGGAGAAAGTTCATTAATGAATGCGTCAGC
Organism: Plasmopara halstedii; assembly: GCF_900000015.1. NCBI lineage: Eukaryota > Oomycota > Peronosporomycetes > Peronosporales > Peronosporaceae > Plasmopara > Plasmopara halstedii. Next base: position 828,506 of record NW_020187446.1, on the reverse strand, counting down.
ATCACTACTGATACTCTTAGTTTCTCGCCACAGATTCTCGTAGTATCCACGAATACGCTTGGTGAGTTTATCTGAAATGCCCAGAAATTGACACCGTTCCGACGTTGAGATAATTTTTTTGTTGTACGCCGTCTCATCTTCGTCAAGAGACGAAATGAGCACAGCAACAGAACCAAAGACACTGGCTTGAAGAACATTACCGATTAGCATGAAACAAGCCACTGAGATCTGTTCAATTGCAGTATACATTGCAGGGGGGCTTGCGTTCAAGCAGCCAATTACTAGCGACCAGCACAAGACGTACTCGTCGAACAAAGATTGCGGAACAAATGTATAATCATCAAGATGAGCACGCCAACCGTAGGCCACCCAGCTCCAGTAGCACGCCAGCAAATGAACAATGGTCAGAACGATGCTTAGCAGCAGAATGAATCGTAAGATACCAGCCTTTTTGGCGGAGTTGAACTTTCGTGCTACATGACTCACTTTCACAAGTCGGAAGATTTTCGTGAAACTAAGCACTCTTCCTTTGCTTGAAGACGCAAGCAACTCAAACGGAAACCAGCTGAGAAAGTCGGGAATAGCCCATCCACTAAGTAGATAATTCGTAGCTGTCTTTTTGGGCCCCGAGATGAGATACCCGCGTTCATCGGTGTAAGACGAGAAGATGTGGACAATAAAATCAATCACGAAAAGAATTGTGCCACAGACATTTAAACCATCCATATAAACTGGAGTGATGTGAAACCCGAGCGCGAGTGGAGTCAAAATGACATCAAGGAGAATCATGGCCATAATCAACAAATCCCAGGCATAGCGGTATGGAGATTCATGGTACAGTGTGAACTTATCAAGTTTTCCTTCAAGGTTTCGAGCTGATAGAATGTCCTCTGGTGTGACTGCTGCATCTGTACGCTGACCAACGGTGAACAAGCTATTAAGTCGCTTCTTCGTTTTGTTTTGAATATCCAACGTCAAAGAAATGGAGAAGCGCCGTGTGACCATATCCTCCTCAATCAATGCACATGTATTTTCTTGATCAGATGACACCGTTGCTGGTGCATTTGCATCATTAGGTGTCATCGTTGTTGCTGTCTCACTCGAGGCATCCGCTTGATTTTTTTGAAAATCTTGACTTCGAATGAGGGCCTTCTGAAATGCCATCAATTTATTATTCAGAACAACAAGCCCAAGCTTTTTCTTTTTTAGGCCATCAAGTGGGGGGAAACTTGTTAAAGCCGAATTGGATCCTTGCATCAATCCAATACGACTCTTATGAACATTTGTTTGTATTTCTGTCCGAGTATTAAAGCGAGAATTTGAAGTAGCATAATTTGTATCGAGATAATCTGATGAACTCAAAACCATAGGAGCAATGCCATTTTCTACCAAAGACTGAAGTGATGAGCTCTTGGCCAAAACTGTTAAATATGAAGGTGATGCTTCATTAAATTTCTGGTTTATATAATTTGAAGAATTGGATGTCTAAGGTACAGCATGTGAGAATTGAGAGCCACGAGATATGATATCGTTCGCGATGTACCTGCAGTTGTTGGCATAAAAGTGTGGTCAAGTCCCCTATCATCTGATGAGTGACTTGAATATCAGCTTGCATTTGATCAAGTCGGTTCTGTAAGCATGCTGATTTTCGTAGTTGGCCTCGATCGCCAATCTCACTCATTGTCTTTCTAATTTCCCGGTCCGTTGAATGTAGCTCTGTGGTCGCTTGCTCGTCATTCATCGTTCTTTCGAGCGTGTGGACTACAGCCGAATAGAACGCAGAAACGCAGCAGGTTGCAACGGGCAAACATGAAAATACGAAACCAACGGAAGACAAAAATGGATACAGTTTGGAAGTCAGTTTTTGAAGTAGCATTGATTTCTATTCTAATCGACATCTAAATTACCAGTGCCATTTGCTACCAACGCTCAGTCCCCGACGTCATGTACTTATACTTCGTAATTTCTTTTTCAAGAATCCCCGCTTGAATAGGATACATTTCTTTCACATTGTCGAGATCTTGGCGACAAAGGACATGTATCTGCACCCATGTTAGCGCTACGGTCGTCGCGGATCTTTTTGTGTATTGCAGGAGCGCCATCTCCCCAAAATAGTCACCTTTTCGGAGAATGCACATAATTTTACAATTTTCGGAGTTCGGATCCAATACACCAACACTTCCTTTGGATCCGATGAATCCCATCCAGTCTCCAAACTCCCCCTTTCGGATAAGAACATCATCTTGCATGTATATGACCGTGCGAAGATGCAGGACAAGCACCTCGATTACAGCAGGATCCAGTGTTTTTGCTGACAAGAAAGGAATGCGTTGAAGCATATCGCGATATAGTTGAAATTTAACTTCACAAATTAGCGCGGGGGATAATTCGTTAATAAAACCATCGGCGTCAGCACTGACGCTTTTCGTTTCACGCCATAAATGTTCGTAGTATCCACGAATGCGTTTTGCAAGATCTTCTGGAATACCAAGAAAGCGACACCGCTCCGTCGTTGTGGTTATTTTTTTGCCAAAGGCTGCCTCATCCTCATCAATTGAGGAAATAAGGGCAGCCACAGCACCAAATACGCTTGCTTGGAGAATGTTACCCACTAGCATAAAGCACGCGACTGAAATTAACTCGATGGGCGAGTACATGATAGGAGGACTGGCATTGACACAGCCAATGACGAGCGACCAACAAAGAGTGTACTCATCAAACAGAGTTTTTGGAAGAAACGGTCCTTCGTCTAAGTGAGCTCGCCACTCAACAGCAACAAAGCTCCAGTAACAAGCTAATGAATGTGCAATGACGAGAACAAGTGCTAACAGCAACACGAATCGCAACACGCCTGCTTTCTTGGTCGAATGAAGTCGATAGGCGAGATGGGTTACTTTGGTCAGTCGAAAAATTTTGGTAAATCCGAGAGCGTCACCGTGATTGATATTTGCCAAAGCACCAAAAGGAAACCAACTGATAAAGTCTGGAATGGCCCAGCCACTAACAATATAATTTTTAACTGTATGTGTTGGACCAGAGATAAGGTCCCCGTGTTCATCGACGTAGGTCGAGAACATTCGCACGAAAAAATCAATTGTAAAGACCACAGGCTCTAAAATATTAAATCCATCGAGAATCTCAGACTTGTAATTAAAACCTAACGACAAAGGCGTGAATACGAGGTCGAGCACAATGAGCAGCATGACAAACACGTCCCAGACGCTTCGTTTTTGCGAATCGTGGCGAATTGAATACGGATGAACAGTCCCTTCTAGGTTGCGAGCTGACAATATTTGCTCGGGTGACACAGTAGCATTTCGCGATTTCTCATCAAAAAGATTATTCTTCCGTTTTTTTATTGTGCTCACTTTTTGAGCTAGATTCATGGAGCTGACGGAAAATGTACGAAAAACTTCATCGTTTTCTCTAGATGATCTTTCAGCTTTTAATTTGCCTGAATGCGCGAGTTTCATGATTCGGCGCTGCAGTGGTGTTGGCTGCTGATCCGATTCTGCGCTGACTTCAAAAGAATTTTGAAGTGTCTCAGGTACAGAGGTGAGATTCGTGTTCATTACTTTTTTGGAAGCCGCAGAATTTGAAGGATTTGTGGCTGTAGCAGTAAAGGCGTCTAGCGCGCTATTGATCGCTTTCGGTATCTCGGGTGGCACAAGCCGCAACGCTTCAGTTGCACCCGTTGTGCCCACTAAAGGTCCATTCCTAAATACATTCAAGCCTTTAGGTGAGCCTCTTTCATTCACATTCCGACTTTTGTTCTTGGATAATGTGCTCTATAGAAATCCACAAAATCAGAAACTAAATAGCTGTTGCCTTTAAACAATAGCTACACCTTATGCTGTCGCTGTATTAATGTGTTTAAGTCGCGAAGCATTTGATGTGTTTCGATTTGAAATTGCTCAAGCCGATCTTCGATCAAATTCAGTCGGTCTGAGAGGTTCATGTTGACTTGTTCAAGTTGAGGCGGATCTCGTTGCTGCACCGTGTCAACAACATCGCAGTTCATCGCAGTATAAATTGACGATTAAGCTCCAACGATTGGTTACAAGTGTTCGCGACCGCTCAAGCAAAGAATTGATCTAAGTAAGATCCACATTCAAAATTGCCGGATGCTAGAGGCCAATTCCTCAAGAAAATCGAATGTCAATGACCATCCGTTTAACAAAATAGATGATTTAAGAGCGGCAATAGATGCCAAGCTCCATGAACGAGGAATCTACGAACAAATCCGAGAGCTGGTGAATGCAAAAGCATCAAAAGTATCAATTGATGAAAATGAGAACCAACCGAATAGTGAGGAAAAAATTTTCAACAGTGAAACAGCAGATTCGAAAGAAGAGCAAGTTATCCACGAAGTTTTGGAGAGTGAACTCGTTCAGCAGCTATTGCTTAAACTTCGGTCGATGGAGTTTGCAGCCCCTGAAAAGTTAATCGAGCAAAGTGATGAAAGTGCTGTTGGAGTAGAAGACACACGAGAAGTTGTTCTTTACTTGAGGCTGTCTGAAGGAAAGGCATTCGTCGATCAAATGGTAGATTTTGAACATAATGACGGGAACACGAACGAAGAAGTAGAATTAGGTTTGAAGGACAATAGGTGCCCTGTTGGTAGTGTTGTGGCCTTTTTTCGCGTGAATGCTTCGTTTCAGAAACAACGTCAAAGCTCTCACGATATCCAATGCTGTGTAGATCCTACTTTTGATGCGCACTTTCGTTTTCATGTGAAAAAGAGGAAATCTCGTACTGCGAGAAGTCGAGACAGATCACATTTTGCAGTTGACGTCATGTCACCATGGGAAGCGTTATGTTTCATAGAGGAACCGGTACAACTTGATCTGGTAAAGGTCAGAAAAAGGTTTTTACGAAGAGATGATAACGGTATTGCTATCTGGCAAGAGCTTTCGCGGGAATTGATTGCAGTTCATCGCCTTGATTGGAGACGAATTTTGTGCTCGACTCTTGAATTTGTACACTTTCCCATTCAGCTTACCGGAAGGATGAAAGAACCAGTCGGAACGTTAGACCTTCGTGCTAATTTGTTGAATTGTAAACGAACTGCAAGTATTGCTCGCGAAGTTCGGTCATTTCTCAATAAAGAGGCTCTTCAGCGCAATGCAAGCAATCATACCTTTTTCAAGTACGCAAAACAATGGTGGGAGGACTACCGAAATGAAACACGTGAAGACATTAATGGACCTGACGACGGATCAGTGGATGAGCACGTACAATCGCTTGCAAAAATTGATTTTCGACAACGTCTCGTCAAGATGTTTGCCGAAGACGAAGAAGGTCGTTATCGTATGATGTGCAAATTTATCGTGCCCTTACGTGCTCGCAAAGCCGTAAGAAGCCCAAGTGAAGCTGCTCGCTTTGTTTGTTTGCTCCCGTACGAGTCAAACTCACTTGCTGGAGGTGGAAATGATGAACCGTGGCGATCAATACCGACGATATTATCAACTCGAAAAGGTAACGCTCAAGACCATGCGGTACGTTTTGTTTTTATATGTAAGCAAATATTGCCTATAACTTCAGATATGTCAGATTTTGCTTGCATCGCTACTTTTAGGCTGCGGTCTTGACGCATACATTTGCATCGGCACCATTTCTGCATGTAAAAGTGCATCACGCTTTACACGAGGATCTCAGGACAGCAATGACGACCGAGGATTGGCAGAAGTCGGCCATGTTTGGGTACTCACGCGAGGAACCTGGTAAATCGAAAGTTATTCTCTCATTTGAATAGATGGAAAAGGCTGACAATGATACAATATTCAGCACTTCGGACGTATTTTTGTGGGAGGCAGTGACGGGTGAAAAGTTTTGCGTGCATGATGCTCGAGCTCCCAAACGACGAGGTTACTGTGCCATAGATTGTGTCTTCAACCATCGTCGATACTTTGCAAATCTGCAGCCTCGAGCGTGTAAGCTTGCTGAGTCTTCGTTTGACTTTGATGACGAAACGTGCTGGAAATGTATGGACGAAAATCTTATCGCTGATCTTCCGTTTAAGCAACCGCAGACTGCTTTACTGCCTCCCGATGTAATCTCAGCTAGCCGGCAAGAGGACGAATGGACGGTAATATTGCAGCGAGCAATCGCGTCTCGCCGAAGAGATGACGGTTTTATGACAGTTTGGAGCGATGAATTGAGCTTTTACCTTCTGCCAGCACTCAATTCGTACGAGCTGGAACGTTTGTATGAAGTCACTCAAGTTGACAATATTTTTTTCCGGCAAAGTGTGTCCAATTTCGTCCAGGAAGGTTACACATTTCAAGGTGTGCCCTTAGTGTTTACCTTTGAATCCCCAGACGAAGCTTTAGATATTTTCATGTCCAACACGCTTGTCTCTGACATTCTGACCATTCACGCTCGATCGGCGCAATTTGCTATCGCTGTTCGTTGTTTTCCATATGCTGAACACACGGTTGCTACGTGGGTCATGCTAGCTGTGAGTTATCCGAGCAAAAATTAAAAAAAATGAGTTGTTAATTTTATGGAGCGACACAAATTGTCATACACTATTCAGCTATTCAGAGCCCATCCGTGAAGCTTAAGTGATACTTCATTCTCCACCTCGATGATTGCTACGATGTGGTGTCAAGTGAGCTGCATTGCAAATTAGTGGGCTTTGAAGAGTCGGTAGTATTAGCGTGAAGGTAGTGACGGCTTCTGCTCGCAACGTCACCGCTGATCATATTGAGCTAAATTGCAGACAAGCCGTAGAAGTGCCGCATTTCAAGTGAAAATTTCTCGAAAGGGCGTTGACCAAATTTGTTATGACGCCTTCGAGAATCTATCTACTGCTACCGTTTGATTGCAAAGGAGGCTCGCATTAATCATTGCTATCAACAAATGTCTGATGTCTCAACCGCCGCGTCGAGGGTCCCCTCTGTTCGCGGCCAACCATCTCTATTGCGCACATTTACTGCATTTGATATTGACCACCGAAAGATTTTGCCTTTCAGAAATCCTTTCGTGCAAGTTCACGGCTCCGCTAAACGTTATGGATGACACATATTCTATACTTTATGTATGCCCACGAATGCTCCAACACCCTTAGAGCTGGATAAGTTGCTTAGAGCTGCTAGCTTTAGTAGGACCTGAAGTCAAGCTTTACCAAAAAATGCGGAGCACTACAATTGCATGCAGTATTTCTTTTCAATAACAGATTACACTAGTTATGTTACATATTTTTGATAAAGATGATTATTATATATAGCACAATACAAGTAAAATGACTTCTAAAGAAATGAGTGCTGGGAGCCTCGAGACAAAATCAAATGAAGGCCTATTGTCGCTGGAAGAAGTGTCGATTATGATCCAGGTTCGTACTGCTGTAAGCTGGCGCGAGATGTTACAGCCTCATATTCGTGCCCTATGTAGAAAATGAGAGAAGAACAAACCTCGTTTTTTGATCAGCAGCGTGATTTGATCATTCAGCAGGTTCTGGAGCGCATTCACAAATCGGGTGTGTATATTGCTAAACCTTCTACAAAAAATAAAGCAATCAAAGGTTCGTCGTCTACTTGTCGACTCGAACAAAGCTTAAGCAATCTTGTTCATCATTCTCTTGCTGAATGTGGATTCGACCATCCTCACGCGCAAGGCACTGCATACTCATCAAGAGAACAACTTACAAAAGATAATAGCAAAGAGGGAGCTATCGAAACTTATAAATACAAAAAATACAAAAAGGATGGAGATTTTCGATCGAAATCTAAAAGTCAACAAGAACATGAGGATAAACACCAAGATCTTCTAACTCCAAGTCAACAGCTAAAAAGTTCAATTTCAAAATCATCATTAAAGAGTATTTATCGGAAAAAAGGAATACCAGAATCAAAGTGGCGAGATAATCGACGACCTAGTAGTTTAGATGCGAGAAATGAAAGTCGGGCTCAATTGAATTTGACCGACAAAGATTCTGCAGGTTCAATTGAAACTATCGAAATTGCATTTGCAAATGTACGAGATAAAGTGGATCCGAAGACTTTGGCAATTCTTCATCACTCCGAGATGCTTCTCGACCAAGTTAAACATACATCGATGACGAACGTAGGGACTACCAGCTTTGTGGAGAAACTACGACAGCGACAAGCTAGTGCCGACTATACAGCAGATGATTGTTATAGACTCGAGAAGGACGGCGAAGATCAAAGGCCCTCTGAGAAACGAGTCAAAATGCCATCAGAAATATCGGAAGAAAACTTGAAATATGATGCAACTGCTAAAAGCGAGATCGATAAAGTATCTTTCGATAATATCCGTTGTGACATGGACCTCTTACAGCCTCATTGTAAACCACCTGATAATGATAAAGAGTGGGAAAATGAATTAGCACGGCAGATCTTGACTATCTATGCAACTTCCGTGAAAGCACTTGAGAAGTCATCTACTTATAGCTTGGAAAAGAGAAAAATGATGGCCTTAAATTCTAGCTTGTCGAACAATGCTGATGGAAAGCGGCAGGTTCAGACTTTTGGAAAAGAAAAAACAGCGACAGATCGAAGACTTTTAAAACAGTCGAGCTTGCTCCCTGCGATTGAGAAAAAAGGAGCTGTAAAGTTCTCAAATCGGCGCGCTTCCCCCTTCTCAGCAGCTATATGCCATTCATGGGAGCCGTCTCAGATTCGAGATGACGGCAAAGTTATCATTAATATGCCCAAAATACCTCGACCGATCTGGTTTGCCGGCACTGGCGCTGTTAAGGCAGTTTGGTGTGCGCTCGCTAATGGACTCGCCGAATTGCGGCCTCAGCACACAAACACAACAACAAATTTATCTACAACGTCCATGTGTGAACACCAATTATGTGAGGAAGTTCGACAACTAGAAGCAAAAAAAAAGTTTGCGCACTGCATCTCGATCCTTGAATCGCTCTTAACTTCTTTAATTCGATCTCATGGAGCCGACAAACTGGAGACGCAACTTTGGAAACAGTTGGTTGTGACTTGTAATGCTTTTGCAAGTCGATGCATCGATTATCGAAAATTTTCAGCTGGCTTGCAGTTGATGAAGCAGGCAGAACATCTGATTGACAACTCCATTTTGGTAAGCAGTCCCATGCGAATGGAACTTTTGGCGTATCTTTACGACACCTATGCGCATTACTATTACAGACGCCGCAGAACACACGCGGGGCTTCAGTACATTATGAAAGCTTATGACATTCACTGCAGACAGAAAAGCTGGTCTCATCTTGCCGTATGCAGACTTCACATCGCAAATCTTTTATCATTCCAACTCAAGCACACAGAAGCAGTAAAACACATGGCTTGCATCCTCAAAATGATTGAAGAGAATAAGTTGGATGCGACATCCGGCAGGGCACTTAACAGCGACTCAGCTCAAAAACTTTGTCTGGCGGCAGTGTGCTACAACAATCTGGCTGTTGAACAGCTACATATGCGCCAGTTTGAAGCAGCAAGCGTGTCATCTTCAAATGCTCAACGACTTGCGAAATTATGTTTAGGCTATAGTAATCGCTGGCTCCAGCAGTTTCAGGCAACGAGTAATTCTGTCAACTTGGCAATTGCAACTCTCATGGAAGATAACAACACCAGTAAAATGTTATCACTCGAACCAGAAGCGAGAAAAGATTGTGTTTAATAGAAATCAAAGTTATAAAATAGGTTGATCGTTTTTGGTTAGGATTTTATCCATCAGCTAAATCAAAATGTGTTAGAACTCCTCCTTCATCTCGGAATATGCGAGCAACCTATTATCATTTCTCGTCACTTGAGCACTTAACCACATTGTTTAATTTAGAATTTGACTTACTTCTTGCAAAATGGAATGTCGGGTTGGGTCATCTAGCGCCAACTTTTTCTGACTGGGTCCATTAAGAACGCTGGATCAGAACGAGATATTCAAAGAAATCTGTCAAAATCAATACAAACCTCGATTGGGCAAGATCGTGCGCATGTTTGATGGATTTACGTAATTCTAGCAGGTGATTTGAAGCAGCTACAAACCCATGACTTGATTCGGCGAGCTACAATATCAAATACAAAAGGGTCACTATACCATACACAGATTAATGATATTATTGTCTGGTCGACTTGAACCTGCAACATCTCGCGCTTTGCGTTCCAGTCTTCGACGTACGCGAGAAATAACTCTTGATCAAGAAACTTGTCAAATTCCAGCTTTAAGGCACTAGAGCAAACCATAAACGCATCCTGCATGAAGCAATAAAATCATGAGATGAAAATTTTCCTTTTATCCAACCTGTCACGTACATTTTGCGCCGCTTGCTCGAAAAGAACCAGTTGTGATAGAAAATATTGTGCATCTTGGAGAACACTGAAAGAACATAAAAGTATTAATTATACACTTTAAAACGATTTCGAGACCAAGTTTGCTTTCCTGTTATAGGTAGTATCCCCATCTTGTAGCTTTGTAGCAGCTTGCACAAAAGTCTTGATATTGTCACATTCAGCTTTCGAGAACGTGCCACCTGTGGGCTGCACTTGCGCATGTCTGTCTGACCACAACCAAATAATTATACAAGCAATGGCACAGGTGTTCCAATATTCCTATTCGCAACGTACGCAGTAGTAATGGTCCTGCAGATTTCAAAGTGTGGCAGTAGCATCTTCGACATGGAAGCCTCAATCATCTGAATATCATAATACAACTGTTTCACCTGCTGCAAATTTTCGTCTGCACAACAGCATTCCGTGTAACTGATATCAAAATTTTGAAACATTGACAGATCACCAACCTTCTACGGCTAACTTGAACTCAGCAGTCAGCTGCTCAATTACATTCTGATACTGCAAAACCCGTTTGAAGTGCGAGTTTTGAAGCACTTGAACCGCCTCATCTAGAAATTTTGTCAAATACTCCATTGTACTTCAGTTAGATTGTAATGCGGACAAGCACAACTCAACACGCTTCACTCACGAGCCGTTTTTTAGTCAAGGTAGCGCACATTGCCGCGTCTTGAGCAACTGCGACCTTCAAAGCGTCGAAGTGATTGGACAGCATATCTAATGACTGGTGTAGTTTAGACGGCATTTCCAAGCCTACAGTTAATCGAGTAAACTCTTGTAGAGCACTTAGAAATAATCCAAGCTCCTTTTCACCCAAGAATAAGGGCACGTTCGTCACGAGGCGCTCAAGACGACTGGAAATGCGTGTCAAATCGCTTGTGATTTCGGAGTCTGACCGCGACATTGAGGTGATGGCAGCGTGCGCGGAAAGCGCGTGCTGCACACTTTGCAGATCGTGTATGACATCTTGCAAGCAAAATACGATGTTGCTAAGGGCGAAGCGATGCTTGTGCACAAGTAACGTCTCGAACTCGCGTACCAGACCGGCGATAGTTGTCATGTTGATTTACACAATTATCTCAAAAGTATCTTGGACGATAGTTGATTGGCCAGATAAATGTGATAAACTTGTGATGTGACACAGCTGTCAATATTGGCTTAAAATAATGAAGCATCATGACTAGTGACTTTGGACGTAAAACAGTTGGACACGTAAGCTTGTTAGGTTCGTATTATTGTGTAATAGGTAATGAAATACATAATTAAACAGTAAATCCTAATTAAAAATGCATCACTAGTGGCTTCTTGCAATGGTGTAGCCACGCCATTGTGTGGTCACACCATCTTGTGTGACGCATCCCTTTAACGCCTTTAACGAGAAGAGTTTATGACATTTTCATTACGAGTTTTCCAGAGATTCTAGAGATTAGTTTATTGCACAAAATTTGCTGTATCACCATCAGAAAATGGGAGGCTTAAGACCCAAGAAGTGCCCTCGGCGATTCGCACTTGCATTTTGAGCATTTGCTGACTCATCACGAAGTTCTGGCCCGAACATATGATCAGAAGCATATGATAAAAGCTACCAACTCATCATGAAACCGTCAATAAATCGAGTCAAATTATTACTGCTATTTAGAAATAAGCAATGCAACGAAGAGATTGACTGAACCAGGATGTAATGTTCATAGTTCTAAGCGATGATTAACACGTCGAAACAAGTTGGAGATGCAGAGTATGAAAATATCTCGTGTTTGCAAAAAAATAAAATAAAAAAATTAGTGTTGGAAATCAATTAATCTACTACAGTAAGTGTCATCGTTCCACCAGTTTGAAACCAAATTTATCGAACGAAAGATGCAGCTCTCTTATCGCACGATCGGCAAGAATCACTTACATGAATCCATAAGGGGTTAGTGATAAAGCTTTACGAGAATCATTGGCTTTTAGATATTGATGATACTGCGGACGGTTTGACTTAATGAGATGAATGTCTAGTTTGACATCCTCAAGCGTGGGCGGATTTTGATGGTGTGTGGGTATACGTAAACGATAGGTCGACGTAACATCCGAACTTGCTATATGACAAAACTAACCATTACGCTCCCAATCAGTTAATTCAATAAATCCTAGATATTGAGTGTAAATTTCATCTCCCGTTCTGAACCTGTGTGCACACTCTCGAGCCCCTTTCCGCCACTTATGGTCTTGTTCATCACTTCCTCGTAAACTGATGAAGAAATCATTTCTACAAGTTCGTCCTCACTGTCACTCATGCTGTAGATTTCATTTAAACGCATGGACGTGATTTCATTGATCTTATTCATTTGCGGGTGAGTCGACGAATCCTGAACAAGAACCGCGACATTATTTGTAGCGAGACTAGAATCTGAACTTCCGATTATATTGGTCGCTCCATATTTCGGCGTTGTGATATCTCTCAAATTTGCGGCATAAAGATTTGCAGTTGTAGACTTTAATGTAGGCGCATGGGTCTCGGCCACGCTATAGTACCGAGAAGATGGAGCTGGAATCCGATCCAACACTAATCGTCCACCACGACCAATACGTGCACGACATCGGTATCTGGGCGATTGCTGAAAAATTGTCGCGATAAATCGAGGTGGAGAGAGAGGGTATGATGGGAACACAGGACCGCGCAAATCACGCGGTGAGCTGTCAGTGTCCGTCGTGTCTTCCATCACAAAATTTGCTGATGTGTCATATTCCATGAATGAAGGCGCAATCTGAGGCCCTTCTACCACTCCAGCCTTGTCCAATTTTGAATTTGCATGACCAGCTCCTGCAGCAAGAGCAATGTTCGCGTTATCACTTGCCATTCTGCCGTTCTCTCCATCACGATGTTTCTTTTTCTTCTTCTTTTTCTTCTTGTGACGGTCGCGCTCTTCATTTTTCGGAATAACTGGCTTCCTTATGACAGCATTTGATCCACGGTTTACAAGTTCATGCTCTGCCTGACGTCGAATTTCATCGAGAAAGTCTAATTGCAATCGTTTTGCTCGTTCTCGACGTCGTACGAGTTCCAACAACCTGCGCACGCGTTCAAAATCAACACGAAGCTGCTGCAGCTTACGAAGTCCCTCAAGGTCGTTCTTGCGGTGCTTTCGCAACTTGTATCGCTCCTTTTCACGTGGTCGAAACACTGCATGAGGATTTGTATCATTCAACGGAGTCTGAGGCCAAAAACGACGTAGCAAAGGACGACGAAGCTTCTGTCGCTTTGCAGCCCAATACGCATACACGTCACATGTTACGCGGTTAAGTGGCGTCTTGTACATATTAAGTCGCTTAGCAAAAACATCTTCAGCTTCAGCCAGAGTCATAACGTTCGGGTTTAGTAATGCTGATGCTTTTTCTAGTGCATCCAGCATCTGAGCGAATCTTTCCTGTGATAATTGATATCGAGGGTCTCCATCTAGACCGTACTTAGGGTGACGTCGAAGCCATCGCATGTCTTCCACATCTAAATCTACTTCGACATTCTGGAGCTCGGGACCAAACGTATCTAAATCTACAGCATGTTCATCTCGCGGCAAAGGTTGAAACCGAACATATGACGTCGGTATATCAAAATCTGCAGATACTGAATTGTCATATGTTGACACCGGCAAAATCACGGGTATAGGAATATCTTTCTTCTTGCGTTTAGATTGAACTACAGCCCGCTGTCGAGCTTCCAGATTCTATATTCAAATTCACATTAATTTAGACAATTATATTCAAAGTTATAACATGATCCAATGAATTTCGAACCGCCACGAGCTGCTGAAACGATGTTTGCGGCTGAGTGGCACCCGCAGCGCCATCATCGTCAGCTTCCAGATCCTCTTCCTCACGGATAATTCGCATGCGCGCATGGATATCGATCTGTCTCGGCCGCAAACTCGAGCGCCGCATCAGTAAAAAAGACAAAAATGCAATTTCCTCCCCCTAAAAATGGGTACATGGTACCACAGAATGAATGCTGGTTTGCAACTCATAAAAATAAATTTACAAAACAGAAGCAGAAAGCATAGCCCTTGTTTCAACACCATAATATGCACAAAGGACTTTGACTATAGAGGGCCTGGACACTCACTGCGAAAACCACAAGCATATTGGATGCAGAGAAAGCTGCGTTTTCGGTGACGCCAATCAGTAATTATTTCTAGCGTTGCTAGAGATGATGACAACTGTTCCAAAATCATGCTAATCATTCCATTATTGTAAATGTCGAAGTTGTCTCTCCGAGTCTCAGTTTCGATCTTACTGTAGCCCTTAAGTGGTAGTGTGGCTTTGCGATCAGAAAAATCTACTTCATCATTGCCATCACTACACGTTGGTTTTATTTAGGAGTAGTTAATATCGTCTAAAATTAATTTTCTATTTGGACAATGTTGAAGAAGGTTATCTGTATCACTCATGGGGACCAAAGTATTAGTGCTGATGAGGATGATAGGCTCCGTGTAATGAGGTCTGTTAGATACATGGGTTGTTCGCCTCAGGTAAAGCAATACGAAGGTCACCGACCTTAACCAAGCTTCCTCTAAGCAAAGAGCTACGGCAGCCCCGCTGCACTTGATAGCCCTTGTAGTAATCTACACCTGAGCCGTAACGACTGACCCGTCGTAAGGATGGAACAGATTTTTTATTTACCCTACGGCATGCAGGACGAGCTTAAATGTTGATGTCTCTGCTTGGCCTTGAGAGAGTGCAACACCTCGCTTCGAAATAGTAATACCTATATAATAAAGTAAAACCTTAGTAATATGCAATACTACTGGCAATCCTGCTTCTTGTTACGGTGAAGCCACACCACTGTGTGATTACACTAACTTGTAAAATCCACACATGTGTAAGGTCACACCATCTTGTGCGACCCACCCTTTCATACAAGGGTACGTGAAACCCGTTGATTGCAAGTCGGACAATTGCAGAGTGACAATGACTCCACGTGGGCAATTATATCGGATGTGACCGAATTGATGACTTCCATAGCAGCGAACTTGCTGTCTACGGACATTTACCGCACTAAGATCGAATGGTTTCGGATTTCCAGCAGTAGCAGCCACTGCTTTCATCAGGATGGCCGATTGACCACGTGACAGTAGTCTTCGAGCAAATCAATTATAGTTGCATCTTTCAGAATCGTCGGACTCTGGCGAAAGCATAGTGTCGAAGTGTAATCGAGCTGATACGATGATGATCAATAGCCCTACACCACTAAGTTCGGAGGAACCTAATGGCAGTGTCAAATGCACTCGTAACCTAAGCAAATATGCTATGCTAATGCTGACCATCGGGGCAGATTGTCAGATGGAACGCGTGATTGAACTGTGGAGTATATTCTCCGAAGCACTTGAGCAGAGAGACCGCGGTACTGAAGTAAATTCCTATCCATTCATTGGTTTTGCGTTAAATATTGCAGTACATATCGCTACACCCTACAATCTGGTTCTAAGGGCATCTTCGACGTCGGAGTGAACCCGATCCTGTGCTGCTAAATGGGCAAACCGAAAGCGCGAATCGCGTATCTTCAAGAAGTATGCAGAAGTACTTGTTTTTTGCAAACGATGGACATCCGCGGATTGTATTGCGTGGACCCATGACCAGAGTCGAGTGTCGATTGTCGATTGTCTGGGCGGAGTTTATATTGGATTGCTGTGTGTACGATACATACATGAGACTTCGTGGTTCTTTTCCAGCACGTGTAATCGTCCGAATGGCGCGGAAATACGTGGTTCAAGTCATCACTCGAGCTCTCATTCGATTAAAGAGTTCGTCAAACCCTAAGGTGGCACCACACGTCGGTCGCAAAATCTGTGACGATAATAAATTTCACGGTAGCGCAGATACACTGGACGACTGAAGCCTCGTCAATGAGTCTGTCATAATATTCATCACCTGGTCAAGCTGGTCGTTTGTTGCCAGGTTGGGCTTAACGTGCAAATTGGCTGTTCGACGTGAAAGTGGGGGATTTTCCAAGTCTGATGGTGGGCGAAGGCGCCTTCGCATCTTCGCATTGAGGTGCGGTTTTGTCCTTCGCTCGTCGTCGGCGCAAGTTGGCTTCGATGCTTCTTATTTCTTGTGGGGTCACAAATCAAAGAGTCTTAGAGTTGAAGAAAGGTTAGAGAGAATCGGGGAATAGCCCCGTTTGAGTGGGAAATGGTATAATGAGACCAGTCCCATTACACATGTTATGTGAATCACATATTTCTGTGTGTGGCTGAGATTAACTATATATCCTGCATAATTATATGTCGCTCAAATTCGTTAAATCAGTATTGAAGGAACTCATCACTTTAGGATGGTTTAAGGCCAATTGGTCATAAAATATGCCATCTCAGCTTTTCGTCCTCGTTCATGCGACTCAACGATTTGCTCTGAGTGAGCAACACGCGGTAGAGCTTGTAAATTGATTTTAGGCTTCCTCAGAAAGTGCGTGTGTCATTCGCGTTACAAAGTTGCTCTGATTTGAAATCTCTAAATGCCATACTAGCCTGCGCGATTGGTAAAAGGGTTCTAAGCAATACTCCGAACATTGAACACTTACAATCGGCGCTTGAATGTATGCACACAAAAAAGGTACTGTATGAGGCACATGGTATGGCCACCTCGGGAGAGAAAATGATAAACTGAACGGCGGACGTTTTGTATTGGTGAATCAGCACATCTGATTGAAGTTATGACGGACGTTGTTCTGGTCATTGAGATAGAGAGAGAAAAGGAATAATTGGATACCCTCAGCGGGTCCGTCTTTGGACCCGAGTTGTACGGGAGGACGATATCTGGACAGTCGCGAAGAATGCGACTACGAGGCTCCCACGTATTATCGTTCGCTAGTTATTTTAAGCATTTCACAAAAAGATCCTTTCAGCCGCGGACGCTCCTCTCCGCCACCACGTTCTCGACGTGGTAGTATCGATTTCCATGTCTATCAAAATAGAGGAGGCATTACCTGTACTTCTTCTGTGACTACTCCACAGTCAAGGGTTAAACCCGACACTATATATTCTGGGCAACAAGAAAGCGTACGCTCCACGACACCAAGCCGGCCAGGCTTGTACTTGATATTTGGAGAAGAAAGATAATCATCTTGCTGTTGTCTGTGGGAGGTGTGGCGACGGTATTGCTGTGCGCGACGACCAAATCCCAAATGTTGGAATAGAGCAGGTTTACCCTGAATTTGACAGAAACCTACTCCGTAGCACGCAGGTTCGTGTCATGTTTGGAAAACTTCTCTGCATCTTAAAGTAATCAAGTTTAATGCAACAGCGCGCTTGAGGTCATTGGTATCAATCTAGGTATAGCAAATCCAACAGCAGAGTGCAAGCGTCACCGAGGACATGAAAACGCCTAATGGATTCTACTTTGGTCATCATGTAGGCACACCTGAACTACTTTTACAGCCTTGAAAGCCACTTCCGACGAACATTTTTCAGATCGGTAAGGGTCGTACTACGTCGGATTAACTTGCACTATACTCGCCGATAAGGCCAAAGTACTCTTTAAATTTCTTCGGAAAGTGATACTGTGGTACTGACGTATTGGTAAGGGCTTTTTTCGTTGCCGGAGATACCCGAAGACCGTGCTTTCGACTAAAAATCCAGATACAGGGCCAAAACCATCTTTTTCGATATTAAACGACAGCATATTGAAGCGCATACCCTAGGGTAAAGCTTGCAAGCCCTCAATATGGATGTCTTGAATCGATTTTCTGTGCTTCATACGATTTTGGATAGATATATCTGCGTATATAGATGCGTCTGAAACAGCTGCGTCATCATCCAGTTGATCAGTGCTTGTCTTAGACTGCCTCAGGGGTATAGGCAGCCACTCCCAGCGAATCTTACTCGGATTACTTACAGTAGTATATTTGATTCACATGACTGTGTAAGTTACCATTGACTAAGTCGAGAGCACCAAAATCATTACATCCGTCATGCCATCCCGCTTGTATATGCCGTAATGATCGATACAAATTTCTTGTTGAAATCATAAACAGTTTGCCACTTGCTGTATAACGCGCTGATGTAGAGATTAGCGCTGAGTGAAGATCTTGACTCTATCACTCTTACACACTTTATAACGGGGTTACATGTACACTGGTATACACTCAAGATGGTGTGACCGTACAAAGGTGTGAATTGCACAAGTTGGTGTAATCACACAATGGTGTGGCTAGACCGTAACAAGAAGCCATTACGTGGTGGGACTGCCAGTAGTTATGCAGATTAATTAGGTTTTGAATATTGGCGGCTCCGCCGCAAATAGAACAAATAAATACAGTTTCAATTTTAAACGAGAAAGTGTTTTGTCCTTGGTTAAGGTTTTGGGTACACTTAGGGGTAGCGGATTGTAATCAGCTAGACTCGTACTGGTTCTGGTATAGAACATAAGGTCGGTAAGCTTTCTCCAAGCAAAGAGCTACGACAGCCCCGCTGCACACTTGCCCGCATCATGCTTCAAAGCGGCTATGGCGCCGCTTTTTTTGGCAAATGTTATCTGCATGTTACTGTAGCCTCGTAGCGGGGATCTTGTCAGCAAGGTTTGGTGCTTCCATCAATTAACCGTAATATGATTTGTACTCTGTGGATCGCTTCACCCGCACATGCTTTTCAAATGCATTTAATGACAAACTAATTCAGCTCAAACCTTCCCCTGGTATAGCAAAGTTGGAATGCGATGCACGGTAGACACATCACCCGGCTGCTATACCTTCACACTCTGGCAGAAATACGCCGCTTTAAGTAAAATTGGGTCCTGGACCTTGTACTCAGGACTAATAGCCGATTCGATCTACACGTGTACGCCATGGATGCAATGACTTTCAGCCGTACCGATCCATCCCAATAGGATTGAACACTGGAAGGTTCGATAAACAGTCGCCGTTTCTGGTCCAAGCAGATGTTAGAAAGTATGGCGACTGATTTCGTGGAGACCACACATCGGGAGATTTGAATGTTTGTTAATTGTCGCGTAAAGGGTTCTTGCGCGCATTTTACCGCGTACTTAGTTTGCTCAGATCACAAGAGTATATATTATAACGTGACACGCTTAAATAGTAACTGATAATTCCGGCTAGCTATATATCATAAAGAATTTGTGATATGCGTGGCGCTTGGCTAACAGCCACGTGTTCTAAACCTCTCCTTGACGGTGTCCAATCAAATCCATCAGTACCGAGTTTTACTTGTAAAACCTCCACATCGTAGTTAAAGATAATAGCGGAATGTTTTCATGTGTGCGTACACACAATAGCGTATGCTTCACCCCCATCAAAACAGTAACCACGCTGACGTCACAAACCATCCTAGACACAGATAGCCATTGTCACAATGTATCCCGAGCGCAGACCACCCTGGTCAGAATGTTTCAGCTACACATCGTCCTGCCAACAGACAATCTCGGTCTCAAAATAATCTAATCACAGATCACCGTAGTAGCAGAGCATTCTTGTTACAGGGCTAAATAAATATACACCATAGTGTGCACTTAGGAAAATGTACATCTTCGCACACATCTAGTGTAAGCTCTAGGAGCGTCCGCCGCACCAAGCATTCGCTCCCTTGGCCGCACGGCTCGATGAGCCTCCACGAAAGACGCGATCGCTGTGGCTGACGTGTCGCCAATGTCATAAACGGAGTTTTTTGGGTGAGGCATCTGTTGACGAGCACAACCAATGTTACACAACGCTCCACTTTTGTCTTTCAAGAAGCCAAACGGCTCCGCCGCTCTTTATACGATTGGGGCATTGATGAGACTTAAACGTCTACTCACCATCGTGCAGCCCCTGTAAACCGTGCCCGTCTTCCGGAATGGGCAGTGGTAATATATCCCTTAAGTGGGCTGCTGATAAGGTCAGTTCTATCATCAATCGACACGAGATAAAATGACGAACTTAAATTGCTTCTAAGACTATAATCATGATGTGATATTTATGTCGGTATTATATACAGCTTGTCGTAAAGCTGATTTTATGAAGCATATGTCATAAGCAAATAAGGCTTGATGCTTGACTTTGCAAATTTATCTTCTCTTAACGAGTGGAGTGGATAAGACCTAATTTGACCGTGCAATGACTCGCGACATTGTCGTATTCTATGTTCGGGAAGCCTTGTTTTTGAAATAACTGCACCATTTGTATTCATTCTCTTACACGTTCTCCAAGATGAGATATTACTAGCGTGACACGCTGTTGCTCATTGTGAAGTCAAGTAAAGTGTTGACCCTGGATTGGGGTAGTTTGTCACAGAATTGAATGGACTCGTGAAGCGTATTGCGCTATACACTAGTAATTTTGATCAAGAGAATAGTGCGGTTGCACTTGTTGCCACCATCTTCTGTTCTAGCTGTATCCATCACTACCCACCTTCGTGGGCCAATACAAACCCGCACTTGTTTGAAGACGCTAGTGAAAAGCGCGTTGCGCCGTGCAAGCCAGTCAGAATTTGATGATATTAGTAACATCTGACAAGAGCTGCTATTTCTGCAGTCTTCGTCCGATGGATAATGTGCCACTCCACGCGGATCAGAAGTGCCTCGGACAAGATGCCTCGGACCTCGTCCGACCATACCACTCTTGGCATGCAGCAACTGCTTCGCAACGTGAGTAGTGCTCGGTACTTTACGTCCACTCCACGTGCATCACAAGCGTCTCTCCCTTGATGCCTCGGACCTTGGCTGACCATGCCATTTTTGGCATGCAGTGACAGCTTCAATACTTAAGCAGCGCTCAATAGGTCACGTGCCACTCCACGTTCAGCCCGCGAGCCACGCTCGAGACTCTTATCCAATACATTTTCGGTGTCATTGACCGTCCCGGTCCAGTCCGCGCCAATAGCGCCTCTACTTCCTAGCGGAGGTAGGTTCATGATTCACCAAAGCTCCGCTAGGAGACGCGCCCAAGGTCTTCGACCTCCAATCAATCCATGGTCCATGGTGTTCCAACCATGTCATACCAATAATAAGGTCATACCAATAATAAGGTCATACCTTGCATCCAAGTTTAAGCCTAAGCAACGTTCCACACTATCGAAGGCAAGAAACTTGACACTGAGTTCCACAGGGACCGTCGGCATAGTAACACAGGTCCCCGTCGCTAAGCAAAAAGTGACGATGTCACTCAACCGCGCTTCCAGCGCCTCGGCATACAGCTGACTTCCTCCGATAGTGGAGCGTCGAGCATAATTGCCCAACGCCCGAGAATCGATAAGGATTTTCAATGGCCTCTCAAAGGTCTTCACGGTCGCTTTTACGACCAGTAAGCCCGGCTTGCATTCACGTTCCTTGACCAAGGTACGGAGCTCTTCGGAGCTGGGCCCTGCTGCCCTCTACCGCTCTGAGGCACAACAGAATTCAATTCATTCCCAGTAATGCGCCCCTCGTTTCCTCGAAACAATTAGAAGCGAACATCGATTCGCCGAACCTTTTTTAGACTTACGCAGGGGACAACCAGTCCGAATGTGACGGGTGTATCCACAGACAAAACACCGTCGGGTGTTTACACGCTGCTCGGCAGCTCGGAGCTCTCTTTTATCTTTATCAGCATAGCTGAAATCCATTGACTCAGGCCCACTCGACGAGCTCTGAGGTTCTGCATTTCAACCAAGTCGTGCTGACTTACAGTTGAATTCGGCATTCAGTGCCTTTTTCAGCGCTTTTTCAAAAGAAGACGGATGCATACGAAAGACTTCCATTCTGGCTACGCCAGTGCGGAAGCCCTCCATAATGACGTTCACAGCGACAGCCTCGGGGAGAGGATCGGCTGCCATCCCGGCAATGAAAGTTCTCAGCTCTTGGACAAGTCCACCAGCTCCTTCTTGCCCTGTCTGGCGACAAGGAAACGCGATATGCCTGATGGGGCAGTGGGAACACTAGCAAAAGCTAACGCTTCAGCCCTTCCAGGAGGGGGAACGCAGCTTCAACCAAAGTACCGCACGTTAGTGAACATTCGCGCGCTCGGCTCCTGAGCTTGGAGATAGCAAGCGCCACGCGCTGTTGATCGTTATGGAACATGGCAGATGCCATAGCTCTCTTAGCCAAAGCAGGAGATTTTCTCCATCCTTACCCTCGAAGGTCTTCATATTCACCATGAGTGGCCTAGGTCGGGAGGAATTATTTGTCGAGGGTGGCGTCATGGACGCAGTCGGCGTCGACAACATCTGCTGTAGGTTCCGTAGCAAAGCATTTTTATTGCTCGAAACGCCTTTAGGCGCGCGTTCATCGCTTCGGGCACATGCGAAACAAGTTGCTTCACGCCCTCAGGGCTCAGCAGGGACATTAGCTTATTAAGCACGTCCTGTATGCCCTGAAGCAGATAGGAGTATTGCTCCATCCTCACAGAGGGCCAGTCGTAACGGCTCAGGCGTAGATTGACTACGAATGCTACCAAGTGCAGCGCGGCTGCCGTAGCTCTTTGCTTAGAGAAAGCTAAGCTAAGGTCATCAACCATACGTTCTTTCAGAACCAGTGCGAATGCAGCGAATCGCAATCTGCGCTCTCCAAGAGTATTTAAAACCTTAATATGGGTAAAAAGACTCTTCCGCTCGAAACTGAAACTGTATTTAATCGTTTTAGTGGCGGCAGAGCCACCGATATCCAAACCTTAGGTTTTCCAGTTAATATAGTAACACCTAAAAAATATAGTAAAACCTAATTAATACGCATTACTACTGGCAATCCTGCCACGTAGTGACTTCTTGTTACGGTGTAGCCACACCATTGTGTGATTACACCGGCTTGTGCAATCCACACCTATGTACGGTCACACCATTGTGTGTGACCTGCTCTTCCATACAAGGGTACGTGTAACCCTGTTAAACTCCCCCCCATCATCTACCTCGCTGGAAAAGGAGTATCCAGCTCGTAGTCGACTTTCTCAAATTCCTCGACGAGGAAATTCATTGCCCGCGGCAGGCGTGATGTGTTGCGCTCGGTTGCCGAGGGATTAATGTGTATTTTCTGTGAAGCCGCGGACGTACTGTCCGAAAATGCATCATGTGCAGAAGATGTAGAAGGCTTCGTCCGCGGTCGCCCTCAGAGTAGCTAGGCTTTGTGTTTTTCGTGTCAAAGACACAGGGCCCATTGAGCGGAGAATGTTCGTTAATGTGCTTAAGAACTTACGGTCTCTCAGGCACGCGAGCCTCGTATGAGGTGACAGTTAAATGTAAATTGTGGATATTCACAATTTTGCACGACGTGGGCCCAGTTCGAATCTTGTGAACACTGTGTCCGTTCCCCGACCTCTCGACTCCCGGGGACTGTGGTATTATTACCAATCGATTTGGACGAGGCACAGGAGCAGCGATTGGAGGCTGTCCACGGGGCGGCTCTCTTGCGCTGGTATCTACGATCGGTCCTAGCCTTCGTGTGGAATACGGCTTCCGCTCAGCGGATCCCACTACTGAAGCGAAAGACGCGATCACTCGATCGTTAGGCGACTACGTAGTCAGGCCTCCGGTGACTATAAAAGCTGAGCTTGAACAGCGGAAAGATCTCCGAGCTCGCTTTTTGGTACCCCAAGAAATCCTAATGGATCGGTACCGCGTTCGACTTCGACCTCAAAAAGGAGGTGATCCTGTACCCGCAATGCGGACTATTCCTGTGGTGCTCGCTCCTGACGAAATCGCTGCAGATGAGATAGCTCTTTATGCGATGGGTGCAGCGGCACCGGAAACATTCCTCGCTGTCTATCACGAAGCCATAAGGAAGTGGACGTGAGCGTTGAGCGACATCTTAGACTTGAGTTTGTCGAATTCAAGACGCAGCGCCGTTTTCCTGCGCAATGTTGCCTTGCGACACATGGAGTCATCTATCGCGCTCTTGCGAGCTTTTTGGTATCTCACACGGTTGAGTCTACGATCACAGCAGCTTAGAGCCATAGCTAGAGCTCCGCTTATGGCTCTCCGGCTTCCCGGGCTACTGCCGAGAAGCGTGAAACGCACGACGACGCGAAGCGTCATGATTTTTCTGATCATAAGCGTCCACGACGTCTGGGCAGTTTTGCCGAAGTGGCTCCTCAACCTCCCACGAGTTCTTGACGTCGGGGTATTCCCGCCACTTTTCAAGATATTGGGTTGACCCTCGACCCACAAGGCGTTCCACATGATAATGGACGCCACCATTTTCATTGTGAAGAGTCGGCAGCGGACGATGGTGACTTGGTCGATTGCCGTCCGGTATCTCGCGATGCTTTTCGAGCTTTGGAGGACAAGGTCCATCGTCATCAGCATTCCGTCAAGCATCTTTCCGAGGTCGCCTACCGCTGTGCGAAAGACCTCGAGAGACTGGAGCACTTTGCGGATAGACTGCCTCACGTTGAGGATTATCGCTCTATGTTGAAGCGGCTTCTAGCCGTCGAGCAGACAAATGTATCACTTCGTGCGGCGGTGGAACGCCTTACACCGTTGGAAACGGAAGTTGTTGCACTCCGTGCTCAGAACCTGTTTCTGGTTCAGATCTATGGGCGCCGCCACGGTGCGAACGCTTCCGCGTTCACTTGCGCCAGAACCCGGAACGGCGCAAGCAGGCCCACATGAATCACCGGAAGAATACGCATCCTTCTTTGAAGTATCAGCGCATACGCTAGGCCTCGATTAACCACGACATTAAAAGGTCCATAAAATCGAGGACGAAGCTTTGTCTTAAAGACAGCAGAAACTTCATGGTGTAGGAAGGTTTCTAGCATTTAATGAAACCTAGTCTCCGACTTCAAAGTTTTACTCGTTTCTTCTGCTTCTTCCATCTGCATATTTTTTTGCACGACTTTGCTTTTAGTAATCGCATTACGAACGCGTCGTAGGACAATTAGCCTGGTAGACAAAAAGTCATCGATTGTTTACGGACAGCGAGGGGGCTAACATCTGCTAGCCGTTCAACAATTCTCCTCCAACAAGCCCCGAGCCATGGGATGGTGTCAGCAAGACGCGAGGATTAACAAGCCCGTTCACGTAGAGCGGCATGTGGCCGGTAGATGAATGCACTGCATTTTCAGAACAACCTCTACGAGTAGCAGCATGACAGCATGGCGCTTCAGCGCTTTGGCATCTCAGCGCAGACGCTTCGAAAAAATGCGTGTCGCACGATCAGCTTAACCATCAGTCTGCGGATAGTCTGCTGTTGACATTGCCCAGTACTCTTAAGAATGTAGACGAAAGCTTTCAAGTGAAACGTGGATCTCTATCAGAGACGGTTGATTCCGGAAGTCCATGCTGTCGAAAGACACGGTCGACAAACGGCGTCGCTGTTTCCACACCATCGATGGTGTCCGACACTGCCGCTAGATAAGCCATTATGCTTAACGGCACCACAAAGACCAGCACACCCGTGTTGCCCGCTGAGTCCTTCGTCAGGCCAAACACAAAGTCCAAACCCTTGGACTGCCAACACCCGGAGGGTACCGGTAAACTGGCCAGCGGCGCCGCCGCATTCGAAGAGAGCTTCACCCTTTGAGTCTCAGATGTGTGCACAAATGTGCTCGTCCATTTGAGCAGCTTGGGCCACCAGTAGTCGCAACTCACCGAGTTGTACGACTTTCGCGACTGAGACGACCACTGAGTGAAGTGTCGTGGACTTCATAGAGGATATAAATTTTCAAATCCTCATCGTGGGAAACCATAATTTGTGGTGTATCCGTCGAATTTGTGCTAAAATACAGCAACTCGTCATTCAACGAATATTGGTGTAACCGTGCGCGTAAACGCGCCAACAATTTCTTGTCCGAGCTTCCATACTCCTTGCTCTCGAGAGCCTGTAGCAGCGCTACACACATACTATCACCCGCGTATGCGGCATGGTTCCAATCCGTCACTGACGACGTCACCGTCGTGACATAAGCAAGCTCATAGCCCGGTCTGCGTGACAACGCATGAGCCAAGCATTCTGCTTTCCTGGCATATACTTTGCCTCGAAGTTATATTCTGCAAAGAATAAGAGCCACCAGGCCATCTTCTGCTAGAGGTGAGGCGACTGAGTCGCGGTGCGTTATGACGCATGATCTGTGTAGATCACAAACGGCTTTGATTCAAGCAGATGCTCCCTTCATTTACCAAGTGCATACTTCATCGCAAGTAATTCCTTGTCCTGGACTGGGTAGTTCCTAGCCTTACGCTGGCGAGATTCGAACGCGATCAATCGATCTCGCCCCTCGGCGTCCACTTGCAGTAGTGCACAGCCGATTGCAAAGTCCGAAGCGTCACAGGCGACACTAAAAGGATGATCGGGGTGTGGCGACACCTGTGTTGGTGCATGAAGGAGGCTGTCTTTGACCCTGTCAAATGCCTCCCGATGCTTGGTGTCTCAACACCATTTCGTATCTTTCTTAAGGAGATTCGACAATGGCCGTGCCATTTCCGCATAATTTGCGCTATACTTGTGCGAATTGTTGGCGAGGCCAAGCCACTTGCGCAGTCCTTTCGGTTCTTTGGAACCGGCCCGTTCACAATGACCTTGACCTTAGCGGGATCCACTCAAAGGCCACGCTTCCAAATCTGGCATGTTTTCTTCCGCGCCGAAGATGCAATTATCGGCATTAGCATATAGCTTTTTCGTGCGCATGCTCTCGAGCACCGCTCTCAAGTAGACGATGTAGTTTTCCTCATCTGTCACCCATGCCCTGCACGGCTGTGGACGAAGATGTCGTCGAATTATGTTTGTACATACGCCCGATGGGGTCTGAAAACAACTGTGTCACAAGACGATTAAATGTTGCTGGTGCATTTGACGGCCCTTGGGGCATCACCAGCCACTCCGAGAGCAGCCGGCTCAGAGTACTCACCGCTGTCAGCGGAATAACACTCGCTTTCGTGAGCAAATGGTAATTCCCATCGACTAAGTCGAGCGCGCTATACTTTGTATAGCCAACCATATTGTTTTGGAGAACATTCTTTCTAGGAATCCACGCCTGTGCTGGAATGGAGGCAGCGTTTAGCTTATCATAAATGTGAACGATACGCCACTTGCCGTTCGGTTCCTGGACACAAAACGTGGGTGTCGAATAAGAAGATGTCCTCTCACGCACCATTCCTGCGTCGTGCTTCGCACGAAAAAAGTCAATGACGTCACACTACTCCTTGGACTGGGGCCATTGGCGTTCTACGCAGTATTTGGTTTCCGGAACCAGGTCAGTCTCATAACGCACACCTCGTTCCGGAGGTAGGACCGACGGCGGATCTTTGGAGACGACGTGTTGAAATTCCGTTACCAAATGATAGTACGGATCTAAAGGATTATTTAGGATCGACGATCCACATGGTGCGTTCATCACCCTCTTAGTGCCCTCCAGGACGACTTCATCCAGATGACGAATTAATCTCGTCGTTCGGTCATATGATAACCACCTTGGCTAAATTGCATGCCTTCAATTTATTATTAAACTCTTCGAAGGCCATCTCGTTCAGCTCAAGAAGAGCATCCACTGCGAACAAAGCTTCGAGGGCGACGTCGCCCGTCATATCGTTGACAAGGATATATAGCTGTGCGCCTACGGTAGACATACCCTGGGTCAGGATCGTCTTGCAGATATCATAATGCTTTGCCGCTCCTCTCTATAGAGGTCTTACGTCTCTTTAGAACAAGTGGGAACACGCACTCGGCGTCGTCCAGTGTCCCCACTCCCTGCTCCATTCATCTTCTAAGGAGATAACAACGGAGTTTGTGCCAAGCCTAAACTCGCAGCGATGTTAGACAATCTTGCCAAATCGGAAACTTAGTCTCATTTGGATTTTCAAAGTGAAGTTAACCCTTTCATCCTAGCAAATACTAATTACAGCCCCACAAACGACCACCGAATTGCTATCCATTCCATATTGAAACGACCCACCCCTTGCTTTTCAAGCATAGCCGGGGAAGAATGACATTCTCGTGAATAGTTATCGTGAGCATTCTTAGCTTTGGTGGCATGCCAAGTTTTTTCAAAAGTCTGGGAGTGCAATCGATAATGTGATCATAATGTGTTCTCTGAGCTGCAAGTGGAACCGTTTGTTAAAAGGCTCAGCACCTACTATTGTTTATTTACACCTTGAACTTTGGTACATTTGCATCGCATGCAATACTGTACATTTGTACAAATACACGTCACACATTTTGTTCATATGTGAATATTCATAAAGGGTCAAGGTAAAGGACATATTTAACACTGACGTGTCGTAAAAGAGAGATTTGTGGAGCACAAGAGCTGCTAGTTGCACTCAACAATTAAGTATACTTACCATGATATGTTGTAATTGTATATACTTGTTACCAGTCCAAACAGAACCACTACTGAATAAAATGTTACTCTTGCAATAGTAGAGCATGCTAGACTTGGAAACTTAAAGGTCTTGGAATCGATTAGTTTTGTACGTACATAATCACTGTGCGTTTGTTAATGCTTACTCTTAGACCGTCCTCTGTGTTAAGTGCTTTGCAATCACACAGTGAAAGACCGCTGCTTTTGTTCAATATGTAAAGTGAACGTGACTCTCCTTAAACTAGGGTCAACCCCACATCATCGGTAATCAACTTTTTATTGAAAATGTTGGAGTTCGTTGTTCATGTTGCACGACACCTAAGTATAGCTGCCGAAAGCTGTCCATTTATATGATGGGTCCCTATTATTGTGTTACACGAGATTAGATCAACGATCAGTAGTCTGAAGGCGTAGTGGCATGATTAAGAATCGCGCTTGGTACTCGCTACAATTAAAGGTAATCGGACTCGGTCAAAGAAATACTTCGAGGACACGTGAAATGCTAGCTACAAGCTATGCATTACTTATGACAGGTAGCAAAACAAGAATTCTAATTTAAATATAAGCTTTTATAATTATAAATATATTCTTTATCATAAGAGGTACTGAGTTGTTTGAGAAGCTCTCGATTCGGTATCTCGGTCAGCTTATTCTCTCGCGATTACATGTCAAAGCAACCGAAGTATCTGTACATACACTAACCTTTTAATACAGCTGTGTAGAGTACATTATTGTACAATCGTTGGACATCAATATTGCCTTTTTGAGCGACATATCTAACTTGGTGCCGAGCATCTTAACGATAGTCGACCAAAATGTTCCCGTGAAACGGGGGTCTCTACCAGAGACAATCGATTCTAAGAGTCCGTGTTGTCGAAAAACACGATCTACAAACAGCGTTGCTGTGCCGACTCTGTCGGTGGTGTCTGGCACCGCCGACAAATGAGGCATCTTGCTCGACCGGTCGACGAATACCACGACACCCGCGTTGCCCGCCGAAACGTTAGGCAGGCCCAACACAAAGTCCAAACTCATGGACTGCCAGCACCTAGTGGGTACTAATAAGCTG
>NW_020187446.1:794359-798909 GCF_900000015.1 Plasmopara halstedii | reverse complement strand
TGTGTTTAATGAGGTATATACTGCCGATTTTCCTTCCATGAATAGACTGGAAGGTGAATCAGTTAAATGCTACGCACTTTTTCTTGGTGCAGTCTATAGCGTTGCAAATTGGAGGCAGAAGACCTTTTGGCTTGGGCAAGTGTTCCAGTAACTTCAAGACAAGATTTTAAGTTGTTTGATTGGTTTTAAAATGATATTGCCTAATGTTTGGAGCAGAATTTATAGGCAGAAGTGGTAGTGAGTCGCTGTCATAGGAAAAGACAGAATGAAGCAAAGGAATAGTGCAATCACCACAGTGAAGCAAATATCTTTGTTTAGACGGGTCAAAAAGATTTTCCGCTGTGATCCATCTCATAGGACGGTAAATAACAGCTGTAATTTTGCGTCTTCTGTGACCGATCTATAGAAGTGTAGACGCTATTGGGTGTTGTAGCCTCTCGTGTTTGTTGTGGTCAAAATTGAAGGGAGACCGCAAGTCGCAAATAGAGCGCTTGGGCCTTGAAGTCACAAGGGGTTTCAAAACCTTGTACATTTGTAATGGTTCTACGTCGTCGGCTTTACCGTGCACCGCGAAGCATGGGTAAGTGGAGCGAAACATTAC
Organism: Plasmopara halstedii; assembly: GCF_900000015.1. NCBI lineage: Eukaryota > Oomycota > Peronosporomycetes > Peronosporales > Peronosporaceae > Plasmopara > Plasmopara halstedii. Next base: position 798,308 of record NW_020187446.1, on the reverse strand, counting down.
CGACCCGCTCGTAAATGGAGCGACCGGGGCCTCCAAGAAGCTGTAAGTCTATCCTCAATACCTCCGGCAGATGCTCTTATAGAGCTGAAAGAGTTGGTATTGGCAAATAAGCAAGAAATAAGAAAACGATGAAGTCACCGAATTTGAACAACTGGTTACTAGAGGAGGAGCTGAGCCCTATATCCGTCATAAATGGATCTATTATTGGATAGACACTATAAGGTCTGAGTACAAGGACGTTGATAGCTTTCTATCCTCTGTTGATTGAATGTTACGACGCGCCGACAACACACCTGTCATGCGTGTTGTTCCCGGATAAGTAAGTTTATTTTAAGGTTGACTTCATCCCGTAAGTGGGATGGGTGAGAAACAGTAAATTTCCTCTCGGCGCGGACTTTCTGTGCTAACACGGCTCATGCAAATTGTCTCATTGCGCTGAGTAATTCTGGTGGGCTGTCTTGGAAGAGTTGTCATGCAACAGCAGCTGCCACATCCATCAGCGACAGTCAATCGTCCGGTATCGTAGCTGTTAACGCCACGTATTGTGAATCATCTTCGACAATTCATGCGCTTACATTCGTGCAGAGCACAGAAAATCGGATATGGAAAACCACATGGATCACATGGGAAAAGTGCTTAAATCGATGTGCTTTGTATGTTCTCGTTGAAGAGACAAGTGGGTCTTTCAAACGGACGAGAGTGCTTTTATCTGTGTTTCGTAGAGAAACATGGCCTGCGTACAGATCGCACCAAGACAAAAGTCGGTGCTCCTGTCTTGAAGGGACTTAAAAATGTCACTTAGCCTGATCAACTACTTGTATTAGTACAACACAGGTTATGCGAACACAGCACAAGTTCCACCATCTCTCTCTAAATAGGGTATCAATTGCCTGAAAAGCGGCAACGCGACCTTAAAGGCTTCTTATCAAAGTATCATGCGTGCTCCAAGGGTATGTTTTATAATACTTATCGGTAAGTCCTGTAATCTGCGACGATTCGGTCTTGCAAAAAACTGCGTTTTACTCCACTGATGGGCATAGATTCGTGCTCACGTTTGGTTCGTGCCGAATATAAGTGGCAAATGGAGGTACTGCGCGCGATCAGGGGCTACTCACTATAAGGTAGGCTTATGACAAGCGTAGCGTGCACCTGCTGAGATTGGATATTTTTCACAGATCACACGTCATCGCACACACCAATGTCATCACCGCACCTCTAATGACAATGGAACGAGAGTGATCCTATTTTCCAACTAGACCTTTAAGGTAAGGTAAAAGACGGGTCGGCTTGATGCGGTAGCTTACGCACTTTCGCTCGACCCCCACTGCGGGCGCTGTCACAATAGTGATGTCGCTCATCGATGATGCGATACTTACTGCGTACGGGTCAGATACAATCTCTATTGTGCTGCTAGAAGCTTTGCAATATAAGAAGTCTTAGAATGGTAATATCGGTTCATCAGAGTACGTGGTTGCACGCTTGCAATGTTTAAACTAATCCCAAGGAATACTACATCACCTGACATTCAGCCCTCGCTACGAGGATCTTAAGCTCGAAATACTATACGAGGCATAAATTCTCCATAAAATGACCCCTTCGTTGGTGAAAATACATCCTGCTCTTTGTGCGCTATGTAGTAATTGTAAGAAATGTATGAATGGGTGAACGCATCTGTGCGCACGTTTGAAACGTGTCAGTGGGTAAATTTCTCACTGCATGCGACGGCTGGCCCGGCGTTTATAGCAGTCACTAGTTGCGTGCGGGAATGCAAATTTTCTAAACTATGCGATCACTTTCGCTGCCGTCATGGATATGTCGACAGTAAAGGTGATGCTAGGCCTTGCAGCTACGTGGGGGGTGCCGGCAGGGCATGGTGACATTCGAAACGCCAGACAAAGAAAAAATCATTAGATCCTGCTTCATGTGCCAGGTGGTATGGACATCAAAGATGAACAACGAAAGAAACTTGCTGCGACCAATGCAAACGAAGTAGTGCTCGAGCTAAATAAGAGCCTGTATGGACTGAAGCAGGCAGGACTATCATCGAGTCAACTGCTATACGCAAGAATATCAGACGCTAGTTTTAAGCAGTATATTAGTGACATGTGCCTGTACTTCAAGCGCAACGAAAAAGACTTGACAGAGGCTGGCGTCTACGTCGTCGATTTCCTTGTTACAGCAACAAGAGCCGCAGCGGTCGAGCTGTTCTTCTTTTCAATAGCTTCGCTTTCAATCAAGAATCTCGGATCAGTGTCGAAGTGTCTCAGAATAAGAGTGACAACACGCATATACTCTCGTCAGGAGGAGGCTGTTTTCGAGCTGTGGTGTGAGCACGGTATGGCATCGGCAAAATCTACGAGGACATCTATCGGTGACGACTGCTGCGACGAAGTCACGCCAGACAGTGTACTGCTGCAGGAAAACGCCGGCTTCGGGTCGCCAAGTATTTGTCCATTTCAGTCGTTGGTCGGCAGTCTGCAATAAATCGCACGGTGCACGCGACCAGACATTGCGTTTGCGGCTTACAAAGCCACACGACAGCCACATGCGCCGCGTGTACGAGATTGGAAATTGGCAAAAAGGATTGCGCGCTACCTCAGTGGAAGCAAAGTGATACGGCTTGAAATGCGCGGTAATGCCGACTGCAACGGTTCAATGACGCTTGAGTCTTGTTTTTGCTGTCGTTAAGGTAGACAGAAAGTCGCTCACCGGTGATATCGATCTACTGCCTGTGAGCTGGGCGGGGTGGCGTCTCTCTCTCGACTATGGAAGTCTAAAGTGTCGCCGCATCTGAGACGGCACGCGAGCTCCTCGGTATTTAAGAGATGCTTAAAGAGGTGGACTCGCGCCGGCTCAGCCTATGCTGATGCATATGGGTAACCAGGCAGCGATACGTCAGATCAAAGGAGAGACTTCGTCCATAAAAGCTAAACACTTTGATGTGCGTCTCTAGTTTGTTAAAGATCTGGCTCGTCGAAGCGTGGTGGGGAAGCACTACGTCCGCTCGGAGCTCATGCTCGCGGATATGCTTACTAAGGCGTTCGATCAGCGCAACCTTACAGAGCTGCGACAACTTGTGGGCTTACGCTAGATATGGTGGCGGGGACACGATCGCGAGGAGGAGTGTTAGAAAGTCGGCTTGAAGCATACGTTATGCGGTCGAATCCCTGGGCCATGGGACGAAATTGTATGATTGCGCCAAATGACGTCATAGATAAGTCTTAGAGGCAGCACAGATTAGCGAACTAATAACCTGAGTATATTCACTTCCAAACTTGCCTTCTACTCCTCACTATATCTTCATGACACGAAATTGTATTTTTTGTTTTTTTCTTGTCAAAATCACATCCTACAAGTCCACCATCAGGCTCAATATCCACGAGGAACGCGATCCCTGGTTCTCAGCCCGACGCACAGAAGGGCTTTGATATTTCATCACTCCAAGAGTTAAATAGCTTGAAATTTCAAAGATTTTAGAGCTGGAAAAATATTGGTCTCATTGGTTGCAACAGTTGAAAATCTCCATTCTGAAGGTGTCTGGGGTACTTACGGTGGTGTTGATGAACATGTTTATGCGAAAAACGAAATTGATATTATCTCATTCCTAGTATCTCATTAAGAAAGCAATGATGAGTGCATACAGCAACGAGATATTCTCTTTCTCGAGTACCTTTTTTTACATATTACGACCAACACCATCCATCACTTCATGCATGACTTGTTATTGATTAAATAAGATTTAAAGCCCGCTGATAGAATCACGCGCTGAAACTTGAAGATGAAAGTTAAAATTTCCTTATCCCTTATGTCGTCTAAGTCTTCATTGATGCATTCATTAAACACGCATGTTTAATGATTTCATATTACCGAAAATTGACGCGAGGTCGCAACTTGTTGCTCAGGATAAAATGCAGCATTTATTACAATGACGTCTATGCTTGGCCTTTGC
>NW_020187446.1:793995-794349 GCF_900000015.1 Plasmopara halstedii | reverse complement strand
ATATCAGCCTTGCTGTTGATAGAGACGGGCTTATTGCACGCATAAGTGCTGGTGAGATTCAAATAGAAATAGTGAGTATGAGTATCATGAGGATCGATCTTGCTTTCAAGTTCGTATCCAAGAGCAATATTTACCTTAAAAGCACTTGCCTGGCTCGAAAAAAGTTCTCAAGCTTTTCATAGTTATCAGTAGCCTCGATACCCTCATATAGGTGTGATTCATGATTACCATTGTAAAAACGGTACTTAGGATCAGCCTTGTAGTCAGGCGACAAATGTTTCTCAAAGCTTTCATTCGAAACATTGTACTGTTAGCTCCAAATCTCCGGTTGATTGGGCGCGAAACGTTGGTTAT
>NW_020187446.1:793557-793985 GCF_900000015.1 Plasmopara halstedii | reverse complement strand
CGCCTCGGCGTCTCAGCGCAGACGCTGCGAAGAACGTCTTCGGTGACGCGATTCACCCCTTCGGTTTGGCCATCGGTGTGCGGACGATCCGCTGTCGACATATCCAACTTGGTGCCTAGCACCTTGACGATAGTCGACCAAAATTTTCCTGTGAAACGGGGATCTCTATCAGAGACAATCGGCTCGAGGAGTCCGTGTTGTTGGAAAACACGATCCACGAACAGCGTTGCTGTACCGACTCCGTCGATGGTGTCTGGCACCGCCGCCAAATGAGCCATCTTGCTCAACCGGTCGAAGAATAGAAGGACACCCGTGTCGCCCGCCGAATCTTTCGGCAGGCCAAACACAATATCCAAACTCATGAAGTGCTAGCACCCAGTGTGTACTGGTAAGCTGGCTAGCGGCGCAGCCACATTTGGAGAGGGTTA
>NW_020187446.1:793335-793515 GCF_900000015.1 Plasmopara halstedii | reverse complement strand
GCAGTGCACAGCCGATGGCAAAGTCCGAAGCGTCACAGACGACGCTGAAAGGACGATAGGGATCTGGCAGCGCCAGTATTGGTGCATGCAGGAGACTGTCTTTGAACCCGTTAAAAGCCTCCTGATGTTCGGTTTTTCAACACTATTCCGCATCCTTTTTAAGGAGATTGAATAATGGCA
>NW_020187446.1:792649-792870 GCF_900000015.1 Plasmopara halstedii | reverse complement strand
ACGCTGTACTTGTGCAAGTAGTTGGCGAGACCAAGCCAGTTACGCAAGTCCTTCTGGTTCTTTGGAACCGGCCAATCTACAATGGCCTTGACCTAAGCGAGATTCGCTCGAAGGCCACGCTTCCCAATGAAGCACCCTAAAAAGGAAATCTCTTCTGCGCCGAAGATGCACTTGTCTGCATTGGCGTACAGTTTGTTAGTGCGCATGCACTCGAGCACATA
>NW_020187446.1:792301-792639 GCF_900000015.1 Plasmopara halstedii | reverse complement strand
ATCTGTTCTCCCGTGCTCCGTACGCACGACTATAAACGAAAATGTCGTCAAAGTATGTATGTGCATACGTCCTGTGTGGCCTGAACAACTGCGTCACAAGACGACTTTAAGTTGCTGGTGCATTTGACAGCCCTTGAAGCATCACCAGTCACTCCCACAGCATACCGCTCGGAGTGCTCACTGCTGTCAGCGGGGTAGCACTCGCATGAGCAATTGGTAGTATCCATCTACCAAATCAAGTGCACTGTACTTCGTACACCCCACCATGTTGTTCTGAGGAACATCTTTTCTAGAAACTGGCGTCTGTGCCGGAATGGTGGCAGAGTTGAGCTTATTGA
>NW_020187446.1:792212-792291 GCF_900000015.1 Plasmopara halstedii | reverse complement strand
CCCGGTCTCGCCGTCGAAGGAGTCCGGGCCCTGGACTCCGAGTCGCTAGAAGCGACGTTGTCGTCGACGGCGACCGTGA
>NW_020187446.1:773888-792202 GCF_900000015.1 Plasmopara halstedii | reverse complement strand
CGGATGCACACGGAAGACTTCCATTCTGGTCACGCCAGTGCGGAGGCCTTCCATAAAGATTGTCATTGTGACTGCCATCGGTTGGGGATCTGCCGCCATCCCAGCAATGAGAGTGCGCATCTCTTGGACATAGTCCAGTAATTCCTCGTTGCCCTGTTGATCGGCAAGGAAACGCGATCGCACGCGATATGCCTGATTAGGCGGCGAGAACGCTCGTGAGAACTGCAATTTCAGTTCCGCCTAGGAGGGAAACGCAGCTTCGACCGAAGTGCCGCACGTCAGTGCCCATTCTCGCGCTCGACCACCGAGCTTTAAGATGGCTAGCGCCACGCGCTGCTGCTCGGTATGGAGCATGGCGGATGCGATGGTAATCACGACCTCTCTCACCCAGAGCACGAATATTCTCTCCATCCTTCCTCTCGAAGACCTTGACTCTCACCATGAGCGGTTTAGGGCGGGGAAAATCATTCCTTACTGACGGTGGCGTTATAGACGCAAATGATACAGACAATTTCTGCTGCAGGTGCTCAAGCAGCGCGTTTTAGTAATTTGAAAACGCTTCTAGACGCGCACCGATTGCCTAGGGGCCTTGCGCAGAAAGGTTTTGCACGCCCTCAGGGCCAAGCATGGACATCAGCTTTTTAAGCCCGTCCTGCATGCCCTGGGGGCAAAAAGAAAATTATTCCATCCTCACCGAGGATCAGTCGTGACAACCCAGGTGTTAGTTGACTACAAGTGCTACCAAGTGCAGCGGGGCTGCCGTAGCTTTGCGCAAGTTAAGTCACCGACCTTTCGTTCGATACTCACAACAAGTACGAGTTAAGCGGATCGCAAACCGCTTACACCAAGAGTAATTATAGCCTTACCCAAGACTATTTAACTCTTCGGTTTAAATTCAAAGCTGACTTTATCTATTTTTATCTGCGGCAAAGCCACTTAATTTTAAATGCATTGATTTTCCTAAATAGGTTTAGTAAAATCTAAATACGTGTATAACTACTGACTATCCAGCCCCGTACCGTATGCTTGTTTAGGTGTGGTCACACCATGCCCATCTGGTGTGACACACACACCTGTTACCAGCGTATATGTAACCCCGTCCCACCAACCATCTTGACACATTAGCGGTGATTGGAGTGTAACCCCGAGTTTTAAAAATGTTTGGTGTTTACACACCAAAGACAAATCAACTTGCTAGTGCTTTACATTCCAAGCTTGAAATGTCTGGTGGACCGTTTTGTGGTGAGCTAGAATTTCTCTACACTAAGTTTAGAACAGGAATACTAATTTGAATTGACGGTATACGAGACTTTCGGTTCTGACTTCCCCAGAAAACACTCAGGTCAAAACGCAATTTGAAACGTTGACGAGGTTCCTCTTTCGTAGTACTATAGCACCCCGTTAACAATATCGAAATGTGGGTTCGTCAGGTTCAGTTTCCATAGTAACTTGACGTAATTGGCAATGCACTTCTGCATAGAAACAGCTTGTTGCATTTATTGATGGAGATAATGGCAAACGCGGCAGACATTTACAAATGGTGAGTGCAGTTACTCGAGACAACTTTGCTGTATTTTTGCCAAGATAGGATGACTGCAACTTTTGGCGAAAAGCTTTTTCAGCCAAACCGCCTTAACGATTTTTTTATTACTCAATATCCACAGATGCTTATGTCGGTTCAAAAATTTGATGTGGCTTATCAAGATGATATATCTTACTTGAATCCTGACAAAAGTGGCTACTGCAACCAAACCTACCGTGTAACGAGGTTGTCATTTGGCGCCTCACACATAATTTTTTTTGACTCGTTGTACCCCTCCTTAACAAACGGACACCTGATTGCCTGAACGGGTGTATTTACCAACAAGGTAGGCTCTAGTATCAGCAAGTGATACGGTTCGACTTTTCGAGTTAATTTAGAATGAAACGTAATTAGCTAATTTAATTATTGGTACAAATGTGTTATCATTTATGATATTCAGCAGGTGATTCACATTACGTGCGGCTAGCAGCTCACGACTACGCCTTTCTGAACTATCATCACGCGAATATTGCACCCATACTCGATCACTATGGCACTTGATCACGATACTGCATCACGGTACTAGACCGAGTACCTCTGAACTTATAGGGAAATCTTCAAGGACAGTAGTGTAATGCTTACGTACTCCTCACACCTAAATGTCGATCTCTTCGGATACACACACCAGCTTCTCTGTATGTGTTGAAGTAATGCTCACAATAAAATAAAGGCAGGGTGATCTCTTTGAGCTCCACTCATGCAAGAATTTCTTCGTTAACTGCTTGTCTAAGCCCATCGCTCTAAAAGCACAAAGCTCTTTTCAACTTTCTTTTGGTGGTAAAGGCATCAGATGAGAGATTGATTAGCGACTTGCCAATGACGACATTACCTTCGCCTCTCCAAAGGTTGAACGGCATTGCCACCAACGGAAAATGTTGATTTGAAGCTTGCACGACTCCAATCTTTGCGTAAGTTGTGCAGTCTATGACCACTTTAGAAGCGCAAAGTAATCAGACCCTCTCGAAAATAAGCCAGCCATGAGGTCGGTGTCATATTAAATTATCTAGCTTTTCTTAAAGAGCTCAGCTTGCTTGTCGCCATGTACATTAATTACAGCAACATTTATACATTTATGTCATGTCGTGAGTATGGCTTGATCGAGTAAGAAATTCCGGGCGGTGCTCAAAGCACCTCGGCGAAGCCATAATTAGCTTATGCATCTATGTCTGCCGACGCTTTGTGCGTTCCGTGTGCATTTACTACCCTACCGGTCACAAATGTTTATAAGTAATGCTTACAACTAAATTGTCAGTGGCGAATTTAATCGGTGCTCGCTATTAACCTCAAAATGTAGGTGGGAAAAGTTTGTGACTTCACCGAGAATTGGCAGCTTTGTAAGTCAGTTCTAAGTATTTGAAACAACGCTTCATCGAAGTGTAATGCACGACGTCGATATCAAAATACTTTCCCTCAGCTTCATCGAAAAATCAGCCATGCTGGCTCTGATTGGTCCGCAGATACAGCTACAGACCACATCTCCAGCTTGGAGCAAGACCAGTTTTACTCATTGTATTTCTCAGCACGATACATGCTTACAATTGGACAGCGAAGACAGAAGCTGAATCACGTGATAAGCGTTGGTAATTCTTGCCGGGGTGAAAACTCAAACTCCCAGAAAATTTCGGCTTGAGGGTAGCCTCTCTGCTTAACCAAATACTGGTTGTGGTCTCTGCAATACAAGCTTATTAACTTTTCTCTACATGAAAGTAGGCCTTGCTTTGCTCGTCGAGCAGACCAGCGGGGGGCAACTTTGGCTTGGCAAATATTAGAGGTTTGAGTTTTGGCGAAGTGCATTGATTCCCCGAGACAATCATTACGCGTCTGTCGAGACATCGTCGCTGGTCCTACGCCCTCTCGAAAGTCCACAGTTGGATCCATTAGCTCGCAGCATCTAAAGGGCTCAGATAAATTACTGCTTTACATAAGAATGTAGCTTATCTGTTCGATCTGTTGGATTAAACTAGGACGTTTTTTGCTCCCACAAACACGCGCCGCGTCAAGATGACCCATAAAGCGGATCTCGAATTGGCTTGAGCAAGCCCTCATAGAGTTTGCGATGTGCTCACAATCCTCTTAGGATATACCTCATATTTCGTAGCTACGAGCAATTCGAGAGCGTTGTGTGTCAAGTTTGCGACGCTATAACTACAAGCAGAAACACATGAAAGCAGAATGAAGATGACAAAAACTGAAAATCAATTATAATTTCCGCGTAAACACAACAAATTTACCTGTCTGCTGTCATTAAATCGAATTCACACTCGCGCTGTAATAATTATCTTCCAGCGGCATATATTGAGAAGTTTGTATTGACGTCTCTTCAAAAGATGTTCGCTGAAACATACTACTAAGATGCCCAGATTTTTATTTCCTCATCACTGACAGTTAAACATTTGAAGAATCAAATTTGTGATTGCAGGTTATATCGCGCTACAAATCATGTTCGACAGGACAATTCCTCTTATTTTGCCATACTTATACGCCGCATCTTATTTTTGCTAGACGATATTCATAAGGATGCACGACTGTAGCTTATGTGATACAATCGTCGCCTTATAACGTAAGGCGATTATGTGGCTATCAAGACGAGGTTCTTGCTATTCTGCTCAACGTTTCCAGGATCTAAACTTTGCTGTGATTGGATTCATTTGAGAGTTTCCATACTGCTGCACGAACGTCTTCCGTCACATGCCACCAGCAAATGACGTTCATTGGATCAAAGAAGTCTTACTCATATTGTCGCACTACTAACTACAATTATCTCTCTGTTAAATGGCCTTGCTTGGATTCTTCAGAATATCACAATCACAATTTGAATATGGCAGACAACTTTAGTGCTCCTCGAACGGTTATTCAATCTATCAGCCTTGCTCAAAGTCCAGAACACTGACTCTGCAACAAGAGAGGATAAGTATATCCGCCCTGTCACTTAGCAAAAATCAGTCGAAGGATCAAGATTGTGCAACGAAATAGCGCCATCTCAATAAGTTTGATGGTACTTATCATGACCAAAAGCGGCAAATTAGGCACGGGATCTTGCTGTTCATTTATTTTTGCACTTGAGTATCTACGAGTACAAAACTTGTTATTTGGTGTCGGCTTCTCTACAATTTGAACCTGCTTGGACTTTTGCTCGCATGTGCTCAGTGAGTTTCAGCTGTCAATGAGATGTTGTTTCATTCGCATTCAATAACGTTTGCCCTTGCCATGTTGTTGCGCACAGCGGGACTGTTCTGTTGGGGCGAGTTTAATGCACTTGTTTGATGGTGAGTGTCTTCATACGCAAAATCTGTTATTTTCTGCTGCTGTACTCGACTTTGTTTTTGCTGTGAATGAAGTTAAATTCGTCTCCAGCACTTCTGAAACGTACTATGCTGATTTAGCAAGTATCAAACTTTTGAACTGTAAAGAAGCTGGCGAAAACCGTAATGAATGTAGCATATGAGGTCCTTCGCTCGCTGCACTGTGCTCATATTGAGCCTACTAATTGTCACCTAACTTATCTAGACCAATGAACGACTAACGTTATGTCTGTAATTTAAATGCATGGCCTTGACAGTAACTGTAACAGCTACTGTGATTTCTGGAGCGTCGCCCACAAGCATTCAGCGGTCCACTCTCACCACCCCCAGTAACCACTATTCTTAAGTACGGTTTGTCGCTGACTTGGTCTTCTTACCTATTGCCTAGCGTAGAAGCTTGAGCATCTAGGCTTTGAGTACCTTTGCCAGCAAATTAGCAGGCAGAATCTTCGTAACGATGTAGTAGATCTTCAGTAATTCATGCTGGACGCTATTTTAATCAAAGTAGTCCCTGATGTTCACGAGTTTTGTGCAAGCATGGTAGCCTGCGTTTCTCGCCAAAACTATAGTCCTTTTGTTGTCTTACAACCGGAGCATTACTGATACTGATCAAAACACGACTGTCAGTCAAAAGTATGCTGCACCAGTGCCGCGGGGTTCCCGTAACTCTTTGCTTAGCGGAACTAAGCTGAGGTCACTGACCCTCCGATCTATATTAGAACAATTATGAGTGTAGCGGATCATAACCCGCTACCTCCAAGAGTACCCAAAATCTTGAAAATACACTCTTCCGTCTTAAATCCAAACTGTATTTATCTGTTTTATTTGCGGCGAAGCCGCCTATATCTAAATTTATAGTTTTTTGATTAAATAGTAAAACCTAATTGATATGCATAACTACTGATAGTGGCTTTTTGTTACGGTGTAGCCACACCTTTGAGCGATTACACCATCTTGTGTGACCCACCCTTTCATACCAAGGTACGTGGAACTCCGTTACAACCAGTCTACATATCCGAATCCACCTTGGTACTACATATCAAATTCACCTTGGTAGCTGTATCCATGATGGACGAATCGACTCCAAATAGTGCAATTTTGCAACTCGGGATTTTTGCGAAAACAAGACAGCTGCGTGACGACATACGCGATGTTCCGACGAGTTCACACTTTAATATTTAGCAGACATCCAATAAGAGAGTGGAATGGTCTCAAGTGCATTTTATAACCCCTAGCTTCTACTGTAATGTCAGCATTTTGAGACCGGACTGACACGTATTGTCGACGACTTTGGTGCTTTCCTGGCCAAAATGCTCGACCACGGTGTCAATGCAGCGTGTAAATTTGACGATTAAGGTTCCAGCTGTTCTTTCGTGGTAGATTTCATGTTCAAGATAAATTTCACCACGCAATGAACCTACTTCTTAATAAAGCTGTTTAGTATCCCCTCGGTCTCAAATTTTTTGCCACTCGACTTGGCTGCAATGATCATATCATCGACTTACAGACATATGTATAAAAATACTTTATTAGATTTTCTCGTAGACGCTTTGGACCTCTCCACAGCATTAAAAATGATATTTCTAGAGACATGATCAAACATCGTGCCACACGCGCTTGCATCTCGCTTGAGCCCATATATATGGCCTAGTTCAGCAGAAACGCGAAGCCTCGAGCTCCTTTCACACCTAGCAGAGTTTCCATGTAAACACGATCTCCCATGAGAAAGACGGTGTTGTCGTCCTGCCGATCCATCTTTTAGCCAGATACCACACAAACGGCCAGTAGAACGCAAATTGAGTTCAAGTCCGCCACTGGATGAGTAATTTTTTTTAAGAATTTGTCGCTTATTGTCTGCTTAAAACCCTTAGCCACCAATCGTGCCTTGTATCGCACCATACTGCCATATTGGCCCCGTTTCGTAGCAAAGACCCAACGGTATTCAATCGTACGCTCATTAAGTTCTCGTGGAAAGATCCCCATGTCTTTTTTGGTAGTGTGATCCTAATTTCGCGTCCATTGCCACGGGCCACTGTTTTGCCTCGTCACTGAAGTCTGATTCTTCTTCAGCACTTACAGTATCAGCGAGAACTGCTTCTGCTAAAAGGCCGTCCTCGTCGATCTTTGCACGCCTTGAGTCACATCCTCTCAAACATTTTTCGTCATCTGATACGTTCTTCAACATCAATATCGGCCCGCGTACACACCTTAAGCGCTCTATTTTTTTTAATTGGAATACCAATTTGGTCTTTTTGCAACGTTTCGGCTGAAATTTGGTATAACAATCGATCTTCCAGTACAATTTGTGCTGAAGCTCTGTACTATGTGAACTCGGGTGTGCGTACCCGTGAGACCCAAATGCTTAATAATGATCCATCCAAAGCTTCACCTCGAATCAAAGTAGTGTTCGGATTAGTTGAACGGTTAAACAGGTACACTGCAGTGCTAAACGTCACTGCCCACCAACAGGTTGGAACACACTTGTAGTGAAGTATGCTCTGCGCCTTATTATAATTCCGTGCAGCTCTTTCGCTCTTCAGTTCCGTTCTGTTGGGGGCTGTATAGTACTGTGGTGCAGTACTGTGGTGCAGTAATATACAGCCCCCAACAGAACGGAACTGAAGAGCGAAAGAGCTATCCCGTTTACAAAGTCTATTCCGTGATCTGTTCGCAAAACTTGATGCAAGCTACCCATTGATATTCATACATGGCATTCAACATCTTGATCATTTCGGGAAGCTCACATCTTCTTCGTTTAGACATATACCACCACATATCGCGAGTAATCAATCAAAAACGCTAAATAAAAACTCTCCCTTCTAAAGCGCGTACATGGGTTACGCGGTGCTATGAGACGGCAAACAAGTAAGACAATTTTGATGGAGACATTGCGCAAACGGTATGCCTGCGCTGAAACATGGCGTAAAGACCTTGTGTGGTAGCTGCACATAGGGCAAGCAGACGATTGAAGCATTTCCAGGATGCTCTGTAATGAAGACATCACGTTGTTGGATTTAGCGCAACTGATTATCAGCTATCTGCTGACAATGCAGCGTGTAAGCTGTACGGTATATTGTCCCAGTCGCCACAGCAGTTCTTGCCCCAAATGGTACACAAAGCACGCTTAAATTTTACACTCGGCAAGCTTTCCCACCACCGAACGGTAAACGCCTGAAGAATTTTTAAAATATAAAATACGGCCAATAACTATCATTTTTCAGCACATTATGTATTTTGATAGTTCTCGATTCTCTGGGATCACTGCAACATCTACAGACCTAGCACCATAGTATGTAAAGATCTTCGAAAAAGTATCGTTTTATGCGTTCGACTTGGTCCCCACATCAATTAATAGCTTCTTCTGGGCAATATAGCTCGCGCTACTGGACTTGCTCGCCCCGTCTTCCATTGCGTTGACTGAGCCAGCCACTCCTCCATCTTCTGGTCTTGTTCGTCCTTATTAAACTTTACTTGTTCCAGCAAAGATCCTGCTCTTTTTGTATATTATCCATTCCGATAGTTGTGAAACTTATTTCATTATTACGAAGAAATGCAATTGTTTCAGATGTTTCTCGAAAATGAGTACTTCGGCTTTGACTTCGGATCGCGCCGTTGTAGACTATGTATCAAAATTTTTGGCTTTGACAGTTTTTAAAGCAAAATTTCATCAGATCGCAAATATATGTGACTTTACGAAATAGAAGGAATGAAGAACGCTGATGATGGTGCACCTGGCTCCGTGTTGGTGCCGACAAAAGCTGAGGCTCATTGCAGTAGCGTATGACGCTGTAAGGTAATTATGACATCAGCTAAACAATTTCGGTTGCATCTATATAGAAGTTCTACCAAAGTTTGTTATGTCACGTCATCCATGAATAATAAGATCTGATATTGCAAGGCGATTGTACTGTCGCCGTAAGCTTGTGATACGGCACGTGGCGTTAACAGTGCAATAACTCCCTAAGTTATTAGCCAACCTGGCTTAAGTGATCATTCTTCACGCTATGCATAACAAATCTCATAATATCTTCTTAAGTATACATTGTTCCGACTGACCAGCCATTTACATGCACCTCGTTTTGAAGTTACCGGACTGCATTGTGTGACTCTGGAGACATTAGGGATGGAAAGTCATACAAGCTAATTATGTCGTTGATGTAGCCTGAACAGCGACTAATTTTAGTCCTGTCTCAGCGAGAGACAACAGTGACGATGCACTCACTTATCGAGTTGAAAGCTCGAATTAATGTGCTCAACTACTCATAGCTGGCTATAGCAGAGTATAGCTGACTATTTGCTTCGTTCTAAAGAGCATAAGATTTGCAGCGTTTAGCAATGTATTTTAACTTACATCAAATCAATCTTCATGTCAAAACTATCGGTGCAACACTAAAAAATGTATGATCAAAATTTGATACGACTTATCAAAGGTTGCGCCACGACGTCGATGCTACGTTTCGTAGCATCGATAGGCGTATAGTTTCAATACCTTCAATGATGCGGTCTGTTGATTGGAGGGACTTATTAGGCACGATAAAAGCCATGCTAACTCATACCACATGAACAAAATATAACAGCAAGAACAAGAATCTTTTCCTGTCGCAAATTTCGACTTGGCGATTCACCCTGACGATACTGCTCAGCAAGCGTATGAGAAAAGTAAAAGAGAGGCTCAGCTTTGAAGTATATCAATGAGATTGCGGCTCAATGCATATGATCGAAACCTGTTCAAAAGATTTGCCAAACTTGAAAACTTATAATGATATAAAAGTTGGAGTGCGCAAGTCGCCAGCGCAAATGCATTCACATGCTTGAGTAACATCGCGTATGTCACCATTGAATATCGAATTGTGCAAATCACAGCGATATATGTCACAACCACATTGAGGTATAAGCTGAATCGACTTTTAAGGTCGTCGCCGACTGTTATAATAAGATCTGCCCATAGCATATTGATAAAATTTTGATCTTGGGCATTCATCCAGACACATTCACAAAATTAATTTACACGGAAAAGTTGAAATTGTTTTAGGAGCATATAACTGAATATACGCCCCTCTGGAAAATGATCCGAGGAAATTCGGAGCCTTTCTTTCGGGCTGCCAACTTGAATTACGCTATGCGTTCCTACGTACTTACTTGAAGAAAGCCGAGAAGATTCAGTCCAGCGATAGTTGCTCTTCGCTCTCATTTATTGCATCAACAAAGAAAACATGTTATTACCTGATAGTTGAATCATTTACCATTTTGCAGTGGTCAGACAACATGCCGAATATCAATCTCATAATTCTTTCTCTCAGCGCATATGTCGCTGTCTCTGATACCGCAGGAACTTGTCCGTCCATAGAGACCAATGTCGACTATTCTGGGGTAGATGTCGGCAATGCTCAAAGTAGCTCAGCGAATGGCTGCTGCTCGATCTGTGCTAGCACGAATGGGTGTGGCGCGTTCACGTGGACGAATTATAATGGTGGCACGTGCTGGCTCAAACAGTCCCAAGGAATATCTCGACCCAACACCGGAGCCGTCTCAGCTGTTCTTTACGCCTCTTCCTCATCCCCAACCTGTCCGAACCTCGAGAACAACGTCGATTACTCTGGTGTGGACGTTGGTAGCACTCAAAGCGCTTCAGCGGATGGATGTTGCGCAGCCTGTTCCGGCAATAGTGCGTGTGGTGCATTCACTTGGACGAGTTACAACGGTGGAACGTGCTGGTTAAAAAGCTCGAAAGGAAACTCAAGAGTGAGCAACGGAGCCATGTCTAGTGTCGTTGTCAGGTCCTCGTCGCCAATACTTCAAACTTCACCTTCTTCTGTCGATCCTACGACTACAAGCTACTCACTCTCAGCATTTGCCATCGGTGACTGGGGTACCACAACTTATAAAAGCTCATGTTGCACACGCTCTAGTTCGTACAACAACTACGACGTCAATGCTGAGGATGTTGTAGCCATTTTAATGAACACGGAGGCTGGCAACATGGCAGTCAAGCCTAAAGTAATTATTGGACATGGAGATAACTTTTACTGGACGGGAATTAATAGTTTTGAAGGCCGCGATTGGCGTTTCGCCACAACGTTTGAAGAAAAGTTCAACGGGAACAATATTCGAGCAATTCCGTGGGTGAATGTACTCGGTAACCACGACTACGGTGGTGCCAGTTACGTCTGTAATGATGGTGATAATAATGCTCGATGTGCAAATACTGCTGAATTATTGCAAGGGATTGAAAACAAGTTTCAATGGCAATCTACATACACGAGTCCGAATGATAATCGCTGGCATCTACCGGATCATTCTTACGAATACTGGATAGAGGATGCTGCCACGGGTGTGAGCATTGAAATTTTTAACATTGACACAAATGATGCCGACGTTCATGGGGCGATGCAAATTTGCTGTCAATGTTATGGTTACTCGAATGGTGATAGTGCCACTTGTCGTAATGTCGGTCGTGGTCACCAATTTTGTTGTGGTGGAGATACCGCCATGTTTGATGCCTGTATGGCCAAGTTTAAACAGTGGGGAGATGATTCAAGAGCTCGAATCACCAGACGAGTGAGAGACTCAACAGCCACGTGGAAGATTGTCAATAGTCACTACAGTGCCTACAACCACTATGGGGAGAATGGTATGCGACAGTGGTTTGACATTTTACGTGGCTCGGGGGTACACGTGTGGCTCAATGGCCACACACACGGTGAAAAACATGACTACTCGGCGTCGCTTGGTATTCACTTTATCGAGAATGGTGCCGGTGGTGGCATCCAGCGAGAGGCGGCGAGCGGTATTCCTGCTTACGCGTCGAGCTTTGTCAAGAACCTATGGACGTACTCAGCTGACGAATACGGCTTTATGTCACTCCAAGCATCGAAAAACTGGCTCAAGCTGCAGTATCACACGGCAGAAAAATCGTGGCAGTTTGGAGAAAATATCCAAAGCACCAAGATTGGCGGCGTGGCGACCAAACATTGCTGGTATATCCCGTCTGACGGCGGAGAGGGCCGTCGATGCTGATTGGCCCGGTTACGCTGCAAAGTGTGTCTTTGATCTGTTGAACTTATGTCATATGTGTCATCCTGTTCAATATCTTACCAGCCTTACACTTGCCATGTAAGCTTTGACATTTGACGTGCCTGACATAGCTCCCCATGATTTTACGTGTAGCTCATTAAATTCTGGTAGTCAAGCCGTGGTATCCATAACTTTAGCCTTAAGATAGGTGTGTCGAAGTGTACCTCAGCACTGTCACTTTAAGCTCGCAGGAAGACAAGGCTGATTGACACAGTTGCCACTACTTGACGAAGATAAAATTTTCATGTACATTTATTTCCCGATTTTAAGTGCGAATTTAAGCTCGAATCTGCTTGTCAGCTTGAAGATTATTATGCTTAGACACTGAAAAACAATGAGACCATTTATCTCTAAAGTACTTCAACATGAAAATTGTATCATCAGAAGACTCCCCGCCGAGTGGTGTGGCGCTGGTGTACTGGAATGTTTGGAAAAGAGGGTGTAAAAGTGACATAACTGTCCCATATCAATTTTAAAATCTGAAAGTGCACTGTTCACTTGTGACCTAATCGCTCCTGCACATTGTCGCTGCAACCGTAAATGGTCTTCATGACACACTAGCTGCAATTTTAATACTTATTTACAAGTAAGCTACGGACAGGTCATAGCAGCTCGTCAAAGTCAAGCATCGGATCAGACAATTTCACATGCTAAGGAAAGTGTAATTAGTAAGTACTTCAGTTTAATTTTCCGAATTGTGTCCATGCTTGAAAACCGAGAAATGGAAAGCGGTTTGGGGATTACAGATGATCTTGACGAATGTGGCGTTTAGTAAAATGAAATTAATTAAACGGAGCCACCGTAAGCTGACAATAACGCATCTCCATGAAACTGGCGCCAGCCAGCCACCAGCTCATCGTAGTGCTTTGGGTGATTACGATTAAACGCGACAGGATCCTAATTAAAAGACATCCGACAAATGTTAGCTATAAAGCAAAGTGAGTTTAATATTCAATTTCCGTACCTCGGCAAAGCAAACAAAAATGGTATGAAGAGCCGCGATAATCACGTGGGCCAAAATCAAAGCCACGCTGAGACCGACCACAAAGCCAATCAGAGCCATCGAGCTGTAAGCACTTGTTCGAGAGCCGAGAGCACTAAACCATTCCATGGGCGAGTAGCGTACCATCAGCATTCCAACACAGCACGTGACGATTCCGACACCCATCGCCCCAAAAGTAAGTGCACTTGACGTCAAATCGTCGTTGATTACTGCTGTCCATCCGCGATTAGTAAACAAATCCATCACTGCCTTGCCACTTTTGCGAAAAGGGTACCCGTACACACCGACGTAGACATACGCCCATTGATTTACATACTCCATCACACCTGCTAGAAAACTGAGGACACATTCGGCCATGCAGGCAAGACATGCCAATCCTCCACTACGCTCTTCACGGGCTCGACGCTTCGCCGCGTCTGCCATGGTCCTCAAAGCCTGAAGAACAGCCACAATCAAGGATCCGAAGCAAATAGATCCGAAACTCGTTGTGATCGAACGGTAGAGCGCTCCAACCGTCGCTTTTTGAGCATTGGGCTGGTACCACCACGTCGCAATCACTCCTGCAGTTGTGCACGTAAGTATATTCTGCAACACTTGCTGTCCCCAGTATAATCCCACCAGCATGTAAAATATAGCAGCATAGGCTGGGAACTCAACACAAAGACCTCCGCGATTCCGTCCACGACTAGCAAGATCAATCTCTCGGTCGCAATTGGGATCAGCTTCCAAAAATAACTGGTGCATGCCTAAGCTAGCGACATACCACAGGAACATCCACGCCAATTGCTGCAACACGAGCACAAAAGCTACAGCAAAAATCGCGGAATGTTCTTTCAATCCCGCACAGGCCGCCTTTAAATTTGCTGAAGCAAAGCCGATTCGATTTTGCACCGCATAAATATAGCACACATTTAGCGCGGCCAAGCCTGCAAGGAAGAGTGCTGCCCAAACATTGACGGAAAATGTGGACACAGCAAAAGCCAGCACCATGCCAACGTTCAGCCAAAGAGCGATTGTGATCATGGAGGACGCGTACGTCGTTAGCAATTTAACCCAAGCCAGCGATAATGCGGTTCCAATCACACAAAGTAGCGCAATCATCGTCAAAGCAACCGAGTGTCCGTTCGGGATACGTCCATCACTCCTGTTTTTATCCATTTCCTCTGTAAGGGTAGGCAACCCTTTAAAAAAAGCTAAAATACTTAGGATGATGACGTTAGCTAGAAACATAACAGCAAAAAATGCATCGTTGCATTTAATTGTCGACGACTCAGGCCTCAAACTCGAGATGGCGCGGGACGAAGGCGGAAGCGGACCCTTACCACCACTTGAGCTCATAAGCATTGGTTCGGTCTCACTCACGGGTGCGTACATGGTCTCTGAATCCGAGTCGGAATCGGAGGATAAAGCGGGAGCGGAAGCGGTAAACGTCTTGAAGAATTACAGAGTGAATGTATGATTCGGTTCGAGAATTCTTTTATCTGGTACAATTGTGGTGCCCTAAAATCACAAATACAGTTTTGATTGGTCGAAAAAAACTTACAAAAAAAAATGAGCACTGTACATGCTGTGAATGATGTGGCGGCCGTCAGGCCGATGGGACCTACCAAAGGTACGCAGTTAGTTGCTTTAATTGTGAATGTATACATTAATTACTACAATAATGCATTTATGCGATGACTAAAATGGTTTGCTTTTTGTATTGCAGTGACACTGCAGTTTGTGGCAGTGGGTAGCGCGCCATTAATGAAGCGCACTAAGTTTACTGTTAATGGCCAAGATGAGCTAAGCGTCGTGTACAAATTCTTAAGGAAGCAACTCCGACTAAAAGATTCCGACTCTTTGGTATCTAATTAGATGATTCACCACAATCGACAATAAGGGCGCTCTGACAGAATTTACAGTTTGTGTATTGCAACAGTTCATTCGCGCCGTCTCCTGGTCAGAGGCTAAGTTCGCTGTATGAGGTGCGAATAAAATGTATTCTGGTCAGATGGTATTGGAAAATAATTTTCTGCGTCGATATTTAATGCTGGAATAATAGTGCTTTCAAGTTGGTGATGTCCTCGTGCTAAATTATAGTCTTACGCAAGCTTGGGGGTGATAGAAGTTCACATTACAAGCGTGAAAGTATTGAAATTACGATTTATAGTAATGGCAGTTTGACTTTTCAAAAGGTGGAGTCGACGTTCACCCAACGAGAGCTTTGACCTCAGCACGAGAAGCTTTGTGACGCTGCTGAAGCAATTGTAGTTCGGCATCAAGCTCGTCGTCATCCGAATCATTGTCTGTGTATGCATGTGCGCTCTTTGGCTTTATAAATTGATTGCGTGAAAAATCGGTTTTATCGGTCAATAGTTCCGTGTCTGTTTTTTGAGATGATCGTGGTTTTGGAACGCATTTTGCAAACGCAAGTCCTTTTTCACGACTTGATGCAGGTTTAGACACGACAACTTGTGCTCTTGATGCATCTGCAGGCCTATTTGCCTGTGTATTCTTATTAATCGTCCGTCTATTTTGGGAGAAAGCTTTCATGCGTTCGATCTTTGCACGCTTCTCTACAAGTTCGTCCGTATTTAAGTCTGGCTGAAGCTTTCCCAGCTCGAAATATCCATCTGGTTTCTCCTTTCTGTATTGGGACAAATTACATGGTTCGTATTGAACAGGTCGTGCTTTACGACTAAAAGCAAGTTGATCATTTGGAGCCTTAGTATCATTACTCTCCTTCTGTAATCGACACTCTTGTGACGTGCTTTGCATGTTTGCGTTCTTTAGGCGGCGCCCTTGAAACTTGGTACCTTTGACATCTGTAGGAAGCTGACTACCTGCAACATCGTTGCTGACTCGGCCTGGAAGTCCCGTCATCTCATCATCATACTCGTAACAAGGGGCTTCGCGAGCACTCTGAGATGGGTAAGAGTGAGTTAATTCCCATTGAGACTCTTCCGGGGATTCTATATAAGAACCCTTCATATCTACCGGTGGCGAAACAGCAGGCTTTGTAGATACAACCGGACCAACGTCAATCCAGCTTTGAATGTTTGTTGGCTGTCGGATCTTTGTATGAACATTACGGTCATCATTGTTATTGTCAGGGAGAAGCTTATGCACTTGGCGCTGTGGCCTACGTTTAGGTGCCCCAACACGAATTTCCTCACTCCCGTCAGCTTTCTTGAGATGCCCTTGAGCTGTCACAGTCGCAATTTTCCCCCGAAATCGGTCCAAGAAGCTCATGTTGCTTTTTAAGGAAAATGGATCATCAGTAGACCTAACCAAAGTGAGTATATTTGGGAGATATGAATAGCGTACGCTTTATTCGACATCACCAAAGTAACGGATGAGCTTACAAATTACAGATTTTCATCAGCATATATTAGCGTTTGCGTATTCTTATAGCATCTACAGTCTATCAAAACTAATGACATATTTACCGGTACATGGTTAAAAGGTTGTGACAGTTTTGATCAAATAATCCTTGGTAATCCTGAGCATCATATACCAGTATTCACTCTAAATCTTTGTGGGACGAAAGTGATGAAGCGTGCCAGCACAATTCAAGCAGGTCAAGGGATTAATGTCTCAGATTACCTTAAGCTGATATGTTAATGGTGCTCGGTTATTGTTATTGTGATTATCAATCTTTTTGGTCGACTTCCGAATTTTGTGTTTGCATTAACACAAATTGTTGGGATTTAAACTAAAGTATTGATTAGATTTTGAATTCTTTCCACAAATTGAAATACTCTTATTTTTTGAAAGCTAACGAAAAACGTCAGATATTCAAGCACCATATTTTGGTGCCAAACCGAGTCGAAATGCCATCTCCTTCATAAAAACGCGAGCATCCATTTCTCTATAACAACCAAGCTTGTCCACCTCTGCTTCGTCAAAAGTTTGAACAGCGTCACGACGAGTCTGGTCCTGATACAAACTAGCAAACATGAGACGTCGCCTAGGGTTCTCCGCATCATCTTCCAAATATTCATTATCAAATTTTGTGTAACTCTGCAGAGGCCGAAGTGGATGTGGCTTCGATGGCTTCATCACAGGAAAACAGCTGGTTTTCACGATAGAAACAAAGATCTTGCTGCTTCCATCTTTTAGATGCTGCGTTGAGAGCTCTGACACGAGAGAATTAATCCAAAATTCCTCGGAAAAGAACTGGTTTTTAGCCACTTCAATATGTACAAAAGTCAGCGCCTTTGCTATCTCAGGATCCATCAGTACCGAGACGATTTGAGTCTTCGTGTCCCTAACATCTTGAATGTGGTGCACCGTTGTTATTCCTGCGCTCTCAGCAATTTGAAGTGCAGAATTTGACGCGCTGTAGAAGAAGATGGGAATCTCTGGGTATCTTCACATTAGCAATTTATCTTAGCTTTATTGATCCATAGAAAAAAAGTGTATTTACACAAACGTACGCTAAATTGCCATTTGTACTTTGAACACCCAGCAGCACCAACAAGTCGCTGACCTTCATCTCTGGTAGCACTAGCATGCCACAACAGCCACGTGCTGCTACATCATCGAGTGCAGGTGAGCTGGTCTCTCCCTCACCGTCTAGAAAAAGAACAAAGATTTTCTGAGCAAGTTGGAGCGCTGGCATACTATGAGAAAAAGTAAGCAGGATTTTGAGATGCATAATTGTGTTCATCACATTATTTAGTGATCACGACAGCGACTTGTTAAGATGGCAACACAGAGCGAGACGACTTCGCTACTATCCACTTCTGTTAATCGTGACGAGCCTGAAGTGGAAGTGCGTAAAGAGTTTCTGGATCTATCCTCGATTGCGTTGCAGGTATCACTCGCTACTTTTGCCCGCATCGCTCTCTATTCAATCGATTATGCGTTTCTCGGGCATCTGGGTACAACAGAATTGGCTGCAGCTTCTCTAGCATCAATTTGGACAACAGTTCCGCTGCTGACTGTCTGGTCTTGCTTATCAGCTATTGTGACGCTGTGTGGTCAAGCATGGGGAGCTGGGAACACGAGATTGATGGGCATTTGGCTGCAGATGGGATTGACCTTGGTAACGATCTGTACACCCGCGCTGATGCTATTTAATTGGTTTGTAGGAATTGGACTACGTGCGTCTACAGACGAGAAAGAGGTCGTGCGTCTTGGAGTACGTTTTGCACGCATCTTGATGTTCTCTATCTGGCCAAATCTAGCGAATGCCTGTTTGCGGCTTTACTTTCAAGCTATGGGCGTCATGATGCCTACAACTGTCGTAGGCGTGATCACAATAATGGTCTCAATTGCTGCAAATTATATTCTTATTTACGGTGCATTTGGTCGCGTGGGCCTGGGGTTTGACGGGTCTGCACTGGCGACTGTCGTAGCTTCATGG
>NW_020187446.1:772629-773878 GCF_900000015.1 Plasmopara halstedii | reverse complement strand
GTGACGATGTCACCCAACCGCGCTTTCAGCGCCTCAGCATATAGCTGACTTCCTTCCATCGTGGAGCGTCGAGCATAATTGCCCGACGCCCCGGAATCGACGTGGATCTTCCATGACTTCTCAAAGCCCTTTACGGTCGCCTCCACGACCAGCAAGCCCGGCTTGCATACATATTTCCGTGTTCAAGAGCACGGATCCCTTCGGGGCTGGACACTGTTGACCTATGCCTCCCTGAGGCTCAACAGAACTCAATTCTTCCCCAGTAGGTCGCCCGGGCCTACCGAGTGGTGTCGTTTCCCCGCGACGAACCAGACTCGTAAGCGTTGGGACGATGGTTCTAAGAACCTTGACGCGCCTTGCGCAGGGGGCAACCGTTCCGCAGGTGACGGGTGTCCCCACAGACAAAACACCGTCGTGTGTTTGCGTGCTGCCCGGCGGCTCGTAGCTCTGCTCCCTCGTCTTCAGCATAGCTGATATCCATGGACATAGCCCTGCTCGACGAGCTATGAGTGTGCATTCCACCAAGTCGTGCCGACTTGAAATTGGATTCGGCAGTAATTCCACATCCACCGCCTCTTCAAACGAGGACGAATGCACACGGAAGACTTCCATTCTGGCCACGCCAGTGCGGAGGCGTTCCATAAAGACAGTCACTGTTACCGCTTCCGGAAGGGGATCGGCTGCCATCCCGGCAATGAGAGTTCGCATCTCTAGGACAAAGTCCACAAACTACTTGTTGCCCTGTCGGGAGGCAAGGAAACGCGATCGCACGCGATATGCCTGATTAGGCGGCGAAAACACTCGGAAGAGTTGCAATTTCAGCCCCGCCCAGGAGGGAAACGCAACTCCGACCGAAGTGCCGCACGTCAGTGCCCATTCTCGCGCTCACCACCGAGCTTGGAGATGGCTAGCACCACGCGCTGTTGTTGGTTTGGAGCATGGCGGAAGCGATGGCCATCTCGACCTCTCTCACCCAGAGTTGGAGATTCTCTCCATCCTTCCCCTCAAAGACCTCAACGCTCACCATGAGCGGCTTAGGTCGGGGAAAGTCTTCCATCACAGACGGTGGCATCATAGACGCAAACAATGCAGACATCTTCTGCTGCAGGTGCTCTAGCAGCGCGTATTCGTAAATCGAATACGCCTCTAGCGCCCACCAAATGCCGGGGCCTTGTGCTACAAGGTGTTGCACGCCCTCAGGGCCAAGCAAGGACATCAGCTTGTTATGCCCGTTCTGCATGCCCTGGGC
>NW_020187446.1:772253-772619 GCF_900000015.1 Plasmopara halstedii | reverse complement strand
ATCACTCCCCGCTTTCGGATCTTAAGATCATACTTGCATCAGCAGTGTGGTCTCGTGGGCTATCTCAAATGCGTCAAGGAAACACCGCTTAAAGCGAGGTTTTGAAAACCAACGTGCTAAAAGATTGTCGCGGAGCGATTTTGAGCTATTTTCCGACGAGAACAACCCATATGACTTGTTCGTTCCCGACCAAACACCTTCGCTCTCGCCTGGTAATACAAGGTCAAGCCGTCCCCTACAGCAAAAGCTCACTGTGATCAGTATTCTTGCTCAACGAGCTCAGAACTCGTGTCCTAGTCCATCTGGGGGGCCGCCGCGAGACTCACGACGATGTAAAGTATCAAATCAATGATCTGGTCTTGGCTC
>NW_020187446.1:770605-772243 GCF_900000015.1 Plasmopara halstedii | reverse complement strand
CAGTATTTGGTTTCCGGAACCAGGTCGATCTCATGACGCACACCTCGGTCCGGAGGTACGACCGAAAGCGGGTCTTTGGAGACGATGTCTAGAAATTCCTTTACCAAAGGATAGTACGGATCCAAGGGATTCCGTAGGATCGACAATCCACTTCGTGCGTTCAGCACTCTCTTGGTATCCTCCAAGACAGCTTCATCCAGAAGCGATGACGAGTTTATCTCCTCGTCCGGTAGTACAATGACAACATTGGCCAAATCGCCTGCCTTCAAGGCACTGCCGAACACTTCAAGGGACATCTCGACCAGCTCAAGAAGAGCATCTACTGCTGGCATAGCCTCGAGGCGGTCGTCGCCATCTTCCTCCCCCATAATACCGTTGACGAGGGTGTATAACTGTGCACCATCGTCAACGGTTGACACACCCTGGATCAGGGTCGACGTCCGGCGTCTTGCAGCCAGCATACGGCGTCGCCCTCGCCGTCGCCTCTGTACAGAGGTTCCATATCACGGTGAGACCAGGGTGAACACGCATTCCGCAACGTTTGGTGTGTCCGCTCCTTTGGAGCTCCGATGTTCTCTACAAGATTCGACGAAGAACTGCCAACACCCGCAGTCTTCGTCCAGTGGATAACGTGCCACTTCACGGGCATCTGAAGGGCCGTGCCCAAGATGTCTCGGACTCTGTCCGACCACGCCATCAATGGCGTGCAGCGACTGCTACGCAACGAGAGCAGTGCTCAGTGGTTCTCGTGCCACTTCCCGTGCATCACGGGGGCCTCGCCCTCGATGCCTCGGCCCTTGGCCGACCCTGTCACGCATGACATGCAGCGACTGCTCCGAAACTGAACACCGCTCAGTGGGTTACGTGCCACTCCACGATTAGCCCGCAAGCCACACTCGGGACTTCTGTCCGATACACTGTTGGTGTCTACCAACTCGGACATTCCAATGTCCAGCATGTTGATCGTCTCAGGTCCAGTGCTTTCGCCAATAGTGCTTTTGTCTCCTAGCAAAGGTGGGTTCATGACTCGCCAAAGCTCCACCAAGAGACGTGCGCGTAGCGCCCAATGTCTTTGACCTCCAATCAATCCATGGCGCATGGTGTTCCAACCATGCCATTCCTATGATGAGGTCATACCTTGCATGCAAGTCTAAGACTAGACAGCGTTCCACGCTATCAAAGTCAAGAATCTTGATTCCGAGGTCCACAGGGACTTTCCGGACCGTGACACGTGCCCCCGTCGCTAGGCGAACAGTGACGATTTCACCCAACCGCGCTTTCGAAGCCCTTTACGGTCACTAGCAAGCCCGGCTTACATACACGTTCCAAGTTCAAGAGCACGGAGCTCTTCGGGGCTGGGCTCTGCTGACCTTACCTCACTGAGGCTCAACAGAACTCAGTTCTTCCCCAGTAGATCGACCCGCGCCTACTGAGTGGTGTCGCTTCCCCGCAACGAACCAGACTGGTAGGCGTTGGGGCGATGGCTGTCTTCACAGACAAAACACCGTCGTGTGTTTGCGTGCTGCCCGGAGCTCTGCCCCCTCGTCCTGAGCATAGCTGAGATCCATGGGCATAGGCCCGCTCGACCAGCTGTTGAAGTGTGCATTCCAACCAAGTCGTGCCGATTTAGAATTGATG
>NW_020187446.1:769881-770595 GCF_900000015.1 Plasmopara halstedii | reverse complement strand
ATTATGGCGATTACTTCCATGTTGACCAAGTGTCGTGCTATGGCTCCTTTCGTACTCCGACGCAACTTGCATTGCTTCAGTGACCGTTTGGCATCGTCGATATTGAACTTCTTCTCTCGTTTGTGTTCGCAATCCACGGTTGAAAAACGTAACTTTATCGCGGTGCGTCATTTCGCAAACTTGGGTGCAGATTTGTCGAAATCTCCCAATATAATCCATTAAATCCTTGCAATTTGATTGCTTCAACGCAAATAGTTGGTCTCTTAAACGTTCTTGGAGATCCGCAGGCTCAAATTCACTGCGTAATGCTTGCTCAAACTCATGCAAAGATGCACATTCCCATCCGGCTCGTACTCGGTCTTGATACCAGGCAGCTGCATGTCCACGCAAATTGGCTACTACCATGGCAATGCATCGAAACTGCGTTCTCTCGCTCTCATTCGGATCAATGTTCTTCGCTTGAAAGAACATGTTAACTTGGTGGACGTACAACGAAATACTTTCGTCCAATCGTCCAAAATACTTGGGCATGGTCAACCCTTCAACTCTCTCTTCTCTTCCTCCACGCGCGCTCCACATTTCTTGTGCGTTCACGAACGCCTCCATCATCTTTTGTTGTTGTTCCAAGGCCGCAGCTAATGCAGCAAGTGCTTGTTCCATGGTAACAAAAAAATTTACAACAAAAAGAGATGTATTGACTTAAACTTTTATTGA
>NW_020187446.1:766481-769871 GCF_900000015.1 Plasmopara halstedii | reverse complement strand
CCCGGGTCAAACCCAATATCTGGTAAAGTGGCGGGGATATACCGACACCGAAAACTCGTGAGAGTTTGAGACGCCACTTCGGCAAGACTGCCCAGCCGCCGTGGTCTCTTTTGATCAGAAAGATCAAGACGCCCCGCGTCATCAGACGCCCCGCACTTCCCAGCAATAGCCAGGGTAGTAGAAGGGCTATGAGCTGAGCTCAAGCAGTGGCCCTGAGCTCTTGCGGTCGCAGATACAGAGCTTGCGGAAGCGTTAAGGTTTAACCCATACGTCGCAGAGCGATAATCCAAAGGAAGTCGACGGCGTGTCTTGAGTTTAGCAAACTCAAATCGGAGGTGTCGCTCCACATGCACGTCCACTTTCTTGTGGTTCAACTGTAAGTTATAAAGTTAGGAAAGTTTCCGGTGCCGTTGCACCCATCGCTCAAAGAGCGCTTTGTCATCTGTGGCGCTTTCGCCAGGGACGAGCACTACAGGTATTGTCCGCGTTGCGGGTACACGAGAGCCACCTCGTTGATCACTCAGACGAGGGCGATAAGCTTTCAACGGAAATTATTGTGGAACCAAGAAACGAGCTCGAGAAGCTTTCCGTTCGACGAGCTCATCGCCCATAATGGCCGGGGGCCCGATGATGTGGAGGCGGAACGGTCGAGATACCGCGTTCTTCGCTTCCACAGCGGGATCCGCCGGACGGAATCCATATTCCACACGAAGGTCAAAGACCGGCCGTGGATGGGCGCGCATTAGAGCCGCCTTCCAGGCAGCTTCCAGCTGCCGCCTCTGTGTCCCGTCGAGGTCATTGATGATTACACCATGTCCCTCAGGTGACGAGAAGTCAGGAAACGGACATGGGGTCCGCAAGGCGCAAGCAGGGCTCGTCTCACGCCGCTGGCGCGGCTCACCTATCTCGCCATTCCACGCCGGAAAATGAGTGTCAGACTCGTAGTCGACCACCTCCATACCCCCAACGAGGTCACTTGTCATTGATAGCGTGCGCGGAGCGCGACGCTCGTGCTCGTCGAGCCTAGGATGTACATCCCTCGATGCCGCGGACGCACTGTCCGACACTGCACCGCGTGCGGGAGACGAAGTTGGGCTCTGCCCGTGTTCGCTGTCAGAACCAGCAAGACTTGGGGACTTCAGTGTCGTTGGCTCAAGGCTCAGTGAGCACGGAAGTCGTTTTTGGTCCAACGAACCAAGTTGCAGTGTCTAGCGGACACGCAAGCCTCGTTGAGGCAATAATCGATTGGATCTGTAAATGTTCTCAATCTTAATGGGGGAGAGTGTAACGGAATTACACGTACCCTGGAAACAGGGGTGTGTGTCACACGAGATGGGCATGGTGTGACTGCACCCAAACAAGAATACGGTACGAGGCAAGGTAGCCAGTAGCTATGCATGTATTTAGATTTTACTGTATATATTTAGAAAAATCTAAACATTTAAAATTAGGCGGCTTTGCCGCAGATAAAAATAGATAAAGTCAGTTTTTTAATTTAAACGGAAGAGTTAATTAGCCTTGAATTAAGGCTGTAATTACTCTTGGATAAACAAGTTTCATTACACTTTTAGGGGGTTGCTTTCCTATTTACTGCTACCTATACTGTGGACTTGATATGTATTTGCAGCTCTTTTGTGGGGCCGAACTATCGGTCAAACTAGTATACTGCCAAGTCAAATGTAAACCTGGTATATTGACACGTTGTCCTGTATACTTGGGTGACTTGAGGCTCAGCGGTCAATAATTGGTTTGGGATCGGTTTGGTCCCTGGATCAATACCGGTCGCATTGAAATCTTGGTAAATCAAAACCCGACGGTTGTGATCCGAAATCTCGAGGTTTTCGAGTCTACCAAACCAAAAGTTGGGAAGCTTGGGGTAGTTGTCGCGTGGGCCTGGAGACATAATCAAGGAGCTGACATCTTCCTATCTACCTTTGGGAAGTCTGAATACGGTCAGGCTTGGAGTTTGACGGGTGGAACATGCCCACCCATGTATAATTCCGCATAAGCCGTTTCAAGGAGCCGAATAGGATCAATCCTTGTGTTCGAACGTTCCCGGTTGGCATTCTCGACTTGGTGTGTAGCTCTACTGAGTTGTCTTCAAGTTACCATCTCTGTCCACAAGATGCTTAGTCATTCGGTGTTGCTGGACTGGCATCATCCCCCATGTCTTGTATTAGCTGTTTAAGCTGAAGCAAGACGAGTGCAGAGTGACGGTGGCTTTTTGCTTGCAGTTCGTGTTGGTACGCTTGGAGGTGAAGCTTGAGTAGCGCTGCTTTTCGAGCTCGCGTGTTGGTATAATTCGATACTTGACCATGGAACTGAATCTCATTGCGATGCATCCATGCGCAGCGGGTTACAATGGCTCGCACAAAGTTCAATACCACAAAAAGAGTAAAGCCGTATTGTTCTTTGGCTTCCTGGGTAGGCAGGATTCTGGAGAAGTACACGAGTGTTCCTCAGGAAAGCTCGCTAACAAAACTTCTCTGGGAAGGCTAGGGAAAAGGGTCCCATAACCGTGAGGCAAAGGGGCAAAGCCAGAACAGGTGCTGGGGGGTCTTAAGGTGTTCACAGTCGAAATGGCAAGTTGTCTTGGCGTCTTGGATATGCTGGAATCGATAGCCTAGATACAAGGCGCTGTGTTGGAGTCGGAAAAAGAAAGTAGCATAGACTGGGAGGAGATGCTTGTTTCATCTATTTCCGCAAATCGGGTCCAGGGGCTTCCGAGATTCCTAATCGCTGTAATGGCAACGCAGGAGGCTTGGGTAATTCAAGTACGCTCCGGATCTTAGCAACTATGAGGCCCTCGACGGGTGCTCTATAATAACCCCAGTTATGGAAAGCACTTGCAAATACTTGGCTTAGACGAGGGCCGTGAGGTAAATGACGGAAAACCAGAAGCGTACTATCACAGTCTGCGAGAAAGTTCCTGCAATATCGTGTGTTATACGCTCTTGAGTCACCTGGACGTTGAATTGCTATGGCAGGCGACGCCGGTGTAGGTGTATTACCACAAAGACCGTAAATATCTTCTGCCGTATAGAGCTGGAATTGGGCGAGTCCCTGTACGAGTGCCGAGGGCTTTGTAGCTAATGTGCGATCCTGGCTTCCATGTCGTATTATGGCGTTGTGCAATAACGGCATGGACAACAAGTTGAACTCGCTTGTACTGGCTGGTTTCTTGGGTCTCAACTTCGTATGCCACACAAACAGCACCTGGTGCTAGAAGCTGGTTAGAGCAGACCAGCGATTTTCACGTCGAATATTGGCGTGGTTGGGTTTGGTAGTTACCGGAGCATATAGGATATCGAGGGGTCGGTCCCATGGCTTCATAGCCTGGTGAAGGACCTCAACAGCAGAGGACACCCAACTGGGAAGTGAGTGGTGGTG
>NW_020187446.1:766357-766471 GCF_900000015.1 Plasmopara halstedii | reverse complement strand
CTACATTGAAAGGATCATCCTCTCTTTCACTGTCGGCATTGCTCCACCTTTGCTGAAAATTCAACCCGTAAACATCATGGTTTCAAATGAACCTCTGTGACGGGCTTTTGTGAC
>NW_020187446.1:766242-766347 GCF_900000015.1 Plasmopara halstedii | reverse complement strand
AGCAGGTGGACCCTGAACTTGACAAGTGCATACTTCATCGCAAGTAGCTCCTTTTCATAAACAGGATAGTTCTTCTCTGCAGCTTTGAGCTATCGAGATTCGAAA
>NW_020187446.1:766117-766232 GCF_900000015.1 Plasmopara halstedii | reverse complement strand
TGGGCATACAAGATGCAGATGTACCTCTTGTCACGAGGACTATGGGGTTTCGTCGATGATAGCGTGCATGCCGTCGACGACGTTAAGCAGCAGCAAGCGCATGCGACGATTGTGT
>NW_020187446.1:765593-765834 GCF_900000015.1 Plasmopara halstedii | reverse complement strand
CTTCTGCATTTGCACACACAAGCACACATCACTTCTACCGCTGCCCTTCTTATATCCTGAAAATCAACAATCTTATGTCTGCGCCGTCAGGGAATCGAACCCCGACCTCATCCTTGGAAGGGATGAATCCTAACCATTAGACCAACGATGCAACGTCATGTCGATGCAAACAGCAATGCCACACAAACTCAAACTTAATAAGAACTGCCACAGACCATCAAGCATTATAAGAGATAAAAAA
>NW_020187446.1:764944-765583 GCF_900000015.1 Plasmopara halstedii | reverse complement strand
CGGAGGAAGCGCGTCAACACGAGCTGGGCATCAAGGAGGAGCGCACCGCGATGCTGGCCGGCCTTGCCAAGAATCAAAACAAAGTAAAGAATAAAAGCGCGTGCTGGAGATGTGGTAGTGTCGGACACTACTAGCGCGATTGTCGTAGGCTTTGAAGAAAAGGACGAATCTCATATTGCGTTCTGTGCGCTGGCTAGTGAGAGCGGCTTTGATGGGGCTCGAACCCAAAAACTTGCGCTGACACGGGATCCATAACTCACTGCGCCAAAATGGCAATTGACAACTCCGGTTCACGCTTTAGAAATACCAATTGGGTTTTGGGCAGTGGAGCATCCAACCATATGTGCGGCGCACGCGATATGTTTGTCGACTATGAACACCATAGTGCGCCAATGTACATAACGGTCGCTAAAGCCGGGATCAAGATGGTCGTTGCCGGAAGAGGTACCGTTGCACTCAATATGCGTGAAGGTAAGTGCGTGCTCGCCGCCCGACTTGAGAACACGTTACATGTTCCGGAGCTCACGCGGAACTTGTTTTCGGCGTCACCAGAAATGGCAAAGGGAATGTCGATCAAAATGGCCGGTTCCGGCTGTTTTATCAAGCAAAGCGGTACGTTCGTGGCTACGGGTACTAAAT
>NW_020187446.1:764678-764934 GCF_900000015.1 Plasmopara halstedii | reverse complement strand
TTCACGAAGGCCAAGATGTGGCGAATCGCATGTGGCTCAAAGAGAAATTCGCCACGTTGACTTATGGTGATGGCTCGATGGAGGTGCACGTCGGTGACCTCGAGGCGCTGGCGATGCGCCTGGACAGCGCGGGGTGCGCTGTCGCCCAAGAAGATACATGTGCAAACATTGCTGCGCAGTCTGCCAAGTTCGTACGACGGTCTTGTGCAGGCGTACTGTATGTCGGCGGACAAGTGTAATTTCCCAGACATCGTTG
>NW_020187446.1:764103-764668 GCF_900000015.1 Plasmopara halstedii | reverse complement strand
GTTGGAGTCGTGTGCTCGGACGTCGCCGGGTCGATAACCCCATCGTCTGTGTCAGGATATCGCTACTTCGTCACGTTCACGGTGATGTCAGCGCGCTTCTCGATGGTTTATCCGATGCGTGCCAAGTCCGAAGTCCTACAGCACTTCATCAGCTTTCGGACCTACATCGAGGCATCGTCAGACACACGTGTTAAAATTTTACGAAGTGAAAACGGCGGCGCGTGCACCAGCAAAGATTTGCAAACGTACTGTGAGAAGACTGGAGTAGCACAGCAGCTCACGGTTCCGTACAACCCGGAGCAAAACGGAATGAGTGAGCGCCTCAACCGCACGTTGGTCGAGATGGCGCGCTGCATGCTTAAGGAGAGTGGACTTGGAAAACAATACTGGACAGAAGCTGTGGTGACTGCTGCAGATGTTCGCAATACTATCCCATCAGCTGGTCGGATCAAATCCCTCTATGAACAGCTGTACAAGCGGCGGCCTCAGTTTGAGCGGATGCGATTTTTTGGATGTGTGGCGTATGCGCACGTGCCCTAGTCAAAGCGCAGCAAGCTTGAAGACT
>NW_020187446.1:762944-764093 GCF_900000015.1 Plasmopara halstedii | reverse complement strand
AGCTGTGAAATGTTTCTTTCTGGGATATCCTCGGAAACAGAAGGGGTACCGGCTGCTAAATCTGGCAGCAGGAAAGGTTATCATTTCTCGGTCGGTAACATTTGAGGAAACAGCCGGGATTACCAGTTGCAAAAATGTTGCAGACACGCAACCGTGCCTAACAACAGGTGTGACGCATGTTATCGATGTGGTCCCATATGCTAAATTGACATCTTGCAGGGCTCGAACCGACAACCATGGTGACCAAGGTCAGCTGGTGGCTTATCCGGCTGAGCCACATGGCAAATCGGACGTTTTAATGGAGCGATCACAAGACAGTGCAATTGTGCCATGGACGCCACCATTGTCAATCTTACCGGTCTTAACGCAGCTATCATCAACACCTGGTTGTGATGGTGAAGATGAATTCAACATCCGGTCAGTCCGTAAGCGTCGTGAGGTGGTGCGTTACCAGGATGAATTCCAGCGCCCGTTTCAACTGGACGACGACGAAGCTACACACGCCGCGCTATTTTGTCTGGTCGCTGAAACAGCTGACGAGAGCGTTACAACATACAAAGAGATTCTACGCTCACCGAACTGCAGTCAGTGGCAGCAAGCAATGAAAGCAGAGATAAATTATCTGCGAAGCTACAGGACATGGCGGCTAGTGCAGCTACCGGCTGGCAAGAAACCTATTGGATACTGCTGGTTGTTCAAGGTAAAACGTAACGCGGACGGGACTGTCAATCGCTACGAGGCCCGGTAGATTGTACAAGGTTTCACGCAACGACCGGGTGTGGACTATCACGAGACCTTTGCACCCGTCGCACGCATGAACACGATCCGATGCATGCTTGCAGTGGCGGCGCAGCTAGATTATAAAATACATCAGTTTGATGTGGACACCGCGTTCCTTTATGGCCGCATGGATGAAGAAGTTTACATGCGTCAGCCAGATGGCTATGAAGACGTATCTGAACCAGGTCTGGTATGTTTGCTGCAACGCGCTTTGTATGGTACCAAACATGCCGCGCGGGCATGGTACGACACATTACGTGACCACTTTAACAAGCGAGTGTTCGAGTCCCTTAAGCCCGATCCATGTGTTTTCGTCAAGACTGTATCACGTGTTGGATTTTGCGCGGTGATTGCTTATGTGGACGATTC
>NW_020187446.1:762288-762934 GCF_900000015.1 Plasmopara halstedii | reverse complement strand
GAAGACGAGCTGCGCCAGCGGCGCGATACGAGCCCTGCTCGTGTCTTGCGGACCCCATTACCTGAGTTCTTGTCAACTGAGGCACGTGGTGTAATACCCAATGACCTCAACGGGGAACAGAGGCGGCAGCTCGAAGCTGCCCGTAAGGCGGCTATAAAGCGAGCCCGTCCACGACCGTTCGTTCACCTTCGTGTGAAATATCCCTTCCGCCCTGCGGATCCCGCTGTGGAAGCGAAGGACGCGGTAACTCGATCGTTACGCGTCCACATCATCGAGCCCCTGGTCAGAACGGAAGATGAACTTGCGAAACGGAAAGCACTTCGAGCTCGTTTTTTAGTTCCGCAAGAATTTCCGTTGGAAGCTTATCGCACTCGTCTGCGTGCTCAACGAGGTGGTTCTCGTGCACCCGCAATGCAGACAATACCTGTAGTGCTCGCCCCTGGCCAAAGCGCTACAGATGACGAAGCGCTCTTTGAGCTATTTGTGCAACGGTACCGAAAACTTTTCTCACTGCACAACCTGCAGTTGAGCCACAAGAAATTGGACGTGCGTGTAGAGCGACACCTCCGATTTAAGTTTGTCAAACTTAACGCACGCCACCGACTCGGATTGTCGTCCTGCGGCGTATGGGTTCACAACCCCTAAT
>NW_020187446.1:761869-762075 GCF_900000015.1 Plasmopara halstedii | reverse complement strand
CTCAGGGCCACTGCTTGAGCTCAGCTCATGGCCCTTCTACTTCTCTGGCTATTGCCGGAAAAAGCAAGACGTCTATTGACGCGGGACGTCATGATCGTTCCGATCAAAAGCGTCCACGACGACTGGGCAATCTTGCCGAAGTGGCGCCTCAAGCTCCAACGAGTTTACAGAGTCGGGATATCTCCGCCACTCTAAAAGATATTATG
>NW_020187446.1:759155-761859 GCF_900000015.1 Plasmopara halstedii | reverse complement strand
ACACGAATGAGTCTACGACCACAGCAGCTCAGGGCCATAGCTTGAGCTCAGCTCATGGTCCTACGGCTTCCCAGGCTAAGCGTGGGGTTCACGACGACGTGAAGCGTCGTGATTCTTCTGATTATAAGCGTCTACGACGTCTGGGTAGTAGCACCTCAAACTCCCACAAGTTTTCGGAGTTTGGGTATCCCCGCCGCTTCACAAGATATTGGGTTAGACCCTGTCGACGGCGTCGATCCACAAGGCATTCCACGTGGTAGTGAACGCTACCATTCTCATCGAGAAGATTCGGCGGTGGGCGATGACGACTTGGTCGATCGCCGTTCGGTGACTCGCGATACTCTTTGAGCGTTGGAGGACAAAGTCCGTCGTCCTTGGCACTCTGTCGAGCATCTTGTCGAGGTCGCCTACCGATTCTGGAGCACTTTGTGCACCGACCAATTCACGTAGAGGATTATCGTGCCTTGTCTGAGCGGCTCCTAGCACTTCGTGTGACGGTGGAGCGGCTTGCGCCGTTAGAAACGGAAATTGTTGCACTCCGTGCTCAGAACCAGTTGCTGCTTCAGGTTCTGGGTGGCCGAGCGCCTTTGGGAGCCGCCCCGGCGCCAACGCTTTCGTGTTTGCTTAGGCCGGATCCCGGTATGCCCACATAAAACACCGGGTGGGTGCGCATCCTTCTCGGAAGGTTTAGCGCATACGCAAAGCCTCGCTTCCACAACCTTAAAAGGTCCAGTAAACCGCGGATGGAGCTTTGTCGAAAAGACAGCAGAGACTGCATGCGTAGAGAGGTTATTGGCATTTATTAGATCCAGGTCTCCGACCTCAAAGTTTTTCACATTTCTTCAGCTTCTTCCATCTGCATACTCTTTCTTCGTGTCTTGTCTTTCAGCCATTACATCGCGAACGTGTCGTAAGATACTCAGTCCGGTAGACAGAACGTCATCGTCTTCTTTACAGACGGTGAGGGGGCTGACATCAGCGAGCCTTCGGCTATTCCTTCCCTCACAAGCCCTCAGTCATGGGATGGCGGCGTCAGCGGGACGCGAGAATAAATAAGCCCATTCAGGTAAAACGGCGTGTAGCCGGTGCATTGTTCAGAGCAAACTCTACGAGTGGCAACATGGCGGTCCAGCGCTTCGGCGTCTCAGCGCAGACACTGCGAAAAACGTCTTCATCGACGTGATTCACGCGATCGGTCAGACCATCGGTCTGCAAATTGACATAGTCAACTTGGTGCCCAACACAGTACACCAAAACTCCCCAGTGGTGTGTTGGTCACTATCAGAGATAATTGGCTCCAGGAGTTTATGTTGACGAACGACACGGTCGACAAACAGCATCACTGTACCCACACCGTTGATGGTGTCCGGCTCTGCCGCAAGATGATCCATCTTGCTCAGACAGTCCACAAAGACCACGACAATTGTGCTGCCCGCCGAGTCGTTCGGTAGACCAAACACAAAGTCCATACTCATAGACTACTGTACCAGCATTCGGAGCGTATCGGTAAACCGGCCAGCGGTGCCGCCCCATTCGGAGAGGGCTTCACCCTCTGACACGTCTCATACACGCACACATATGTGCTCGTCCATTTGTACAGCATGGGCTACCAATAGTGGCAACTAAGCGAGCTGTACGTCTTCTCACGACCGAGATGACCACTGAGTGGAGTGTCGTGGGCCTTGTTGAGGATATAGTATTTTAAATCCTTATTGTGA
This sequence comes from Plasmopara halstedii, assembly GCF_900000015.1. NCBI lineage: Eukaryota > Oomycota > Peronosporomycetes > Peronosporales > Peronosporaceae > Plasmopara > Plasmopara halstedii. The sequence goes on along the minus strand of NW_020187446.1, from coordinate 760,141 downwards.
AGAACCACATGATATAAAACAGCAACTCATTACTCAACGAATATCAGTGTTACCGTGCGCGCAAATGCGCCGACAATTTCTTGTCCGAGTTTCCAACTTCCTTGTTGTAGCAGCGCTACACACATACCATCACCGTATGCGGCGCGGATCAAACCCGTCACTGGCATGTTACTGTCGTGACATGAGCAAGATCATAGTCCGGTCTGCGTGACAACGCATCGGCCAAAGCATTCTGCTTTCCTGGCTTATACTTCACCTCGAAATTATATCTGCAAAGTATGAAAGCCACCTGGCCATCCTCTGCGAGAGGTGAGGTGACTAAGTTGCAATGCGTAATGACGCATGATTTGTGTGGATCACAAACGGCTTTGAGCCAATCAGGTGCCCTCTGAACTTGGCAAGTGCATACTTCATCGCAAGTAATTCCTAGTGGTGGACTGGGTAGTTCCTTTCCGCAGCCTTAAGCTGGTGCAATCATCCGATCTCGCCCCTCGGCGTCTGCTTGCAGCAGTGCACAGCCGATGGCAAAGTCCAAAGTTGACACTAAAAGGACGATCGGGGCCTGGCAACGTCAGTATTGGTGCATGAAGGCGGCTATCTTTGACCCTGTCAAAAGCCTCCCATTTCTCGGTGTCCAAACACTATTCCGTAAAATTTTAAGGAGATTCGACAATGGTGCCGTTCACGAAACTCACTATGATTACAGCATCGAAGATACCATTGCTCAATTTTCTACCATTGATTATCTGCGTGCCATTTGTACATTTGACACTGTTTCCGCATAATTTGCGCTATACTTGTGCAAGTAGTTGGCGTTACCAAGCCACTTGCGCAAGTCTTTTTGGTTCGTTGAAACCGGCCAGTCCACAATGGCCTTGACCTTAGCGGGATCCGCTCGAAGGCCACGCTTCCTAATGAAGCACCTCAAAAAGGAATTAATTTCTTCCGCGCCGAAGATGCACTTATCGGCATTAGCATACAGCTCA
>NW_020187446.1:758007-759145 GCF_900000015.1 Plasmopara halstedii | reverse complement strand
AGTTTCGTAACCACTGTTTGAAGCCGACTGTTCATTTAATCGGGTCAACTTCCAACAGAGGCCAGAGATTTTTTTTAATACAACACACTTGCGAACGTATGTAGTGCCTGCGGTCTGCAGCACAAAGTTGCGACCGCGCTACATCGTACTGTTCACGGTCGTGGCGAGAAAGGGGATGATTTACAGTCAGAATATCCCAAAGCGAATGCGAACATATCCGGTGTTATACGTGGGATTGTAAAAGCCAAAATACAATCCCGCTTTTTCAAATCAGCTGAGCGTGATGAGATCTGTTGCAGATGAAGTAAAGTCTGTAGCCGTGACACGGTCCCAAGCCGTTGATGTGCCTTGATTTAGTTAATGCGATTGATGAACCCGGAGAAGGAGTCTGAGGTCTGGTTCATATCAGCCTCGGTCGCATGCCTTGGCTTTTGAAGTGCATCGACAACCGAGGGGCTCTCGAAAGCCAGTCACGGTAGTAGATACTCCGCCAACACTGATCCATGATCAAAGATTGGCCCACTTTACGTAAAATGCTTGGTCATCCATTGGGTACAGAGTGTTGATACAAGTACCTTGTGAGCCGAAGGGTCACCCATGGCCTAGAAACTCGCCGAAGTTTTAGGGTCTACTTTGGCATGATTTCACAGGTGCTGTGACTGCTTACAACACGGCGCACTCTACTTCCTTTATCTTCCTTTCATCGCAGCGCGCATCTCATTAGCAGAAGGCTACCGAATTTGCGGTGATGGCTACCCTTGGTCTGTAGCTGTACAGGTATTTCATGAAGGCGAGCTGTCTTGTGAAAACAGCAAGGACACAGGTGATGGGTTGTCACCTCGACGTCCGCGACGTGCTGTGCATAGTCATGCATTAGATGACGCTCTAGGCGGATATCCTTACGTTGAAGCTGTAGTTGACTTCTAACGCCTTGAGACAAGGGACTGGGTGAGCTTGCCTCGCCCAGTGCGAGAACCAAGTTATCAACCTGGCAAAACTTTCGACATATACTCGGACCCGAGACGAGTCCTTTGTAGAGGGTCCGAGGGTCCGATTGCTGTCGCCCCAGGCGCAGGTAGTACTGCTGTGGGGTTGTGACTTGCGTTTTCATTGAGCTGATTCTCACGCTCTTTTTTGC
>NW_020187446.1:748070-757997 GCF_900000015.1 Plasmopara halstedii | reverse complement strand
GTAATATTACGGCTCCCCGGTGATAATTTACGTGCTGGGGTATTTTTTTTATTTTTTGGAAAGTTGGGATATTTCTTTTATATATGGCAAAAGTTGGGGCATTTTTGTATTCTCTCTTTTATAAATTATATATATAATATATTACTAAATAAATATATATATATTACTTTTTTACTCAATAGGACCAAATTGCAGTTTAATTCCCATCTTCTATAGTCATATTTTTCGTGTAATAATTACTGCATCCGATGTTTAACAATTATAGATTATCCAGCTGTAGCAAATTCCAAAAATAATGCAATATCTAAACCTGAAATTGATTAATTTTGATTTTGATTTATAAAATAACTAATTTTTATGAGATTTAAAGTTATAAGTATAATGTTCTAATATTATTGATATTTACTGCTACCAAAAATGAAACTAAAAATTTCGCAAATTTTTAGCTTTATAATTATTATTTAAAATTGGAAAATTATTTAATTAAAACAATTTATAATTATTATATAATAAGTATGAAGTACAACATCGCCGTAAATGCTGGTCTCCTATTGCTGGTACAAGACTCACCCAACCGGTGTGGCCCGACGACGTGTACGCCGGGTTGACACCAAAGCTGACGTCGCCGATTATTGTATACCTTTGCCATGAGTCGTGCAAAGATAACGGCAGGCTTTTCGAGCTTGGCGGAGGGTGGGTTGGAGCTCTGCGTCTGCAACGCTTGCATGGGGTTGGCTTTCCTACAGACCTGAAACATTTCACACCTGAGCTAGTTGCTGAACAATGGCGCGACGCTGTAGACTTCACCCGGCTTACTCATCCAACTTAAACTCAGGATTCATTTGAGCCGATGATGCGCAACGTGATGTCGCCTTCCAACTCTTTGACAGCATCTCGATCCAGTGTGCGCAGAAGTATTTGACCGCTTGCGAGTCACTTTGAAGGAAAAGGGCCATTTAGTCAGCAAACAACCTTCAGGCGTATTGGAATGGCATACTAACAAAGAAATTTGGACTATCGCTCTTATGAATGGCAAAGATACACTGACGGAGGGACGCAATCCGCGCTTGGCGCCAGACTTGCAGATTTACATGGAAGAGCAAGACTTTCTTGACTTGGCGGCGGGGCGAGTGCGGCTGCAGCAGGCTCTCATTCGGAAGAAGCTGCGCTTGTAAGGCAATTTGAAAATGGCCATGAAGTTGCAGCCATTCGCAAATCTCTTGCTACAACAACACCAAGCGCGACTGTAATTAAAATACAGTCTCAACTGAGAATGCAATAGGCTACTGAAAGTACTTCACAAAAAAAAACTGGATAAATGAGCTTCACAAAGAGTCAAATCGATTAAGATTTTTAAAAGTGTGTGAAATAAAGCTGGGGCATTTTTTTATACAAAACAGAGACACACCATTGAGCGCTTTTAAATATTCGTCTGGGACTTACAACTAGACCCCGTTTTCTTCATGCATTTTATTGGTAAAGGCGGGTGCGAGAGGGTTTGCTGAAGCGGAGGGAGAGTCGTCGAAGCCAAGTAAACCAGAGCGAAGACACTTGAGTGGAAAAAGGTTAATTCTAAAGTGATTTTATTTTTAGGTCTTTCAACTATCTACTTAGTCTGCATCCAATCATATGGTGCATCCAATCACACGCGACGGTTACTAAGTAAACCGTGACCGTGGTTACGGTTACGAACCGAACCGCGGCTAAGGTAAGAAAGAATCGTACTTACGCGTGACCGGATTGGACCGATAGCCGGTAACTATAACAGTACCATAGCTGGCGACCTTAAACCTTTAATACATTTCTAGATATTTCAGAACAAGTGTACGACTCAATTAGTATTGACTCTTTTGTCATTACCTTTCTCAAGCCGCAGGAAATTACCCTCTAAATCGGGGTTGTACTTACATCCGGAACTGGGCGAGATCGGTTTTTGCACGATACGTGCCGCTGTTTGCGATAACCACAAATCAAACTAAGACCGACGGAATTGCTCCTAACACAATATCTCATTCAGCTCCCGTTTCTGCTGCCTTTTTGATCAAGCGCGACATGTCTATTGAATAACAGGTGCAGAGTTATTCTAGATAATGACAGGCTACATCAAATTCATTCAGTAACATAATTTTGCGGGTTCATTTCAGTGCAAAATCTTCGAAATAAAGGTCCGTCACCAACTTTAGTCATGATATTGAAGGTACCAACATGCTGGATGCGAATATTGTCAACTCACCAAAAGTGTACAGGTTTTCGTATTTCCCAATCAAGCGATGTTTATTACTCGGCCAATCGAATTCGACACAAATTCAAATACATCTTATCAGCGTTCACAAGCTTGATAACTTTAGCCGATGACATGTTCTAGCTAGTGTATGATTCTTATCTGAGCCCAAATGTATCAGTACTGTTCGAAAAATTGATTCCTTTCCAATCGATGTCAACGACAGTGCGTAATTGCTATGGAAGGGTGACTATTGCGATTTGCCAGCTGCCCCACAAGCGGACAAAGACAGGTCTGAGCTTGCCTTCCCATCAAATTGCCCCAGCTTCATCCCAGCCCGTCTTCGAGTTTTAACTTCCGCAGATCGCGTCTATCGGACAGTTAGGCGCCTGCAGTATACTGTAGTCTCATCACAACAACTAAGTGCGCTACGTTTATCTGCAAGGTGTTGACTGGATTTTCCCCAACTACACTGATGTGCGACTCACTAATCAAAACGCTAGGCCATACTGACGTGAGTCAAACAGAAGCTTATCTTTTTCGTAGAGTGGAAAAAACATACAAAATATGCTGTGCCCACACTGTGTCCGGATACTGAGGTACGACAAGTGTTTGCTTAGGTGTCTTCTACACTCGAGACGTAGAACCACATTTCCACACGTTTTGAGTCACTCATCGTGGCTTAGTGTGGGTGACTTTAACCTCCCGCTAAGAATGAATCGGTCACATAGGGACAAAACGTGGCGCCAAGAGTGGCAGAATGCCGTGCCATGGGCCGAAATCTCGAGCCCGGTAGACGCTATTTTTGAAAAAGCGGTCTCCGATCGTGATTTGCAAGATAAAGGCTGCGCTGCTTTAGCAGGGGTTCTTCAACAGGTTTATCCTGAGCTTTGTTTTCAATGTGGATTTCAGCCTGAAAACTAACGTCGAGATTATCTGATATGGAAATCATGACTTCGCTCGGTATGCACCAATCTGGTCGTCTAACCTCTTTAAAATCAAAAAGCTTGTATTCCCCTGAGATCGCAACAACAACGACCTCTAAGGTATTTTATGAGCTACATTTAGAATGCTATAGTAAACAGTATGATAAATACGGTAGCTACGCACCTTGCGGGCATAAATATCGCTTTTTCCAATTGGTTGACTGCCCGCTGACACCGCCGAAAAACAAGTCTCTCCTGAGTGGCCGATCTTTTACTAAAGTGAAATTAAAATCTGGCGTGTGCAATAGACGCTATTTGCATGATCGCAGTACTTTAGTGGTATCGATGGTAAAACAGATATGATACTATATCATACATGCATTTTGATGGTAGCGGGTAGATATTACTAAGCCACCCCAGCTTTCAGTACAATAACTATTCTAGGACATTTCTGTTATGAGCTGGGGAGAGGGTAGTATTTGAAAGCAAAGTCTTCTACTACATGATTAATAGCAGATGTAACTTTTTCCTTATCAAATAATTAAATGTCAAAAACGCTTAAAAGCTATTACAAAATTTGGTCATCTGTATGCATTCTGATAAGAATCTACTTTGGAGGAGATAAGTAAAGATTTATGATTGTTGTGTCCGGAGACATCGGAAGAAATACGCAGAAACAGTATGTTGGCGCTAGCACGAGACTGTGACGATGATGCAATCACATTTGTGCGTTTGTTGAGATAAGCAATTTTAGAAGCTATATATGCGCGCCCTGGTCTAATAGGATCATTTAGATTAATGACAACTAACAAATATGCAAGAAATCGATTTTCGCGTCTTAGAAAATCAAAGAAATTAAGCGCATATTCATTGTTCAGTTTTTTTTGGGATAAAGTCGACAAATGGTCTCTATTATGCCTTTGATCACGATTTATATATATATTAGTTAGACATAAGGTTGCGATCCTTTTGCTTTCAATTTGTTCTTCAGGCGCACACACATTATATTTAATAAAGACGTAGCGTCTGAAGTTGTAAGAAAAATGGCGGAGGAGGGTATAAAGTACACCTTGTGTGTGCAAAAGTAGCGATACTCAAAAGAAAATACACCTTGGATGGCGAGCATCTCGTGGTGCACGGAGACTTTCAGCTGGTAAGACCTATGCACTTTCGTCGGCGTTTCGGACATACACAGTCGAAAAGACGGAGCACAAGCCCGGCTTTGGTATTCAGTTTACGAAGTGTAAAACATGGCGTGCGTTCCGTGCGCTAGAGTAAGCAGATTTAGAATGCGCAGTCGAAGAAATTTGTAGGTGTGCAATGTCCCGCTAGTCGCACCGGTGGTGTTATCTGCTCGGACCTCAAGGGGCCGATGACATCAAGGGATTGACTTGGAAATTGGTAGCTCGTCAACGTTGTCGATCACAAGACCGATAATCACCTCGAATTCCTGATGCGCATTAAGAACCAAGTGGAAGAAGTTTTTGCATTTTAATGTACTTTAGGGAGCGTTTCGACTGTCGCATTTATGTGCTACGCACATATGGCGGTGCAAATATTGGAAGGTCGATTTGCTCTGCAATCCCTTCGATGTGCAAAGACAGTTGAGTTTTTAGCATCTATCAGTAAGGCAGAGCACATACACCGAACAGTTTCAGACATACACAATCCGTAATTTTGCAAAGAAGGGCTTGCTGACTCTTAAAGAGATGTGGCGTAGTACTTAGCGTAAATAATGAAACACAGTCCCACACTTTTGAATGTGATCCAAGAATCGCCAGTTGAGGTGTTGATAAGTCAAGCACCCGATCTTCGATTCATCGTGACGTACGATTTGGTGTGACAATTCATCGTGATCAGAAGATAAACTCTTTCGCGTGTCGAGCACAGATTGGTATCATCATTGGCCGCAGCGATTGGCACAAGGGATATCGCGTGTTTATACGTAAGGACGATGTCGTGATCGTGATCCAAACGTGTGAAATTGACTCGCACACAGAACAGCGACGTTATCAGCATGAGCGAAGGGGAATACATTGTCAATTGCCCCGTTTGGTCTAAAAATGAGCACGACCAACGAGAATCGTGCGTACGTGTACCCTATTGTACGCGAGGGACTGTCAAGATAGCGGCACAAGAAATAAAACGACTGGAGGTTGATGTGGCAACTGCAATGAAAATTCATGAGGCTGACCCAAAGACGCACGTAGAGACAACACGCGGTACAAAATAATGAAAAAAATTAATGGTTTCTCGAAACCAAAGATGTCCGGAATGTGAGCAAGCGATAAATTCGATGCGAAAGGCGCGGTAGATCTTCTGGAGGTGCATCAAGTTACGTGCGAGAATAAGCAAATTTTTGGCATGGGCGTACCTTTGCCATCGATAATTACGCGTTGATAGCAAAGGAATTTCTAGCAGTGACATAGAGGGGGTGCGGAAAAGGTTGATATCATTTCGAACGCCTCTATCAAGGTCAATAAGGAGAAAGAACATGCGATTCTGCTTCATGTGCCTAGTGGTATGAAGTTCAAGGATGAAACAACCACAAACGCTTGATTGTAACGGGAATTGCCTATCAGTGTATACACACTCTCTGGGAAAGGCTAAGGCCAACTGACACGCCTCACCGCGTTTGCTCGCTTCCAGCGGGGCGTATACTTACTAGAGTAGAGAGAAGATGAAGCGACATTTATTGATATGACCAATAGGCTTTTAACTTCCCTAACCTGATAAGTGCTTCCAGTTCTGATACAAGCAAACTGAGAGGGGGGCATACAACTATACAAGTAATGGTAGACTCGCAAAAATGATATGGTCCACACAAGATGTGTGCTGGGGTCTGGCCCATTACACCCCCACCCCCACTCAAAAGTGGGTTTACCCAAATTCATAAAATTTTCTTCACGCTTCTTTCAATTCTTCTTCCGCTCTTGCTATCGCTGTGTCCAACTCTCGCTAGAGTGACAACGCAAACGCTTGCTCCACATGGGAACTTCGTCAACAACAAAATTTGATATTGCTCCAATATCACGTCACTAAGGGCATTGGCGCTATCATGAACTTGATCGTCACGACGACTTATACAAATGACGTGGTTGGTCCACCCAGGAGTTCGACGAACTTACTAGTCGAATGGGTGCTCGACTGATGACTTGTGACGCGTATTTTTTCGACACTGGATCGATCACTTGTGTTGGAGGCTAATCACGGAGCCTCATGTATGTTCCCACGTGACTCTGGAGCATACATCCCGACAATCGACGCTCAATGCTGAGCTTGGGTTCATGCAACCAGATCTGCGGATATCCACCGTTTGCAAAACGCAAGCACCGCTGGTGAGAGTACGCATTATGTGCTTTCGATTTGCGCATCTGACAGCGCAGAATGGCGTCCAGCCCGATATCGAGGATGCTGATGAAATGCGCTCGGGCATTAGTCGGCTTCACGACGAGAGGGACAGGGGAAGAAGAGCATGGTAAGTAAAGTCCATTTTCGGACACGCATCGAATACGCGAGCGATGCGGGAACAGTCGCGACGAATACGAGTACGAGACTTCCACGTATTCTCGCTCACTGGATACCCCAGCCATTTTACCAAGAGCTCCTTCCGACCGCGGATTTTCTCTCTGCCATCACGCTCTCGACGTGGTAGTATCGGGTTCCTTGTCTAAGGGGGGCGGAGTGACTGTCTCCTCTGCTTCTTCTATGACTGCTCACAGCCTTCATCCGCCATGGAACTGCGTTTGACGAATGTGGAGAAGCTTTACTTGCTAATGAGCCAGCGGCTGATAGAGGTGACCGATCGAGTGTTGTCGACGCGACAACGCGTGAAAGATAATCAACAGGTCGTTCGCGATGTTCGAGACTTCTCATGGCGTGATGGAAAATCGCCTGCGTGCGCAGTCGATGATCGGATCAACCAATTGGAGTAGGATCTGCAAGCTCTCCCGCCTGCTGCGGCTGCTTCCGCTGATGATACGACACCCCATGCCAAGCGATCTTGCTCTGTTTCATGCGCTTTCGATTATTCCGGTCATTTCGAGGGCGATGCTGAGGCGACGACGCGAATGGGTTCAGCCTTTGACCCTCGTGCCGAAACCTTGGCTCTAAAGCCATCATCGAATAAGACTGCGATTCAACCAAACTAGAAATTGCGTCGTCGCGATGGTAGGGCTTGAATGGCCTTACGTAGAACGTCGGATGGGACCTTAGCCAGCTTGGTAGGTCAATAATGTACGCATTTCCATGGCATCACGCTACTTGGAATGGACCGATGAAGCGAGGTAATAGCTTCGAGCTTCCTAAGCTTGAGACCGCATCGTCTGATAGGCCCTTAGTACGAAGAAGTGCATAACAATCAACAATAAAAGATATTTTGCCTTGACGACCTCGTCTATCTGCGTATTCCTTTTGCAGATATTTTGCACTGGCAATTGCGTCTCGCACCCGTGTGATCATATTCACACGACTCATGATGAATGAGTTTAGGGCATCCACGTACGTGCACTTCGCATTGGCATCATTGCCTGTATCAATTTGGAACGATTTGCCGAGCTCCCCCTCAAATACATTAGAGACACGACCCATCGCACAAAGCGGTATTTGCGGGCGTCGCAAGCCATTCATAAAAATTTCGTAAATTCGGTGGATAAATGAAAACAATTGTTCATAGCAATGTCAACCAATGGTAACAACGAACTCCATTTTGCGATAATTTTCACACAGAAGCTTCCCAACACATCACCGACCACTCGATTGGTACGTTATGTTTGACCATCAGTCCCCATGAGTACCGCTGTGGACATATCCAAGCGAGTGCCAAGAATTCGGAACATTTCATTCCAAAAGCCTCTCGTGAATCAAAATCAGCAACCCTTACGAATGACATGATACACGAACAATCTAGCCAAATCTTTGGTATCGATGGAATCGCTACACAGAGCTATGCGAACCATCTCGCTGAGTCCGTTCACAAAAACGAGCATCCCGTTGTAGCCATCAGCATTCTTGGGGAAGCCGAAAATAAAGTCGAGACCGACTGACCTTCAACAGTCAGTAGAAACAGAAGACTCTGCAGTGGCACTTTGCAGGTGCCTTGCGCTCTGCACGCTGACAGTATTCACGTATCGTGCCCCCCACTTGTACATGTGGGGCCGCCAGAATTGGGTACTGAGAGGCTGGTAGGTCTTCTCACGGCCAACGGGACCGGCTATCGGCGTATCATGCGTTGCGTACACTATCTTGTACTTGAAATCATCGTTGTGGGGATCCATAATCTATCAAACTTGCCGAAGAAGTATGTACCATGGGAGCGGCCATCCACTTGTGAAGTAGCATTAACTCAAACCAAAAACAGCTTGATGGAAGCTCCATTACTTGCTGTATAGCGTGGTGTGTGACTCTTCTGAGTTTGCATATATTGCAAAAGGACTCTGAAGGACACGATCGCGTCGTTTCTATCGCGATAGCTAAAGCCAGCAGAAAAGAATTACTTTGATCGCGATACTTTACTAATGAAATATGTTTTGGCGAAGTCTCGTGTCCACATCTAGGGTTCAACTCTGTTTGTCGTCTACACGGATCACGCAAGCTTGAGTTATGCGCTTAAGTCGCCTCACTCGTCACAACGAGTGGCTCGCTGGTTGTCGTCCTTCGCAGAATACAACTTCACAGTCGCACACAAGTCAGGTAAACTGAACGTGCCAGCAGACGCATTGTCATTATGAGCTAGCTTATCATCAGCTACATTGAAAGCGACATATTCCATATGATACGTCAAGTGTATGTTAAGAATGAAAAATGTAATCTGATCATCAGAGCACTGTCATTGAAAGATATGATATTCCATGACAAGTTATCCGGTCGCTTGGAATCAAAGTTGCATTGTTATGCATGGAAAGAGGGTTTCCTTCACGATGAAGTTGCTCGTGACTTCCGCGTAGTCACGAGAAGCGATGCAGGTAATTGGTCAAACCAGTGGCTTTCATCGAATTCCGTTGTGTCGGCCACTCCACGATTGCTTTGACCTTCTCTGGGTCTGCACGAGCATCGTGTTCACCAACGTTAGAGCCGATAACCGGCACGTCTTTAACATAATAAAATAATTTGCAAGATTTGCTCGCAATATATGTTTACGCCTACATTCCAGAACCGCACTAAGGTGCTCCAAGTGCACTTCCTCGGCCGATTGATCGATAATATTGTCAAAATAGGTTTGTTCGAAGCGTTGCAGCGGTCAAAACAGATGTGAGACCAATCGTTTGAACGTTGCTGGGGCATTGATAACCTCTGTGGCATCGCAAGCCATACCGGACGGTGTACTAACAGCCGTCAAAAAGACGTCCTCCTCCCTCATCAAAACTTGGTAATACTAATTGACCAATCAAGTACACTAAACTGTGTACAGCCAAACATCCTTACCCGGAATCGGCGTTTGAACGGGAGTCGTCTGCGCATTCATATTGATATAGGCGTGAACGATACGCCATTTACCATTTGGTTTACGCACACAAAACGTCGGTGCCCTGTGAAAAGACTTGTTCTCCCTCGCTAAACCAGCGACTTAATTTTGAACAAGAACTCAATAGTGTACTCACTCTGTTTACACGACAATGGCCACTGTGTAACGGTGTTACAGATACCCTGGTAATAGGTGTGTGTGTCACATCAGGTGGGCATGGGGATTTACATGGGGTATTTACATGTTGTGGTATTTTTATGCAAATTTGTACCGTAATTTTATACAAATTATATCATTGTGGATGATATAATTTGAAT